>NC_136872.1:21239307-21543922 GCF_951799975.1 Gobius niger | reverse complement strand
GTGATTGTTATTGTATCTATTGTTTAGTGACCAATATTTACAATATATTTTCTTTACTTTTTCTTAATATCAAACAGTGAGGCACAATGATGAACAGGGACATGAGGAGGGCGGGGCATTTGGAAAAAACAGTCATTTAAACATTACTTTATAGTTTGAGTGTTTCAGGTTAGAAACTACAAACAATAAAATAGCTCAGAATTTCCTAAAATGGTGCTGAAGACTCGACCAGAGACTCATGACGGGGGTGGAAAATAACAAACTAAAAAGTGCACATTTTCTTGAAATTTTATGATGAAAACTTCCTTTTTCGTATGTTCTACTTTTAAAACTGGAGTAAAAGTTCGTTTGAAGGGGAGGAAGAGGGAGAGGGGGAGGGATAGGGGCAGGGAGAGGAGGAGGGAGGGAGAGGAGGAGGGAGGGAGAGGAGGAGGGAGAGGAGGAGGGAGGGAGAGGAGGAGGGAGGGAGAGGAGGAGGGAGAGGAGGAGGGAGGGAGAGGAGGAGGGAGGGAGAGGAGGAGGGAGAGGAGGAGGGAGAGGAGGAGGAGGGAGAGGAGGAGGAGGGAGAGGAGGAGGGAGAGGGGGAGGAGGGAGAGGGGGAGGAGGGAGAGGGGGAGGAGGGAGAGGAGGAGGGAGAGGGGCAGGGAGAGGGGCAGGGAGAGGGGGAGGAGGGAGAGGGGGAGGAGGGAGAGGGGGAGGGAGAGGGGGAGGAGGGAGAGGAGGAGGGAGAGGGGGAGGGAGAGGAGGGAGGGAGAGGGGGAGGGAGAGGGGGAGGAGGGAGGAGGAGGAGGGAGAGGGGGAGGAGGGAGAGGAGGAGGGAGAGGAGGAGGAGGGAGAGGGGGAGGGAGAGGGGGAGGAGGGAGAGGAGGAGGGAGAGGGGGAGGGAGAGGAGGGAGGGAGAGGGGGAGGGAGAGGGGGAGGAGGGAGGAGGAGGAGGGAGAGGGGGAGGAGGGAGAGGGGGAGGAGGGAGAGGGGGAGGGAGAGGGGGAGGAGGGAGAGGAGGAGGGAGAGGAGGAGGAGGGAGAGGGGGAGGAGGGAGAGGGGAGGGAGAGGGGGAGGAGGGAGAGGAGGAGGGAGAGGGGGAGGGAGAGGAGGGAGGGAGAGGGGGAGGGAGAGGGGGAGGAGGGAGAGGGGGAGGGGCGAGCTGTAGCTACATCTCTTTGTCTCGAGACACGGACATTGTTTAGCTCATGATGGGGTTAATAAAGTTTTTAGTCTGACCAGTGAGAGCCTATAATGCTTAAAGGGACTATACAATTATATATCCCTTCTTTTCACTAGATTCTGCTGTATCCCTACCTTGATTTAAGAGAACCACATAGTTTAGTACGTCTTCATCCACCAGTGCATCATTCATCTCTCTCATATTGTGAATTCAGACTACATTCAAACACTGAACATTTCATGTAAATTATTGTCTTCCTACAGGATTCAGGATTGTGCTTCTTGGAAAAACCGGATCAGGAAAAAGCAGCCTGGCAAACACTTTGTGTGGAGAAAAAGACGCGTTCAAAACAAGTGGTTCTGCAAACTCAGCAACAAAGCTCTGTCAATCTGAAACCAAAACCATCTTGGGCAGAAGAATCCAGCTGATTGACACTCCTGGTTTATTTGACACTGATCCACACAGCCTCGAGTTGAGTCCTGCGCTGTTCCGATGCATCATTGAGTGTGCTCCTGGACCACACGCCTTTCTGATTGTGATGCAGAAGGGCAGGTTCACAAGAGAAGAGCAGGCTGTTGTACAGCTGATAAGAAAGAACTTCTCTGAGGAGGTTCTGAAATACACCACAGTGGTGTTCACTCATGGAGACGATCTGGATGAGGGAGAGAATATCAAAGAGTGGGTGAAAGAGAACGAAGCTCTCAATGATCTAGTGCAGAAATGTGGAGGGAGATGTCATGTGTTTGATAATAAATACTGGAAAAACAGTCAGGATCCGTACAGAAACAACCAGTACCAGATCGAAGAGCTGCTGAAGATCATCGAAGAAACAGTGAGAGAAAATGGAGGAAAATACTACACCAACGAGCTGATGCAGAAGGTGCATAAAGAAACAGAAAGAGTCATACAGAAAATAAAACAAGCAAACCCAGAAATTCCACTGATAGAGATGGAAAAAATGGCTAAAGACGAAGTCTTCAAAGAAAACATAGATGCAGTTAAGATTATAGCATCAGGAGCCCTGATGGGAGCTTTGTTTGGATCCGTTTTGGGGCCTCTTGGCACAATAGCAGGAGCAGCAGCAGGAGCAGGTGTAGGATTGGCAGGAGCAGTTGCAGTACTCGGTGCAAAAACAGTTGCTGAAGCAGGGAAATGGTTGTTGCATAAATTCTTTTAATATAGTAAATGGTCTCAACTTATTCAGCGCTTTTCTACCTGCGACTGCTGCAATAGCCTCCTGTACGGTCTCCCTTCCTCTGATTTACAAAAGCTGCAATATGTTCAAAACTCTGCCGCCCGCCCGCCTCCTCACCCACACCCGCTCCAGAGACCACATCACCCCGTCCTCCAACACCGGCTCCCCGTACAACAGCACATCCACTACAAAGTCCTGCTCATCACCTACAAAGCCCTCAACAACCTGCCCCCCCCCCACCTCACAGACCTCCTACAACGACGAACCTGGGGGCCCGAGCCTTCGCCATCGCCGCCCCATCATTATCATTATTGTTATTAATGTTAATAATGATAATAAGTTACAAATATATTTCTGTAAACACTGTCTTTGGCAAAGACTTCCAAACCATTAGAGTCCTGTAAAAAGTTGTTTTTCATTTGGCGCTCTCCTGTACAATAGGTTTTTATTTTGTGGATTAGTATAATAATATTTTTTTTTTATATATATGACGACTCAAAAGCTGCATTAAACTTTTCATACCTGCTTCTGCAACGTAGCTACACAAGAATGTTATGTATCAAAAAATCAGATTGTTGTTTTTTGATATGATTTTCTGAGTGATTTGTGATTTTGTGATTGTGCCCTTTCTATCTTAATGGCAGTGGAACAAATGTAAAGGGATATTATAATCATGGCTTTAATAAATGGTTTCATAAATCAACAGTGTCTTTGGAGACTTTATTGATCTCAAAATACAATAAAAGAAGAACACGGTGAATATAAACCAGTTATAACAAATAGAATTAAAGTGTCTTGTGTACAGTAAAAGGCTTTTAAAGGGAAGGGAAAAAAATAGAACAAAATAGTGAGTTTGCATACAAAGGAGTCTATCATAGATGTAATAGTGGAATAAAGTGATGCTAATTATTGGTATTTGCCTTATTTGGCTTTGATAAAATTAGGTTTCCATTCTGAAACTACAGCCCCTCCAAACCAGACACTCACTCAAAACAAACCGATAATATTTTCAGCTTTATCAAATGCAAACTTTAAGGTTAGGGGAGACCGGGGCTATTTGTCACTTTGCTTTTCATAGCCACACTAGAGGGCGCTGTACGCTGGTACTGATATACAGTGGCGAGAAAAAGTAAGTACATTGTTTGGAATTTCTCACAGACACAAACTGCGTCTGCTTTAAGTTACACTGCCCGAACATTTACATTTGATCATATTTTTATTGGCCATAATATATAAACATTCAGAGAGTGGGATAAGTAAGTGCACCCCCTGAATCTGGCTGAACTGCAGCAGTTTTGAAAAGAGGAATGGTCCAAGATTCATCCAGATCGTTGTGAGCGTCTAATCTGCAGCTACAGGAAAGCAGTTATTGCTACAAAAAAAAGTCAGCCAGACCACTAACATGCATGTTGTGAATGTTTCAGGTTTTTCTGCAAAATATCGTAATATCGTAATAGACTAAAAATTATTAATTCCGCGTTACCTCCGCAAAAGTTCCGGGTCCATGGGGCCCAGAGAGAATTTAAACATATAATAAAGGCTAGATGTCTCATACACGCTGCTGGCCAATGGAAGGCGACGTCCATACACGGCGGCCATCTTGCCACGGGGAGCTCGCTCACCCATAACATTGGCTGTTTCCCAATTGCCAGGATCCTCGGCGTCTCGACCACTTCGGACGTCATT
Organism: Gobius niger; assembly: GCF_951799975.1. Lineage (NCBI taxonomy): Eukaryota > Metazoa > Chordata > Actinopteri > Gobiiformes > Gobiidae > Gobius > Gobius niger. Next base: position 21,539,876 of record NC_136872.1, on the reverse strand, counting down.
TGCGTCATCACGGCGCCGCCAAGTGGTTCCATTTCACCTGGACCACTCGCCCCCTCGCAGCTCGACTCCTCCGTTTGGCTCATTTACGAAGGACACAGCAGTGGATCCTCCGCTGCCTCGGAGAGCTGAAATTACCCATGATGCACTGCAGCATAGTTTCTTTTTTTCTTTTCTCGCAAAACTTTATTATTTTGAACTCACGTTAAAAAAGTTGTGTTCCACATAAACAGTTTCCTGGCCTCTGTTATTCATAAAACAGTTGTTTTAATGAGCATAGATTGACACGTGACCTGACGCAGCCGCTCGCTCCGGAGGCCGTTCCATTTGAGCTCAAAGGCGGCGGAGAGAGGACCCTCCGCTCCGTTTTGGAGGAGCCGCCACCGAGGACGTCAACAAAGTGGCCAAACGGAGGACGGATCCTCGCAATTGAGAAACAGCCATTGTGTTTTTGTTGTGGTCCAGCCACTCCTCTCTTCCTTCTCCCCCTCCCCTTGTGTGTTTACCTTGTTTGTCAGTTCCTGGGTGGTTCCTTCATCAGTTACCTGCTGTGCTTCCCACCTGTGTCTCATCTTGCAATCAACTCTACAGAAAATGCCACCAGACCTCCACTCCATTGCCAGATTGTTCCGTCACCCATGCGTTTTTGGAGCCAGTCCTGTTTCATCGCCATCCGTCCTCTGTCCTTGCACCTGTCTGGATTCCTCACCAACCACCTACTTCCCCTCCGCTGCCGCCCAGGATCCCCCTTCCACTTACCTTCCTCGCTGTCCCGGATTCCCCCTCCTATCCACCTGTGTTGTCACAAATAAAAGATTGTTCACTTCTGCATTTTGGGTCTGCCAGTTCTTTGTTCACGACAGTTTTACACTTGTTAAATAACCATAACTTGCTCAATTTTCTACCGATTTTCAAACGGTTTGGTGCATTATAAACCGCAGAGATGTTGAATAAAAACAAAATATTTCAACATGTTCAACATTCAGAATTATAGCCACGTTAAAAACGTTTGTAAGAAACCAAACCGTTTGTAAATCCGTGAAGATTTCAGTGAGATATGAGGTCGTGTTTGTGCTTTAACCACTCACATACTTGAGCTTGTCAGAAAGCTTCCCTGTGGCAAGATGGCCGCCTGTTTTGCCGGAAGTGACTCTGCCTTAAGACATCTAGCCTTTATATATATATATCTATATATGTATGATTGTATAATTATTATAATAGAGCCATGGTCTGCACCACTGAAGTAAATCTGTTGCTCTTTTGTGGCTTTTTTGTTGCATTTTCATTAGTTTTTGAATTTCATCACTTATTTGTCACATATTTGTTGTGTATTCATTACACACTGTCCCTTTTTCGTCAAATTTTTGTTCCTTTTTCACTGCTTTTTTCATGTTTTTGTCGCTCTTATGCCCCTTTTTTCAAGAAGCTTTTAGATTTGTGTTAAACCAAACTGGAGAAAATGTGCTCAGCTTAAGTGAAGGTGAAGAGGTTCACAAAACGTTGATTCCCAAATATTTTAGATCCTGAAATGTTGATGTGAACACTATTGCAAAGGGCTTTACAAAAAAAAGTATTGATTGACATGAATCTATCTTAGAATAATTTACCGATTGTTTTATTTATGAAAATGTTATTTCTCCTTCAGAGCCGCTTTGTCCTGTTTTTAGCCCTGATTTGGACTTGGTATAGGTGTGACTCAGAGTCATTTATCCTTGGTGGTACTTACTGGCCTTGGCGTCTCCTTCTTGTCGCTCCAAAGATTTTCTACTTTCCTAAATGAGCTTTGTGCACCGAATGTGATGAAGTTATGAACCACATTCTACATTATTTATATATAAAGTATTGAGGAAATCCCCAACCCCCATGAGCTGCCACCTTAACGTGGTGGGGTTGTTTGAGTACCCGAATGACCCGAGGAGCTATGTTGTCTGGGGCTTTATGCCCCTGGTAGGGTCTCCCATGGCAAACAGGTCCGAGGAGACGGGTCAGACAACCCCCATGAGCTGCCACCTTAACGTGGTGGGGTTGTTTGAGTACCCGAATGACCCGAGGAGCTATGTTGTCTGGGGCTTTATGCCCCTGGTAGGGTCTCCCATGGCAAACAGGTCCGAGGAGACGGGTCAGACGAAGAGCAGCTCACAAGACTCCTATGGACAATGAAAGAACAAGGACCGTGACGCCGCCCGGCATGGCGCAGCCGGGGCCCCACCCTGGAGCCAGGCCTGGGGTTGGGGCTCGAACTCGAGCGCCTGGTGGCCGGGCCTTTGCCCACGGGGCCCGGCCGGGTACAGCCCGAAGAGACGGCGTGGGCCCGCCCTCCTGTGGACTCACCACCCGCAGAGGGATCCGTAGGGGTCGGGTGCAGAGAGGACTGGGTGGCAGTCGAGGCCGGGTGCCTCGACGACCTGGTCCACATGCGCAGCTTCTGGCGTTCGGGACATGGAACGTCACCTCGCTGGGGGGGAAGGAGCCTGAGCTTGTGCGGGAGGTTGAGAGATACCGGCTAGATATAGTCGGGCTCACCTCCACACACAGCTTGGGTTCCGGATCCCAACTCCTGGAGAGAGGCTGGACTCTCCATTTTTCTGGAGTTGCCCGCGGGGAGAGGCGGCGGGCTGGGGTGGGTTTGCTCATATCCCCCCAGCTCAGCCGTCACGTGTTGGAGTTCACCCCGGTGGACGAGAGGGTCGCGTCCCTACGCCTTCGGGTCGGGGACAGGTCTCTCACCGTTGTCTCGGCCTACGGGCCCAACATCGGTGCAGAGTACCCGGCCTTCTTGGAGTCCCTGGGAGGGGTACTAGATAGTGCTCCGACTGGGGACTCCACTGTTCTGCTGGGGGACTTCAACGCCCACGTGGGTAACGACAGTGAGACCTGGGAGGGAGTGATTGGGAGGAACGGCCTCCCCGATCTGAACCCGAGTGGTGTTCTGTTATTGGACTTCTGTGCTAGTCATGGTTTGTCCATAACGAACACCATGTTCGAGCACAAGGGTGTCCATAAGTGCACGTGGCACCAGGACACCCTAGGCAGGAGGTCGATGATCGACTTTGTAGTTGTGTCATCTGATCTCCGGCCGCGTGTCTCGGACACTCGGGTGAAGAGAGGGGCTGAGCTGTCAACCGATCACCACCTGGTGGTGAGCTGGATCCGCTGGCAGGGGAGGAAGCCGGTCAGACCTGGCAGGCCCAAGCGTGTTGTGAGGGTCTGCTGGGAACGTCTGGCGGATCCCTCTGTCAGTGGGGTCTTCAACTCCCACCTCCGGAAGAGCTTCACCCAGATTCCGGGGGAGGCGGGGGACATGGAGTCAGAGTGGACTCTGTTCTCCTCCTCCATTGTCGATGCGGCTGCTCGTAGTTGTGGCCGTAAGGTCTCTGGTGCCTGTCGCGGCGGCAATCCCCGAACCCGGTGGTGGCGCCCGGAAGTAAGGGATGCCGTCAAGCTGAAGAAGGAGTCCTACCTGGCCTTGTTGGCTTGTGGGACTCCTGAGGCAGCTGAGAGGTACCGGCAGGCCAAGCGTGCTGCAGCTCGGGCGGTCGCAGAGGCAAAAACTCGTGTCTGGGAGGAGTTCGGGGAGGCCATGGAGGAAGACTATCGGTCGGCCTCGAAGAGATTCTGGCAAACCATCCGGCGCCTCAGGAGGGGGAAGCAGTGCTTCACCAACACTGTTTACAGTGCGGGTGGGGGGCTGCTGACCTCGACTGGGGATGTCGTCGGGCGGTGGAAGGAGTACTTCGAGGACCTCCTCAATCCCGTCGTCACGTCTTCCAATGAGGAAGCAGAGGCTGGGGGCTCGGAGGTGGGCTCGCCCATCACCGGGGCTGAAGTCACCGAGGTGGTGAGAAAGCTCCTCGGTGGCAAGGCTCCGGGGGTGGATGAGATTCGCCCTGAGTACCTTAAGTCTCTGGATGTTGTAGGACTGTCTTGGCTGACACGTCTCTGCAACATCGCGTGGCGGTCGGGGACAGTGCCCCTGGATTGGCAGACCGGGGTGGTGGTCCCTCTCTTTAAGAAGGGGGATCGGAGGGTGTGTTCCAATTACAGAGGAATCACCCTCCTTAGCCTCCCCGGTAAGGTCTACTCCAGGGTGCTGGAGAGGAGGATCCGGCCGATAGTTGAACCTCGGATCCAGGAGGAACAATGCGGTTTTCGTCCTGGTCGTGGCACACTGGACCAACTCTATACCCTCCGTCGGGTGCTTGAGGGTTCATGGGAGTTCGCCCAACCAGTCCACATGTGTTTTGTGGACCTGGAGAAGGCGTTCGACCGTGTCCCTCGTGGTGCCCTGTGGGGGGTGCTCCGGGAGTATGGGGTCCGGGGCCCTCTGTTAAGGGCTGTCCGTTCCCTGTATGACCGCAGCAGGAGCTTGGTTCGCATAGCCGGCAGTAAGTCAGACCTGTTCCCGGTGCGTGTTGGTCTCCGCCAGGGCTGCCCTTTGTCACCGGTTCTGTTCATTACTTTTATGGACAGAATTTCTAGGCGCAGCCAGGGGCCGGAGGGTGTCCGGTTTGGGAGCCTCAGAGTCTCATCTCTGCTGTTTGCGGACGATGTTGTTCTGATGGCTTCAACGAACCAGGACCTTCAGCACGCACTGGGGCGGTTTGCAGCCGAGTGTGTAGCGGCCGGGATGAGAATCAGCACCTCCAAATCCGAGGCCATGGTTCTCCACCGGAAAAAGGTGGCTTCCCCTCTTCAGGTCGGTGGGGAGTCCTTGCCTCAAGTGGAGGAGTTCAAGTATCTCGGGATCTTGTTCACGAGTGAGGGACGGATGGAGCGTGAGATTGACAGACGGATCGGTGCGGCGTCAGCAGTGATGCGGTCGCTGTATCGGTCTGTCGTGGTGAAGAGGGAGCTGAGTCGGAGGGCAAAGCTCTCGATTTACCGATCGATCTACGTTCCCACCCTCACCTATGGTCATGAGATTTGGGTAATGACCGAAAGGACAAGATCGCGAATACAAGCGGCCGAAATGAGTTTCCTTCGCAGGGTGGCTGGGCGCACCCTCCGAGATCGGGTGAGGAGCTCAGCTACCCGGGAGGAGCTCGGAGTAGAGTCGCTGCTCCTTCACGTCGAAAGGAGCCAGCTGAGGTGGCTCGGGCATCTGTTCCGGATGCCTCCTGGTCGCCTCCCGCGGGAGGTGTTCCAGGCATGTCCTAGTGGGACAAGGCCTCGTGGAAGACCCAGGACACGGTGGTGGGACTATGTCTCCGAGCTGGCCTGGTGTCGCCTCGGGGTCCCCCCAGAACAGCTGGAGGAGGTGTGTGTGGATCGGGAAGTTTGGGCATCTCTGCTGAGACTGCTGCCCCCGCGACCCGGCCCCGGATAAAGCGGAAGAAAATGGATGGATGGATGGTATTGAGGAAACGACTTTCATTTTGCTTGTGTTGAAACACCATTTCAGTGACGCGCTGTCCATGTTGCACTTTGTGACATTTGAATAATGTCTCCACTGTCACCCTTTTTCATAAACAAAATATCCTATTAATAGCTCTTCTGATGCTATCACAGAATGAGTCAGTCAAATAATATTTTCCAGTCACATGGGTGCATCAAACCAAACTGGTTTAAAGAACGCAACATTACAGGTTTGCCTTAAAAAGAAGCTATTGATTTTTCTATTATTACTTTGGTCACAAGTTAATTTATTGCTAGTTTCAACTTGAATATTTTTTTCAATTTTTTATCTTAGATACAAGTTGGTAATTTCATGCTGCCACCTCAGGTCATATATGTAACTGCAGCTTCTATATTCAGCTCGTGCATGACGGTTCTGATCATCAGTATCTGCATCAACTTATACTTTTACATTTTATTTGCCATGTGGAACAGATAACACTGTATATTCACATACATTTTTTCTTTGACTATATTTTCATGTGATGCTTTTACCTCAGAGTCTGTCTTTTGAGTCTGAGTCTGGGCGTGGATTAAAACTCAACTTGTGTTTCTGGTTTGATCAGTTAAAGGGAAAGTAAAGGCTGAAATTGCAGAGTTTGACGCAGAACCATTTTTGGAGCAGAGCCTTTGAGAGTCCACAGATCTGACATGGCGCGTAAGTAAATGCAAATGTATTCATTTAAAATATGATTTTCTCTAAAGGGCAGAGACATTTAGTTCAACTGTTTTTGTCTTATTTTAAGTGAACTGAAGCTGTTACATTGTCTCTTAATTCCAAACAATCCAAACTCAAAATCCGCATGAATTGTCTCTATTCAAGAAGATTTTAAGCCATTTATCTCACATAAATCAAGTGTTTTATGGTTTCTCTCGTTCGTAGAAATGTCAGCAAAATAAAAAATAATTTGAAATTAATAAAAATGAAAATTTAATAAAGCACTCTCATTCTCTCTTAGATTATTTAAAAAAATGTATCAAACAAATTAACAGATAAAATACAGTAAAATACAGAAATATCACTCTCTGAACTAGAGCTGTTTTATTGTCCTATAAATTATGTTTTTTTTGTTTTTGTTTTTTCAAGTCTGTTTATAGTTTACTTTACTATACTTTCCTCTCGCTCATGCTTTACCATCCGGATATTTTAAAAAGTCTTTAACGCCGCTTCATTGTGGCAGTCCACACACTGGACTGAGACCAGGGCAGTTTGTCACATGGGTTAGTCACATGACACATAACATTGAAAAGATCAAGTTGAACATCCTCATTCTGTGATATGTTTTCAGTCACTCAAAAAACATTGACATGACAAGATTTGTCTGTTTTAAACGTTGGGACAAGTTTTCATGCATCTGACATTTTAGAGCTTTAGATGAAAACTTTCAATTGAACAATTATTGAGCTTTCAAGCTAAAGAGAGGAGCCGGGTGTCACATGGGGTACATACACCCCAACACTTTCACAAAGTTAGATATGTTAAAGCAGGGGTGCCCCAAGCGGGGTCCGCGGCCCAAATTTGGCCCGCCGAAACAATTCTGTTGGCCTGCCAGAGAGAGACCTACTTTTGCGCTGCCTCTCTTCCATTTATTCTCAATGGTAAATATGGATGCAGTTCACTTTTTGACCACCAGCGTCAAATTGGGGGCGCTGTTTCACTCCTTTCGCAAAGTTAAGGAAACACTGTTGGTTTTGGTGTTTATTAATCACAGAGTGTTGTAGCATCAACTTTCACAGTTTTCCAACTTTTATTGCAAAGGTTAACATCAACAACAGTATATGTTAAAAATGGACTTATAAAAGAATTGATGCTGAACTGACACTTTCAAAATATTCTAATGTCTTTGAGTTAACGAATGAGGTAAAGTCACTGTAGGTGCTGTAGATGCAGGTGTTTTTTGGTTTTGCACTAAATTGCTACAATTGCTGATTTTGTTCTACTAAAATTAGGCTTTTGCCATAGTTACCATTTGTTATGTTATTTGCATAGATGGCCCACAGTTGCATTTGTAATTTGCAGTTATATGTTTTTCGTGCTTGACATCACCGTGTTTGGCCCTCGACTCGCAGGTACTTTTTCATTTTGGCCCTCGGAGACAAAAAGTTTGGGCTCCCCTGCTGTTAAAGCCTCGATCCAAAATTGATTAAATGAGTTTGTTTTCCCTCCTCAATCTACACACAATACCCCATAATGATGAAGTGACAACAAAGGTTTTTGCAATGTTTATATATATATATAAAAGAAACACAATTTTGCCCACTCATGTTGCACCGCACAATAAGTAAAAAATGGTAAAAGCTGCCGTGACTAAGCTGAAGTAAGCACCAATAGGCCCTTTCTGATCTGAATACTGTCCCACAGCACATGTTCCATTATAACTGATCAAGACTAGAAAAGATATAATTTACACAAATTAATTAAAACAACTCAACACACTAAATTAGCAAAGGGGATCCAAACCAACTGCTATTTGTTTTTAGAAGATGTAATAATTTTGTCATATCTGCACTTGTGACAGCAAAAACAAAAAAGAGGGAACTACTTTCATTTCGCGTGTGTTGAAACATAATTATCTGTTGATAGTTTGTCGCCGTGATTATGTAGTTGCTCTCTGCCATTTTTATTTTGTAAAAGTAACTCATGTGAAGACAAAACGTTTGGTTTAAATATTGTCTCCATTGTCAGCCTTTGAAAGTAACATAAGACTCATCACCCTCATGAACAAAATAATATTATTGACAGCACATCTGATGCTATCACAGAATTACTCACTCAAAGAATATGAAACACAAACCAAACTGGTTTAAAGAATGTAAACATTAGATGCCCAAAGGTTTGCCTTAAATGGAAACTCATTATACTTCTGTCAATATCTTGGTCACAGGTTTTTCTATTGTTAGTTTCCCCTTGAATATTTTCACATTTCATTAAATTAATTTTTTTCTGTCTCTTTGGATTGACCTGGTTCTGATCATGAGTATCAGCATTCTGTCACTTACACTGGAGTTTTTCTCAGTCATGTAAAACAGATCATATCGGCCTATACCCACATAACGTTTTTCTTTGATTACCTTTTTATGTGATGTTTTTACTGAGTTTGTCTATTGAGTCTGAGACAGGGTGTGGATTTCAACTCAACTTGGAGTCCTGTGTTTCTGGTTTGATCAATTAAAGAGAAAGTAAAAGGCTGAAGTTGTATCTTGTGATCCATCGTGTCGAAAGCTTCTTAAGGTCAATGAAAATACCTCCTCATTCTTCAATGAGTTGCTCTGTGGTCTCTCTCACAAACAGCCTCTTCATCACAGACAGATCAGTTTGATCTGTTATGACTCTGTTACTGTAGACAATGTTAAGAAATAGTTATGTTAACGTTCATGTTTGTGTCTTCATTTCAGAAAAACGAGAAAACACCAGGAGGATTGTGCTTCTTGGAAAAAGTGGAACAGGAAAGAGCAGTTTGGCCAATACTTTGTTTGGAGAAAAAAACACATTCAAAGTAGGCAGTTCTGCAGACTCTGGGACAAGATTCTGTTTGTCCGAAACCAAAACCATCAATGGCAGAAGCATCCAGCTGATCGACACTCCTGGTTTCTTTGACACCAACTTAGATAGTGAAGAGTTGAAATCAGAGCTCCTCAAGTGCATTGTTGAGTGCGCTCCTGGACCCCACGCCTTCCTGCTGGTGTTTCCACTAGGAAGGTTCACTCCACAAGAGGAGGAAATTGTAAACCTAATGGTAAATGAGTATTTTGGTGCAGAGGCTCTGAAATACACCACAGTGGTGTTCACTCACGGAGACCAACTGGATGAGGAGATGAAGATCGAGGATTGGTTGAAGGAGAACAAGAACAAATCCCTCAAAAACCTGTTGGATAAATGTGGAGGCCGTTGTTGTGTGATCGATAATAAATACTGGAACAAAGACCAGGAGGATCCGTACAGAAACAACCAGCACCACATCGGCCAACTGCTGAAGACCATCGACCAAACAGTGAAAGAGAACGGAGGAGGATACTACACCAACGAGATGCTGCAGACGATGCAACATCAAATAGAAGAAAAGAAAGCTGAAATAAAAAAATCCTCACCAAACCTCTCAGAGGAGAAACTTATGAAAAAGGCCAAAGAGGCTGTGTACAATTTACTAAAGAACAATGTGAAAGGGTTAGTAATAGGAGCCATATTGGGGGCTTTTCTTGGTGGAGCAGCAGGAGCAGGAGTAGCTCTATGTTTCAGTGCCGGTGTGGCGGTGATATGTGTGGCAGCAGGAGCAGGAGCAGCTATAGGAGCAGCTGTAGGAGGACCAGTGGGAGCGCTGGTGTCTGAGTACGCTGAGCCAATGGCCGAAGCTGCAAAAGATGCTGTTGCAAATGTGGCCCAAAAAGCACTTAAACATCACAAATATGAATAGAAGTACAAAAGTGCCGTTCATGTTATTGCAGATAAATATTGGAACAAGAGCCGGAATCAACACAGAAATAACTAACAATAGATCAAATCACTGCAAGACGATTGACCAAATTGTTAAAGAGACATGTAGACAGGAGGGAGAAAAAGAAAATGAGAAAAACTACATCAAAGCATCTTCACCAAAACAAATCCAGCGCTGACGCCAAAACTTCATGAAGATTTAAACGAGGGATGACGATAATAATAATAATGTGTTTTTGTTGTGGTGGTTTTAGTCTGTAAGTCTGCAAAAGTCACTCTGACCTCTAGATGGAGCCACAAGACTTTCACTGGTTCAAATCCCACACTTACAAGTGCGCCTGCAATATAACCTGCTGTTTTTGAACCTGTAATCTAAACTCTCATAACATGTCAATGATTTATCTTTTGTGCTGTATGTATTCTCATTATAATCTGTACTAATAACATTATCATATGTTCCTTGATCATTTAAAAGACAAAATAAAAGCATGAATTATTTGTGTTTTTGTCTTTATTCAAGTTATATGATTACAGTACCTTTCAGGAATCTTGAGGAACATATTTTTCAGAGTCATTATGATGAGACACTTTAAAGCAAAACGACCTTAAATGCGGGAGGTGTTCCAGGCATGTCCTAGTGGGACAAGGCCTCGTGGAAGACCCAGGACACGCTGGTGGGACTATGTCTCCGAGCTGGCCTGGTGTCGCCTCGGGGTCCCCCCAGAACAGCTGGAGGAGGTGTGTGTGGACCGGGAAGTTTGGGCGTCTCTGCTGAGACGCTTCCCCCCGCGATCCGGCCCCGGAAAAAGTGGAAGAAAATGGATGGATGGACCTTAAACAAGTTTGAAATGAGAAGAAAACGAAAAAAACAGTTTACAATACTGTGGGTGTAGTTTCACCTTTGTCCGCCAGAGGGAGCTGTCCGTGTTGTTTGAGCAGTTAACATTTTTCTCTCTCTTTTCACTATCATACGGTTTATAGAAGCTCAAAGGGAGTAAGTGCCTCCTCCTTATTCATGTAAATTACATTTGTATTTCATGATGCTACAGTTAGACATTATTTTTACATTTACATCAGATAAACAAGTATTCTGAGTGTTCTGTATCAGTTTCAAAACACAACTATACCTGTACATGTTTGTGGACAGGAACTTTCTTCCTCATGTTACCGTTGTCAACAATCAGCAGACTTAGCTTTACAAAGTGCAGCACAAATACTGTGAATAGTAAAAGTATAGCAAAAGTATAATCGGCTATTAACTTATTTGTACAACTTTTCTCAGTTTAACGCTTCACTTGCAGTTCCGTAATGTGTCCACCAGAGGGAGCGCCAGCGCCAATGCAATGATTTACCACAGACTGTATTTAACTCTATGTGATTTATTAAAGGTTTTTGAGTAAATTGATCTTTTGTCGTTGTTTTTCTTCATAATTTATACGGTGAATATCTATGAAATACAATAATATTAACGGATTTTGAATACACAAAGTCCACAGAAAACAAAAACAGAACAAAAAAAGGAAGAACCAACAAACACAAAGGGGTCAGTTTATGCTTCACAGTTTATGAACTTACAATATCTCATTAGGAAACAAAGACTAAAAGAGCACAGGGATTTCAAATGTGAATGAGAAATGTTTTACCATTTACACACTACAGTATCACTAATACAAGAAACTACTTCAAAAACATAAATAATGATAACAATAATGAACAGCAGAAATTGCAGAGCGCCAGAGACCTGCACTGGAGGGACTGTCATGACCAAATATGCATCATTTACCAGATTTGTACATCGTGCTAATCCGTTACCTGACTATAGTTTTATTATTTTTACTCAGTACTAGTAAAGCAATAATTATCTTTTTTTCATCTGGTTCAAAAACAAAAAGCTTGACATATAAAATAATAATAAAATAAAGATAAAGATCACGATAATGCGGGTCATCATCAGAAACAGGACAGATTCTTTATTAACTGTTATGTCCCTTGTGTCTGATCATGTGGGGATACTTTAAAGTCTCTTTATCACAGGCCTCCTTCACAGTCTCCAAACTAACATCACTAAACCAGATTTTACATTTGTGGCAAATTAAATCATTCTAAAGTGAATTACGTTTAACAGAAGGGGGTCCCAGGTGGTTGGTGAAGTGATTTTGGGGGATGGTTCCAGTGGTTCTAAACTCTGCAAGAATCACAGCACGATTTTATAAGCACAGTAAAGTATATTGTACATGAATCTAGCAATTTTACTTGGTGATAAAGAGACTGTAACGTCCCAGATTAATATATGAAGCCTACAAGTGGGTCTTGCCACTTTCTGACTTTGCCCACAGGACGTGATGCCATAGTACAGGAAGTACTTCAAAAATATTGTTAAAGAGGGGGTATTATGCTTTTTTCAGTCACACAGCTCCAGTCTATATCACACTACAATGATGACCAAACCTTCTGTTGGTCTGTAAATGCAGTAAATTAGAATAACTGCCTTGTATAAAATGTCTCTCTCAAAATGGCTGTAGTGAATGTCTTGAAATAGGCCTCTGTCTCTTTAAGAACCTCTGACCCTTTCCGACACGCCCCCTCCACTCGCTGTCTGTGGCATCAGTGGGGAGGGGGTTCTGCTGAGGAGCAGTGGTTGGTTACTCGGCTGGTGATGAAAGCTCGGAGGCGTCTCCAGGAGGTGGGGGCGTTCCTAGGAGGACTCAGGCAAACCTATCCCTAAAATGGCCGCCATCAGAGTTTTTACAGATTACTCAAAAATACGTGAATGTGCCAAGGCAACACTTCAGGCATGTTTTTAATGAGGGAATGACATAATAACATGATGTAAAGCTTGAAAAAGTCGTTTTTGCACAATACCCCCCACTTTAAGTTCAATGAAAAATATGTTGGATTGACCTTTGAGACCAGTATTTTAAACAGTGCAGCAGTTACAGCCGTCACTAAACTCCACAGCCTGAACACACCCAGAACCAACAGAGCCTGAGAAGACATGGCAGGTGAGCACAAAGTCAAGTCTATATTTTGTCTCAAAAATTACACAAACTGGACTGGATTTTTCAAAGGTGGGTAACCACAGACTGAGAAAATTGGATCCAGACTGAATTAGAATGACACAACTGAGAACTAACAAGGACATTAGGAGATCTTGGCAAAACTCGTAGTATATTGTCGTAAAAAGTAACATTTATTTAAGTTCAAGCTTTAGAATCCAAACCTTTGGGGCCATAGTAGATATTTGTCAGTGGTTGTGTTCGCGTGCTGCTGGATAAAAAACAATGAAGGAAAAGAAGATGTAGATTTACAGCGTGAGAACAGAAGAGGACACTGATTATGTGACTGTTCTGTAAAAGAAGCAACTCATGTAATTCAGAAAGCAAGAACATTTTAGAAGAAACGGATGATCACAAATGCATTTCCTCATAGAGCCCTTTCCATCTTCACAGCATGTGCAGTGGAACAAATGTAAAGTATTATTATAATCATGGTCTTTGTAGAGGCCGTGTGTCCTTGTGCCACACAAAACCACTAGGCTGCAAAGTTTTGAAGGGCTTCAGACGCGTGTTCCAATCCAATGGGGAGCACAGTAATCTTGCAATTGCAAGTGTCTTTATTTACATGAGCTCAGCACGGTCAACAGACTGTTCAGACTTTGCAACATCTGGAACCACTAATTACCAGGCTTAAATAGGGCCAGGGCAAGAAGCATGAGGAGGAATCAGCCACAGCGACTCCTAGAGGTCAGGCAGGCATTCTGGCCGCTACAAGTGTTTGACAAATCGAGACTTTATTTTTAACTGTGAACAAAAACTGTCCTCTTTATTTTACACTCGATCAGGGAAGAGCAGTTTGGCCAACACTTTGTTCGGGGATGTTTTCCCAGTGAATCATTCAGCAAACTCTGACACAAAGCTCTGTCCAAAACCAAAACCATGGACGGCAAAAGCCTCCAGCTGATCCACACTCCTGGTTTCTTTGACCCCAGAAGCAGCGAGCTGAGCCCCGAGCTCCTCAAGTGCATCACCGAGTGTTCTCCAGGACCCCACGCCTTCCTCCTCGTGCTGAAGGTGGAGGAGAACACAGAGCTGGAGCAGATGGCTGTAGCTCTGACTCTGAGGACTCTGAGGAGGCTCGACACAGAGAAGAACCAGAAGGATCAGAATCAAAAGTCTCAGCACCAAAAAGACCAGCACGAAATGGAGGAAGAACAAAACAGAAGAAGGGTCTGTTAAATGTCGCTGGGGTTGGATTTTTGGCTGGAGAAGTGGAGGTGAGATATGGCTCACCGAGCGAAGTCGTAAAGGACCTGACGAAGCTTTTGAAAGAAGTTGAGGTTTTGTTTGTGCAGATGAAGAAAACTGCAGAAGAAGGGAGTGAGTGAGAGAAAGACCAGTGATCACAGGGTTCGGTTTGAAACACAACTCTGTGAAATAAGGCTGCACTATTCTGGAAAGATCTATCTATTCTATCTAATACATTGTTCTGTGTAAATCATCAGTCTTTGTGTGTTTTGCTTTGACAGATTAAAATGATTAGTAATGACATCCTGCTTTGTGAGTATATCTATATCCTGCTCTTCTCATTGTTTAATATCAGACTCAGTCTGCGTTGTTGAGGCACCTGTAAAGTAAAGTGCAGCAGCGCAGACGGTCGGAGCAGGACAGAGACTGACCACAGACTGATCACAGACTGACCACAGACTGATCACAGACTCACCACAGACTGACCACAGACTGATCACAGACTGACCACAGACTGACCACAGACTGATCACAGACTGATCACAGACTGATCACAGACTGACCACAGACTGACCACAGACTGATCACAGACTGATCACAGACTGACCACAGACTGACCACAGACTGACCACAGACTGACCACAGACTGATCACAGACTGATCACAGACTGACCACAGACTGATCACAGACTGATCACAGACTGATCACATGCAGTTTGCTGATTTTAATGTCAGTTTTGTTTCATTGGACAAACCTCTTCATAAGAGAGTGTCATGTTTCTGTGGACTGGAGCTTCTCATCTGTAGTGGGAGGAAAAAGTATTTGACCCCCTAGGAAACGTCTGGATGAAGTTAAATGCTATAATATAAACATCTGGCCTGTGTATGTTTACATGTTATAGCCAATAAAAATATGACAACATGTAATTGTTAACTCAGTTTTGTGATGTTGATAAAGCTCAGACCACATTTATAACCAGTTTATGCAGAAATGTGAGAAAATCCAAAGGGTTCACATACTTTTTCCTCCCACTGTGCTCAGCATAAATCTGCTTATTGTTTATGGATATTTAAATATAGTATACATAGTGTAAAGTCATATGGTCCTGACTATAGGTTAAAAAAAACTAATTTCATTATAGAAGTTAAAACAACATTGTGGCCACAGAAGTTATTTGACAGTTTGGTGCAAAACAAAAGGAACAGGATGTGGTTTTTGCATCTACAGTTGCACGGAAATGCATGAAGGTGTGACTTTCTTTTTCAGACAAAGCCCCACATGAACGTCTGCAAAGTGAGATCAGGTCACTCTCTCTGACAGACCCGAGACGACCCAACACCAGAGGTGGTGGAGCAGCTAAAAATGTACTCAGAGTAACTTCACTTTGTAATAAAGAAGTCAAATCTGGTGACCAAAGTAATGACTAAAGTACCAGGGGATATTGCTACTTAAAGGGACTATACAGAGTTTAAAAATATTAAAGGTTAGTATTTTCCTCCCCCTACATGTTCCAGCCATGTCCTAATGTGTAGAATGAGCTCAGACCTGTTCGGGTCCGAAGTGCCGTCATGCACGAGCTTAATATGGAAGCTGCAGTTACACATATGACCTGAGGTGGCAGTAGTGAGTATAAAATTACCAACTTGCATGTAGTCTCTAGTACTGACCAACTGTTTGAGCATAAAAGTCTGATTCACGAATCAGCCCTGACATAAACGATGAGAAATAAAACATGAAATAAAAATCCTTGTGTTTCCAAAGAAAATGCCAGAAAAATACATACAAATATATTTTTTCTGAAGAACAAAGTAAACACAAAGTAGATCTATTTCATGCACCACATGAAGCTTTCGGAGATTAAAGATTTACTCACTCTGGAACAAGCCACTATTTATTTTTACTCAAGTAAGAGTACAGATACTTCATTATAACATTACTAAGGTAGGAGTTTGGCCTCAGTTAAACAGACATTTATTTTTATATGTCCCTTTAGGCCTGGCTTTAAGGAAAAGTTGTAATACGCTGACCTTCATATTCATGCGAGTATATTTTGAGGTAAAAAATCTCTACATAAAATATAAAAAAAAGTACATTATATTTGATGTTGAACTCAAAAACCCAGTGTTGGGAGAAAAAAGAAACCTTGAGGAGAACCACAGAAGGAGAGATCCACTCCCATGGACGGACAGGCTATAGACCCAGGGCCGTGGGATTATATTCAGGATAGTGATGAATGATTTCTGTGGTGGAAGTCTCTTTGTCCCTGACGCACAGCTCCTCACAGCAGATGGACCAGCTTTATCTGACATGACTCTGTTACTGTGGAAACTGTTAGTAAAGATTTATCTTGACATGTTTGTAAAATGTGTCTTCATTTCAGGGGCAGAAGGAAACACCAAGAGGATTGTGCTTCTTGGAAAAACTGGATCAGGAAAGAGCAGCCTGGCCAATACTATGTTTGGAGAAGAAGACACTTTCAAAGCAAGCAGTTCTGCAAAATCTGTGACAAAGAAGTGTCTGTCGAGAGCTAAAACCATCAATGTGAGAAGCCTCCAGCTGATCGACACTCCTGGTTTATTTGACACCGGCTTAAATAGCGAAGAGTTGAAATCCGAGCTCCTCAGGTGCATCATCGAGTCTGCTCCTGGACCCCATGCCTTCCTGCTGGTGTTAAAAATTGAAAGGTACACACTAAACACGAACAGGAGGTTATTGACCAAATTAAAGAGAGTTTTGATGAAGAGGCTCTGAAATTCACCACAGTGGTGTTCACTCACGGAGACCAGCTGGAGGGGGTGAAGATCGAGGATTGGTTGAAGGAGAACGAATCCCTCAAAAACCTGGTGGATAAATGTAAAGGTCGGTGTTTTGTTGTCGATAATAAATACTGGAACAATCAATATTTATCAACAGGCAATGAACACAAAAATAACCTGTACCAGATCGAACAACTGCTGAAGACCATCGACCAAACAGTGAGAGAGAACGGAGGAAAATGCTACACCAACGAGATGCTGCGGGAGATTCAGGAAGTAATAAACAGAGAGAAAGAGAAGCTCAAACAATCTTCACCAAACATCTCAGAGGAGATCCTTCACGGACAGGCCAAAAAGAAAAGAACGTCCACAGTAATTTAAAGAAAACCGTCTGTGTCATTGGGGGAACCTTATTGGGGTTTTTTCTTGGTGCAAGGGGAGCAGCAGGAGCAGTGGTTTTAGCACCTGTAGCTGCAACAGGAGCAGTAGTTGTGGGAGTGGGAGTAGCAGGATCAGTAATCGGAGGGGCTCTGGGTGGGGTCGGTGGAGCACAGGCATCTAATAAAATGGATGAAGATGTGATGCAGTGAAATTGGCATC
The DNA here is from genome assembly GCF_951799975.1 of Gobius niger. Classification (NCBI taxonomy): domain Eukaryota; kingdom Metazoa; phylum Chordata; class Actinopteri; order Gobiiformes; family Gobiidae; genus Gobius; species Gobius niger. The sequence continues at coordinate 21,522,452 of NC_136872.1, read as the reverse complement.
CGCACAGTAAAGTGAATATTCCTGCGCGGATTTCGAACTACTCCTGGTATTATTACGCCTTACAATATAGCTCCCCCTTTTATCCGCTTAGAAAATCCACATTGTTTAATTTTGTGTAATTATACTTTGTAGTGTAACACTTCACGTAACCATATTTAATTCTAAATAAGCGAAGATGATAAAGATGATAACAGGGCGTGGCTTTTAGCCCGACTCTGGTGTTTGTGTCCAGATCAAGCGCACAGTGCAGATGAAGTTTTGGAGCGGACCAAGAACAGACTTGACATGTTCTGATGAGCAGCTGCATGTTCTGAGAAAGTGTCTGAAGTGTTTCATCTGCAACAAAGACAAACAGGAGGACACCAATGTGAAAGACTGTGTTAGTGAATATGCACCAACATTCAAATCCACATGTTTGACACCAGCTATTGATGGTTTTAGTTAACCTCTTACCACCCGCCTAAACCAAACGCATTCTGTCCTCTTTGGCTGTTATATAGGCCTGTGTAACACCTCATTTGAAAGCTAAGACCCACAAAACTGATCTATTTCCTCACATTGTTGCTGTGTTGTGTCACCAAACGTATGTTTTTTCTTTCTTTCTTTTTTTCCATTTTTGTCACATTTTTGTTGAGTTTTTGTCACATTTTTGTTGAGTTTTTGTCACATTTTTGTTGATTTTTTGTCACATTTTTGTTGCGTTTACATCCTTGTTTCTTCTAATTTTTTGTAGCTCTTTGGTGCTTTTTTGATTGGGGTAAAGCCAAACTGGAGAAAATGGGATCCGTTCAGGTGGGAGTTAAGAGGTTAAAGGCACACTGCGTAACATTTTGGACTACACTGTTGCCAGTACAAAACATGCTCCTAATGACCAGCTCAACACAGAAAATGCTGTTACTGCAGTGGGTAATAAAAGAATGGATTTGGATGAAAAAGTAACTCATTTAAAGCTCAAATCCTGCTGACTTTAGTCACATGGAGACAAGCTGGAGACGAACCCTCTCCCAGTAAAGTCACAGTCATGTCTTAGGAGAGCTGAGTCGCTCACAGCTCATGTTTGTTTCATTCATGAGGTATGTCAAAAAAGAATGAGATGATTCAGACTAGTGCTTAATGATATAACCTTTGTTCTGCTTAGCATCGCTTAAAGTCTTTTCTGGATTAGCCACGGGAAAGTAGTGATCATATTTACCTATAAACTTGAAATGTTTAAACAAGACAATTTATGTCTGTTGCGACCAGAGTGGGCCATAAACTTAATCGTTTATGGCACTATATGCTCTAGGTAGAGTATGCTGCCATCACGTCACAAGAGGAAATTCATTCATAGCTGACAGTACACGGAAGGAGGAGTTAGCTCGAAAGGAAATCTTGACCATACTGATTGGGCAGAGACAATGAGAGGCAAAAATGGGGTAGGAAAATAAGGGCTTTTGGAAAGTATAAAAGAAGGGAGCGCAAGCAGCCTAGTGGGTTTTTGCTTCGGAGCACCTCCAGAAGAACAGAAGAGGACGCAGATCTACTAGACGACGACGCTGTAAAGCCCAAGACACGCCGAGTAGACAATTCGACATTGAAGCTGCAGAAGTTCCTCTGCCTCTAGCAGAGAAGGGTCGAAAAGAGGATGAAGGCGACCGGCTCTTCCTGAATCAGACAGCTGCATCCTCCCGCAGACAGCGGTTGAGCGCTAAAGTGAGACCGTGCTGCTGACAGGAAGTCACCCGATTCAACCTCTCGGGGCCCTTACTCTTGAGAGAGCTCGGTGGAGACTCGACGGAGCGCTGTGAAGGCCATCACACTGGCTTCGGAGTACCGCCGCTAAATTGCATAGAAAAACCTAAAGAAGCTCACGGCAAGGAACGAGACGAGAGACTGTCGAGGCTGAGTGAGGAGACCCCGGTGCATACCTCAGTCGGGCTTACGAGCACGACGCGTCAAATTGCTGTAGATGAAGCTGACATTTTCCCTCTCCTTGAAACCAATAGAAGTAGAAGTGCCATAACTCACAAGTTCAATCGTCATCCCAGAACTGCAATGTTATTGATAATATCTAGTCATAGGTCCTTTCTTATATAAACCTAGTATAGTCATTGTATGTTGTGTAATACAGTGCCTCTCGAAAGTATTCATACACCTTGAACTTTTGCACATTTTGTCATGTTTACAGCCCTAAACATAAAGATTTTTTTTTTTTTTTTTACTGAACGTTCACACACAAGAAACAGACAACTGTGAAGTGAAAGCAAAATTATACATGATTCTGTTATGTTTCAAAAAATAGAAAAGTAAAAAGTGGGGCGTGCATAAGTATTCATACAGCATGCATGAATACTTTGTGGAACCCCCTTTTACTGTAATAACAGCACAAGTCTTTTGGGGTCTGACTCTACAAGATTTGCACATGTAGAGACTGACATTTTAGCCCATTCATCTTTACAAAACAACTCAAGCTCTGTCACATTAGAAGGAGAGCGTTTGTGAACAGCAGTTTTCAGATATTTCCACAGATTTTCAAAAGGATTTAGGTCAGGACTTTGACTGGGCCATTCTAACACATTAATATGTTTTTATTGAACCATTCCATTGTAGATTTATCTTTGTGTTTAGGGTCATTGTCCTGCTGAAGGTGAATCTCCGCCCCAGCCTCAGTTCTCTTGTGACTCCAGCAGGTTTTCCTCCAAAATGTCTCTGTATTTGGCTCCATCCATCTTCCCAACTATTCTTACAGTCTCCCCAGTCCCCGCTGAGGAAAAGCAGCCCCACAGCATGATGCTCCCCCACCATATTTGACACTGGGGATGGTGCACTCAGGACGATGAGCAGTGTTAGGTTTGCTCCATACATAACGTTTTGCATTTGGGCCAAAAAGTTAAATTTTTGTCTCATCTGACCAAAGCTCCATCTTCCACATGGAGCTGTGTCCTCCATATGACTTCTACAAACTTCAAACGGGATTTCTTATGGCCTCCTTTCAATAATGGCTTTCTTCTTCCACTCGTCCATGAAGGCCAGATTTGTGTAGATACGACTTATAGTTGTCCCATGTACAGTTTCCCCCAGCTCAGCGGCAGGACTTCACAGCACTTGGTTGTATTTCTGACCAGTGCTCTCCTTGTTCAGTTTGTTAGTTTAGATGGACGACCACATCTTGGTAAGTTGGCAGTGGTGCTTTACTCTTTCCATTTCTGAATGATGGATTGAACAGTTGCTCCGGGAGATGTTTAAATCTTGGGAAATCTTTGTATAACTTAAGGCTGCTTTAAACTTCTCCACAGCTTTGATGATGTTGTTTAGTGACCAATACACTCTGACCACAGCTCTGAGGGCCTAAAAGAACAGCTGAAATTATACTGAGAGTAGATTACACACAGGTGCCTCTATTTAACCGTTAGGCCAAGGTGTGAACATTCTGGAGTCATTAGGAATGTTATAAAGGCAATTTAATGCACTCAGAAAATGCTGTATGATACTTATGCACATCATGCTATATCACAGTTGTCTGTTACTTGTGTGTGAACATTCTGTAAAAAAATCAAAATAAAATCTTTATGTTTGGGGTTGTAAACATGACAAAATGTGCAAAAGCCCAAGGTGTATGAATACTTTCGAGAGGCACTGTATGTGAATCATTATTTTAGTTTAGTTTAGTTTATTTCACAACTTCACACATACAAATATTATACATATTTGGCAAATGAGCTGAGCTGTACTTTAACATTTTCCTGCATTAAAATAACCAAATCCATCTTAAGTAGTTCTCTGAGTCTCAGCAGTGGCGAAGCCCACTGAGGCATAAGGAGACAGGACCCTTTAAACGGAGAAGCTGTTGTAATACCAGGTTTCGCCACAGGTATTTTTCAGTGATGAAATAAACAACATGTATTCTCACTATGAGCTGAACAAATCACATTATCACATGATCACATTGATAATTTAAAAGACTGAATAAAATCAATAATTATTTGCGTTTTGTGTCTTTATTGAAGTTAAATGATTCCATTAAATATTATCATTCGAGAATCTTCAGGAACATATTTTTCAGATCTAAGTCTGAGCCACAATCTGATTCATGAGACACTTTAAGACTAGAATGTTTAACAAACAAAGAGTTGTTTCTCAAGGACTGAGGCATCATCTGCTCAACTCTTTACTGGAACTGACTGATGTTTTCTAACGCTCAAAAAAACATAAAAGAAAACCAAACAAAAAAACAATGTTATTTATCAACCACAAGATCTTTTGTATCAAACTGACAAACAGGAAAACAGAATCTTTCACTTTCGAGATGAGTGGAGTTGTATTTCTGTCTCAGATAAAAGGCGAGCCAAAGGGAAGCTGCTGCAGTTTTCCTCAGAAGAGCAGAGCTTCAACACTGACCGACAGCAGCCTCAGAGATCCCGACATGGAAGGTAAGAACTTCACAATTACATCATGTGATTGTTTTTTTATCTATTGTTTAGTGACCAATATTTACAATATATTTTCTCTACTTTTTTCTCAGTATCCAACAGTGAGGTACAATGATGAACAGGGACATGAGGAGGGCGGGGCATTTGGAAAAAACAGTCATTTAAACATTACTTTATAGTTTGAGTGTTTCAGGTTAGAAACTACAAACAATAAAATAGCTCAGAATTTCCTAAAATGGTGCTGAAGACTCGACCAGAGACTATCATGACGGGGGTGGAAAATAACAAACTAAAAAGTGCACATTTTCTTGAAATTTTATGATGAAAACTTCTTACATTTACTTGATGATATTTTAGAAGCCTTTTCTGTATGTTCTACTTTTAAAACTGGAGTAAAAGTACGTTTGAAGGGGAGGGAGAGGAGGAGGGAGAGGAGGAGGGCCGAGCTGTAGCTACATCTCTTTGTCTCGAGACAAGGACATTGTTTAGCTCATGATGGGGTTAATAAAGTTTTTAGTCTGACCAGTGAGAGCCTATAATGCTTAAAGGGACTATACAATTATATATCCCTTCTTTTCACTAGATTCTGCTCTATCCCTACCTTGATTTAAGAGAACCACATAGTTTAGTACGTCTTCATCCACCACTGCATCATTCATCTCTCTCATATTGTGAATTCAGACTACATGCAAACACTGAACATTTCATGTAAAATATTGTCTTCCTACAGAATTCAGGATTGTGCTTCTTGGAAAAACCGGATCAGGAAAAAGCAGCCTGGCAAACACTTTGTGTGGAGAAAAAGACGCGTTCAAAACAAGTGGTTCTGCAAACTCAGCAACAAAGCTCTGTCAATCTGAAACCAAAACCATCTTCGGTAAAAGAATCCAGCTGATTGACACTCCTGGTTTATTTGACACTGATCCACACAGCCTCGAGTTGAGTCCTGCGCTGTTCCGATGCATCATTGAGTGTGCTCCTGGACCACACGCCTTTCTCATTGTGATGCAGAAGGGCAGGTTCACAAGAGAAGAGCAGGCTGTTGTACAGCTGATAAGAAAGAATTTCTCTGAGGAGGTTCTGAAATACAGCACAGTGGTGTTCACTCATGGAGACGACCTGGATGAGGGAGAGAATATCAAAGAGTGGGTGAAAGAGAACGAAGCTCTCGATGATCTAGTGGAGAAATGTGGAGGGAGATGTCATGTGTTTGATAATAAATACTGGAAAAACAGTCAGGATCCGTACAGAAACAACCAGTACCAGATCGAAGAGCTGCTGAAGATCATCGAAGAAACAGTGAGAGAAAATGGAGGAGAATACTACACCAACGAGCTGCTGCAGATAGTGCGTAAAGAAACAGAAAGAGTCATACAGAAAATAAAACAAGCAAACCCAGAAATGTCACTGATGGAGATGGAAAAAATGGCTAAAGACGAAGTTCTCAAAGAAAACATAGATGCAGTTAGGATTATAGCATCAGGAACCCTGATGGGAGCTTTGTTTGGATCACCTTTGGGGCCTCTTGGTGCAGCAGCAGGAGCAGGTGTAGGATTGGCAGGAGCAGTTGCACAACTCGGTGCAAAAAAAGCTGTTGAAGCAGGGAAATGGTTGTTGCGTACATTCTTTTAATATCGTAAATGGTCTCAACTTATTCAGCGCTTTTCTACCTTCGACTGCTGCAATAGCCTCCTGTACGGTCTCCCTTCCTCTGATTTACAAAAGCTGCAATATGTTCAAAACTCTGCCGCCCGCCCGCCTCCTCACCCACACCCGCTCCAGAGACCACATCACCCCGTCCTCCAACACTGGCTCCCCGTACAACAGCGCATCCACTACAAAGTCCTGCTCATCACCTACAAAGCCCTCAACAACCTGCCCCCCCCCACCTCACAGACCTCCTACAACGACGAACCTGGGGCCCGAGCCTTCGCCATCGCCGCCCCATCATTATCATTATTGTTATTAATGTTAATAATGATAAGTTACAAATATATTTCTGTAAACACTGTCTTTGGCAAAGACTTCAAAACCATTAGAGTCCTGTAAAAAGTTGTTTTTCATTTGGCGCTCTCCTATACATTAGGTTTTTATTTTGTGGATTAGTATAATAATATTTTTTTTTATATATATGACGACTCAAAAGCTGCATTAAACTTTTCATACCTGCTTCTGCAACGTAGCTACACAAGAATGTTAAGTATCAGAAAATCAGATTGTTGTTTTTTGATATGATTTTCTGAGTGATTTGTGATTTTGTGATTGTGCCCTTTCTATCTTAATGGCAGTGGAACAAATGTAAAGGGATATTATAATCATGGCTTTAATAAATGGTTTCAAAAATCAACAGTGTCTTTGGAGACTTTATTGATCTCAAAATACAATAAAAGAAGAACACGGTGAATATAAACCAGTTATAACAAATAGAATTAAAGTGTCTTGTGTACAGTAAAAAGCTTTTAAAAGGGAAGGGGGGAAAATAGAACAAAATAGTGAGTTTGCATACAAAGGAGTCTATCATAGATGTAATAGTGGAATAAAGTGATGCTAATTATTGGTATTTGCCTTATTTGGCTTTGATAAAATTAGGTTTCCATTCTGAAACTACAGCTCCTCCAAACCAGACACTCACTCAAAACAAACCGATATTATTTTCAGCTTTATCAAATGCAAACTTTAAGGTTAGGTGAGACCGGGGCTATTTGTCACATTGCTTTTCATAGCCACACTAGAGGGCGCTGTACGCTGGTACTGATATACAGTGGCGAGAAAAAAAGTAAGTACATTGTTTGGAATTTCTCACAGACACAAACAGTGTCTGCTTTAAAGGAGCTATATCATGCTATTTTAGCCATTCCAAAGTTAAGTATAGGCATGTATATGATATAATGTACCTCTACCATTATGGAGCACTCATTTTTGTGATAAATATAAGTGTTTTCTGGAGGTATTTTTTAAACCCGGAAGACACAACGCTTCGATTCAGTTAACTCCGCCCCCTCTCTCCGCACATACAACTTTACCGTGATATAAATAAACAGCAAAAAGTGAAATTGCTTCATGATGCAGTTATACGGAGTTGACATCTGCAACACAGCTTCATAAATGGCTAACACACATGCTATGCTAACTAAGTCTTGGCTTCAGCCTAAACCCCTTCGGTCAGGCATCATTTAGATTAAATTCTTAATGTATGTGTGGTGATGTGAGTAATTTGTGGTAGTGGTGTTCCTGTGCGCGCCACTAGGGGCGCACTATAAAAGGCCTCACGTTAGTGCTTGCCCTCTGACCTTGTGTATCTCCTGCTGCCTGTTGTACCCGGTGCTGGCGCTGGTGTGCTCTGTCCGACAGTGTTGCTGTGGGTCCCTTCACGGGAGCGCGTCATGGCGCAACGCTGTAGCATCGCAGTAGATTGGGTGTGCGGTTCCCCGATGGTCCTGTTGATGAGCGTGTTCCCTGGTACAGCGCACGAAAGGTTGCGCTAACTGGCGCAGGCAATAGCACCAGCACTGCCCATCGCTGTCTTGTCTTCACTCTAAATGTCCGTGTGTGATTTGGGTCTGTCCAGCGGTCGGCGGGGACTTTTTGGAGGACTCTTACCCTAAATGTGAAATTTGTATCTCATGGACTAAACATCTGTGCTAAAGGTTTTAAATCAAGCATACTTATGAAATGCAATGAAAGAAAAACATTTTGTAACAAATAAATCTTATTTAACCAATGGAACATTTGTGCCCTTTTTCAATGGAACTTATCTGTGTGTCTTAAAGCTAAGGTTAAGAAAAAACCTCGCTCTGCTACATATGTGTTTTCTTATTGTATAATGTCTAAGATCCTTGGAAAACATGTGACATGTGATTTAAATGTTCATAATGACCGAAGAAAATAAATTAACTAACTAACTAACTAACACACAAGCTAACCCGCGTTTGGACTGACTCACCGCTCTGCTCCATCGCTGTTTACATTATGGGACTTGCGTTGGTTATAAAAGTTAATCCACTTTAATTCTGGTGAAGGTTCACCAAACATCCATCAGTGACAGTCACAGAAAAACACCATTTTGGCTGATAGTTGCTGAATCCCGGAGAAAAAAACAGCTTCTGAGAGAGTGGCCTCTTCCTGAAAAAGGTTGAATATACTCCGTAGCCAAACGCGCTTCTTTTTCTCCGTGACATTATCGTTAGTTAAGAATAAAGAACAGGTGTGTCCAGAATAGGTTATAACAAGTTCTAACATCTTCACAGCTGCAGCGCAAACATGACTGATCTGTTCAGACGCTCAGGGCACGTGTTTGTTTTGGCCTCAGCTGACCTGGAAGCACCTCGGGCACATCCTTTTTTATTATTTTTTATTATTATTTTTTCCTTTTTTTTTCTCTTTGTTTCTCTCTCACGACAGAAATAATGAAAAAGTTGTTTTACAAATTAAAATCAGGCCGTAAGCATAGAATTAAGACATTACATTACAGACGTCGAGCACTTCCGTTCCGCTGTGACGACACAACTGAACACTCAGTCGTTCACCAGGAGAGGGCGGAGCCTCAGAGAGCAGGATTCAGGAGGATTACTGAGAGCTGCGTGAATGAAGCCACAAACCACTCTGGGGGTGTTTTTGATAAGGAAATAGCATAACAACATGGCTAAAAGCTCTAAAAGTCGATTTTGCATGATATAGGACCTTTAAGTAACACCGCCCGAACATTTACATTTGATCCTATTTTTATTGGCCATAACATGTAAACATTCAGAGAGTGGGATAAGTAAGTGCACCCCCTGAATCGGGCTGAACTGCAGTTTTGTAAAGAGGAATGGTCCAAGATTCATCCAGATCGTTGTGAGCGTCTAATCTGCAGCTACAGGAAAGCAGTTATTGCTACAAGAAAAAGTCAGCCAGACCACTAACATGCATGTTGTGAATGTTTCAGGTTTTTCTGCAAAATATCGTAATAGACTTCAATAAACTGAGCTCAGTGGCGCAGCGAGCCAGAAAAAAATCGTAATTCTGCGTCTCTTCCACATAAGTTCCGGGTCCATGGGGAGAATTTAAACATATAATAAAGGCTAGATGTCTCGTACACGCTGCTGGCCAATGGAGGGCGACGTCCGTACACGGCGGCCATCTTGCCACAGGGAGCTCGCTCACTCATAACATTGTGTTTGCATGTACTTTTAAATAACCATAACTTGCTCAATTTTCTACCGATTTTAAAACGGTTTGGTTTGTTATAAAACTCAGAGTTGCGTTAACGCGAGACTCTTATCGCGCGATAAAAAAAATATTGCTGTTAATCTATTCTCAAAGCTGGGTTGGGAGCTGGGTCTATACTCTGCTATGATGACTTTCACCGTGATATTTTATGCAGGGCTTTAAGTATTCCGGCCTGAGGCCTCTGGCGCAAGCAAAGTGTATCAGACTGCAAATTATTTGTCCGGTTTTTCCGCGCATTTGTGAAAAACTCGCCTTTCCCACACTTCTAACGGTCCATGAATGCATCTCACGCGCAGCCTCGCTGTTACGTGATTCCTCTGAAACCAAAACAACTGGCGGATGCTGGAGCTACTTTTGTTATGGATTAAGTTTTGCCAAATGGACGCTATGACCAGACGAGTGAGAATCGAATAAAGAGGCGAAGAGCAGCAGGTTCTACGACTGATCCACAGTGAGTTTATTTACTTCTTCTGTGAGTACAGTCGGGCTAACGGGGTCGCATCACCCGCGCTAAAAATGATAAAATAAGCACTAAAAGCCCCGCACGAGAGCGCGGTGTCGGACCTGCCCCGCTACGTGCCTCCTTCTGCAGCCGTGCCACACCTCCTCTCAGGAAACAACACGAAGCTTCTCCGTCAAACAAATGAGAAGTTTTTCCTCCGATCGTCCGTGAGCTCAGAGCTGCTCCAACAACGAGCTCCTCGCGTTTGTTTACAGTAGAGCCTCCTCGTCTTTCACCTGTTAATTCCCCGATGGGCGCTTGGCCTCAGCGCCCATCGGAGATTTATTATTGCGCGTCTCTGATTGGTTGAATTAATGATATACAGTGACGTTTTTATACCATATCAGAGCGTCATTGGGTAGATGTTTGGGGCGCTGTTCCTGCCGCCCCGAGCACAAAACTACACATTTATGAGACTGTGTTACAGCGGTTACAGCACACGATGAACCAAGCAGACAAAATGACACGCTCCTTCACCTCCGCTCCCCCTCCCTCAGTGTAAAAAAACACCTGTACATAAGAAAGTTATGACTTTTCTAAACTTAAAACTTTTTATTTTATTTGCAAAATTGATAGGAGGGGCGGCGCCCCACCGCCCATAATGGACCAGCCGCCACTGAGGCCTAGTACTTCATTTATTTATTTATCTACTTTGTATTAAGTTCAAAGAATTATTTCGTTTCAGTTCATTTCATCATACCAAGTACCATAATGAAACATACGTTTCAGTTCACATTCTCACGTTGGTTGTGACAAACGTGAGCGAAATCGTTCATTTAGTTTTGTGGAAGTGCGCCAGTGGGTTGACCACCGGGAAGGAAACAACCCAGGCGACATAGGTACAAAGCAGGAGGGCGAGAGGCGAGAGGTGGGACAGCCATGGTGTTGGGGTGGAGACCTCCTCCCAGCGCAGAGGCAGCGCTGTCAGAGCGAACAACCGGAGGGACACACACACATGGAGGACTAAAGCTGCCCGGAAGAGGGACGGTGAGGCGGCCTATGTGCGGGCGGCAACCTTATAGATCCATGGCGGTAACAGTGAAAGCAGAGGACGGTAAAGCTAAAGCTGGGGCTGTTTACACTTTAGGGCTGGCGCCATCTAGTGGCAAGTCCAGCCTGCTACATAAACATTACTTTATAGTTTTATTAGTGTTTAAAGGGACACCGCGTAACATTTTGGACTATACTGTTGCCATCAGTAAAAAACATGCTTTTAATGACCAGCTCGAGATATTACTGCAGTGGGTAATCAAAGAATGGATTTGGATGAGGACCTAACCTCTTTAAATCTCCAATTCTGCTGACTTTAGTCACATCTCCATGGAGACAAGCTGGAGACGAACCCACTCCCAGTAAAGTTACAGTCATGCATTAGCAGAGCTGGGCCACTCACATCAAAAGCACATGTTTGTTTCTGCATTTATGAGGTATTTTTCAATGATGATAAAATCTGTCATAAAATAAATGCTTGTATTTCAATTTTGTTTATTGTGTAAAATTCTACGCGGTGTGGCTTTAAGGTTACAAACTACAAACAATAAAATAGCTCAGAATTTCCTAAAATGGTGCTGAAGACTCGACCAGAGACTATCATGACAGGGGTGGAAAATAAACTAAAAAGTGCACATTTTAGGAATGATACTTTTCTTGAAAGAACATTTTATGATGAATACTTCTTAGTAGGAGCAGCCATTTGCTGTAATTTAGTTTGATAAAAGCTCACAGCCCCAGGTTCATAAGCGACTTCCTGTGATGTTTTCCAGTTCACTCGTTCTAAACGCTGAAAAGGCTCAGCCCAAACTTGTGGCAGTGCTTTACAGTACATCATTTATACAACAGAGAGCTTTAGTATTGGTCTTATTCTATCCTAGCAATGCACTGTACAGCTTAACCCTTAGTCGTCCAGGGGCCTGTTTCCTGTTACCTTTTTTTGGACAGTGCAGGTCATAGAGGGTCATGAAAGTTCTTAATAAAATATTATCAGCTGCATTTACATTGGTTTCCTCCAAGAGAGATTTCCAGTTTTGATCTGCTCATCATTCTTCAGAGAGTCGCTCTGTGGTCTCTTTGCCCCCGACACAAACAGCTCTTCATCACAGACGGAGCAGTTTGATCTGATATGACTCTTACTGTAGATAATGTGAAGAAAGAGTTATGTTAATGTTCATGTTTGTGTCTTCATTTCAGAGAAACGAGAAAACACCAGGAGGATTGTGCTTCTTGGAAAAAGTGGAACAGGAAAGAGCAGTTTGGCCAATACTTTGTTTGGAGAAAAAAACACTTTCAAAGTAAACAGTTCTGCAGACTCTGGGACAAGATTCTGTTTGTCCAAAACCAAAACCATCAATGGAAGAAGCATCCAGCTGATCGACACTCCAGGTTTCTTTGACACCGCCGTACATAGTGAAGATTTGAAATCAGAGATCCTCAAGTGCATTACGGAGTGCGCTCCTGGACCCCACGCCTTCCTGCTGGTGTTTCCATTAGGAAGGTTCACTCCACAAGAGGAGGAAATTGTAAACCTAATGGAAAAAGAGTATTTTAGTGAAGATGCTCTGAAATACACCACAGTGGTGTTCACTCACGGAGACCAACTTGAGGAGGGGAGGAAGATCGAGGATTGGTTGAAGACTAACAAGAACAAATCCCTCAAAAACCTGTTGGATAAATGTGGAGGTCGCTGTTGTGTGATCGATAATAAATACTGGAACAAAAACCAGGAGGATCCGTACAGAAACAACCAGAAGCACATCGGCCAACTGCTGGAGACCATCGATCAAACAGTGAAAGAGAATGGAGGAGGATACTACACCAACGAGATGCTGCAGACGATGCAACATCAAATAGAAGAAAAGAAAGCTGAAATAAAAAGAGCCTCACCAAACCTCTCAGATGAGAGCCTTGAGGAAAAGGTCAAAGCAGAAGTCTTCCATTCTATTAAAGAAGGTCCTGAAATTTGCAGCAATAGGAGTCTTGCTGGGGGCTTTTCTTGGTGGAGCAGGAGGAGCAGCACTTGCTCTATATTTAGGTGCCGATGCGGTGGTGACATGTGTGGCAGCAGGAACAGGAGCAGTTATAGGGGCACTAGCGGGTGGAGCATTGGGAGCAGTGGGAGCAGTGGGAGCAGTGGGAGCAGTGGGAGCAGTGGAGTCTGAGAACACTGAGGCAAAGGCCGAGGCTACAAAGGATGCTTTTGAAAATCTGGCTCAAACAGTAGGCCTATCAAAACTAAAAAATATCTGAATAGAAGCACAAAAGTAAACGAGTGACGAAAAGTATCTTTCACATGAATCAACATTTGTTCATGCTTCTGCAAAGTATCAGCTTACATCAAACGTACAACAATAATTCAACTCAAACTAAAAAGAAGCCCTCAGTAATCTAGATTCAAAACGTGGGGTTCCCCATTATATTTTTGCCGACAAATATTAGAACAAGAGCCGGAATCAACACAGAAATAACCAATAGGTACAAGGGGCTGAAGACCATCGACCCGTGAGAACAACAGACACAAGAGGAAAAATGAGAAAAAACGGCATCAAAACATCTTCACCAAACAAATCCAACCTCCAGCGCTGACGCCAAAACTTCATAAAGATTGAAAGAAGATGACGATAATAATAAGAAGTGTTTTTGTTGTGGTGGTTTTAGTCTGTAAGTCTGCAAAAGTCACTCTGACCTCTAGATGGAGCCACAAGACTTTCACTGGTTCAAATCCCACACTTACAAGTGCGCCTACAATATAACCTTCTGTTTCACATTTTGAACCTGTAATCCAATGATTTGTCTTTTGTGCTGTATGTATTCTCACTATAATCTGTACTAATAACATTATCATATGTTTCTTGATAATTTAAAAGACTAAATAAAAGCATGAAATATTTGTGTTTTTTGTCTTTATTCAAGTTATATGATTATATTGTCTCTCAGGAATCTTGAGGAACATATTTTTCACATTGGCAGAGTCATTATGATGAGACACTTTAAAGCAAAACGACCTTAAACGAGTTTGGAATGAGAAGAAAACGAAAAAGAAAAAAAACAGTTTACAATACTGTGGGTGTAGTTTCACCTTTGTCCGCCAGAGGGAGCTGCCCGTGTTGTACAAGGAAAGTTTGTAATTTTTATGCCAAATAATTGTTAATCAAATGAATCTTAAATCATTTTAACGTGTCAGTTTTACATTTGCTTTAATCATATTGTTAACAAAATGCATTTGTAATATAATTCTTCACTTTTTAAAACATATTTGAAGAACTTTCTTAGAGCATGAGCACAAAGACATTTTTAATCCAGTTTGCAGTTTACTGAAGAGTCTGAATGTTTTAAACCTGGTCTTTACATATTTTAATGCACCGAGCTAGACATCTGCTAAAATATAGAGCCTTACATATCATATATAATTCATTAATTCTTCCATACATCAGCTACTGTACGGAGGTTTGGGGTAACACTTATAAAACTCATTTAGATCCACTCTACGAACTTCAGAAAAAGCCATAAGAGTCGTTCATAACGTTGGTTTTAGGGACCATACAAATGTGCTGTTTCTAACGTCTCATGTAATGAAAATTGAAGACTTGATTACATTTAAAATTCTTATTGTAATGTATAAAGCAAGCCGAAATCTTCTCCCTAGAAACACCAAAAAATTGTTCAACAGTAGAGAAGGGCATTATAATTTAAGAGGAGAATTTGTGATGAGAAAACATTGTGTTCACACCACCTTTAAAAGTGTGTGTATCTCCCAAGCAGGAATAACACTGTGGAATGAGTTAGACAAAGAGGCTAAACGGAGCAAAACACTCGGACACTTTAAAAGAACATGTAAAGACATTATCTTTAAAAAGTATGCTAGCGAAGTATCATAATTACTATTACATTCTTAGACAGGCAGACACTTGCGTTTTTGTGTGTATTTGCCTGGATATGAATATGAAAATATAAAGAAAGTTAAGACCCTAAAGCATTATTTTGCATCGACTACAGTACATTTTTGTTTGTTTGGAAATCATTTTGTGTGAACTCAAAGTGAGGTCAGCTTGTTAGTTCAAGTTTACATGACAATGGACAAAACACATGTTTCCAATATGTTCATAGATTACATATACGTATGTACAGTATACTTCAAGGATGTTTACATGTCTTTTTTCTTTCCCTTTCCCTGTCAATCTTAATTGAATGACTATGGACAGATAGTTTCTATTTCTACATGGATATACGGAGCTTGTACATTGGGTATAGTTGGTATAGCAGGGCTGAGCGATATTATATATATTTTTGTAGGATCAGAACGAAAGAGAGATGTGCCTTGGTATAACTCTTATGTACCATATGGTGTATTTATTTATTTACGACTGTAAATGATGAATCCTTTATTTTTACTTTTTGGTAGACTGTAAATGATGAAATTCTTTGACATTTTGTACGATCATAAACGATTTATATCAACATGTAAGCCCAGACTCATGCATCGGTTTTCTGCATGAGTCTAGCGGAAAGTTTATGTGAAGATTACTTGAATGAGAGATAAGAGGTAAGTTCTTTGAACTTCTTCCTACTCCTTTTGAGCACAAAGTCTTGTTTTGTATTTTTTCTTTCTGTAAAATGTTAGCATACTTTTTCTGCTCAAATGAATAAATAAATGAAAATGAAATGAAATATTATTGACCCACAGTACTCGTAGTAGTACTAGTTGTTTATTTGAGCAGTTAACATTTTTCTCTTTCTCCAAAATTTCACAATCATACGGTTTATAGAAGCTCAAATGGACTGAAGAAAGAAGCTTATAAGTGCCTCATCCTTATTCATGTAAATTACATTTGTATTTCCTGATGCTACAGTTAGACATTATTTTTACATTTACATCAGATAAACAAGTATTCTGAGTGTTCTGTATCGGTTTCAAAACACAACTATACCCGTACATGATTGTGGAACAATTTCTTCCTCATATTACAGTTGTCAACATACAATCAGCCGACTTAGCTTTACAAAGTGCAGCACTAATACTGTGTAGTAAAAGTATAGTAAAAGTATAATCGGCAATTAATTTCTACAACTTTTCTCAGTAGTTTAACGCTTCACTTGCAGTTCCGTAATGTGTCCACCAGAGGGAGCGCCAGCGCCAATGCAATGATTTACCACAGACTGTATTTAACTCTATGTGATTTATTAAAGGTTTTTGAGTAAATTGATCTTTTGTTATTGTTGTTTTTCTTCATAATTTATACGGTGAATATCTATGAAATACAATAATAAAGTATTTTGAATACACAAAGTCCACAGAAAACAAAAACAGAACAAAAAAAGGAAGAACCAAAAAACACAACGGGGTCAGTTTATGTTTCACAGTTTATTAACTTACAATATCTCATCAGGAAACAAGACTAAAAGAGCACAGGGATTTCAAATGTGAATGAGAAATGTTTTACCATTTACACACTAATCACTAATACAAGAAACTACTTCAAAAACATAAATAATAACAATAATGAACTGCAGAAATTGCAGAGTGCCAGAGACCTGCACTGGAGGGACTGTCACGACCAAATTTGCATCATTACCAGATTTGTACATCGTGCTAATCCGTTAGCCTGACTATAGTTTTATTGTTTTACTCACTACTAGTGAAGCAATAATTATCTTTTTTTCATCTGGTTTCCATGACAGGGTTCAAAAACAAAAAGCTTGACATATAAAATAAGAGAGGTGCAGATATAATAAAAAAATAAAGATAATGATAATACAGGTCATCATCAGAAACAGGATTTCAGATTATTTATTAACTGTTATGACACCCGTGTCTGACCTTGTGGGGACACTGAACCAGATTTGACATTTTTTGGCAAATTAAATCATTCTAAAGTGAATTACGTTTAACAGAAGGGGGTCCTTAGTGGTTGGTGAAGTGATTTTGGGGGATGGTTCCAGTGGTTCTAAACTCTGCAAGAATCACAGCACGATTTTATAAGCACAATAAAGTATATTGTTCATTAATCTAGCCATATCACTTGGTGATAAAGAGACATAAAATATGTTGGATTGACCTTTGAGACCAGTATTGTTATATTATAACAGTGCAGCTTTGAGACCAGTATTTTAAACAGTGCAGCAGTTACAGCAGTCACTAAACTCCACAGCCTGAACACACCCAGAACCAACAGAGCCTGAGAAGACATGGCAGGTGAGCACAAAGTCAAGTCTATCTTTTGTCTTAACAATTACACAAACTGGACTGGGCTTTGGAACTTTTACAAACATGTCTGAAATGTTCAATATGCTGAAATACCAAACTGAATTAAAACTGCACAATTTAGAACTAACAAGGACATTAGGGGATCTTGGCAAAACTTGTGGTATATTGTTGTAAAAAGTAACTTTTATTAAAGTTCAAGCTTTAAAATACAAACATTGGGGCCATAGTAGATACTATTTGTTAGTGGTTGTGTTCGCGTTCGACAGCTTGATAAAAAATAATGGGAAAAAAAGATGTAGTTTAACAAGCGGCAAGCTCTGATGTTCTATAAATGTTCTATATTGCCACAAATGGTTCTTTTTCTGCTTAGTCCAAAAGTGAAATTATTGCACAGAGACAGAAGATCACTCGTTCAGACATTGCTCTGGGGCCGACATCATGGGAGGGAAGTGAGGTTTATAACATTTGAGATATTTTATTTTCAAAAGACATAAATAAGTACAGTAGTAGAGCGTATAGAGTTTAGAACTGGCACAAAGAATTCAGCCCGAGCCCGAAACGAGCCCGAAACAAACCTGACGTAAACAAGGATCTTAGTTGCGAGGTGTCTCCCGCTTTTTTGCCGTTTTCGAAATACTGGTGATTCTTTTTTGAATGCAGTGTGTGTTGCCGTGCACCACTGACACGTGCGCGCACCTCAGAGAAGGACAAGCGTGGACGCCCTAAATCTCTATAGTTTAAACTGTTGACAGTTTAGCCATTTATGTTTTTTTTTTTTTTTTTTTCAGGTAATCCTTTGTTTTTATTCTTACTCGTAATTCTATAGATTCCATATACACTGAGTATATTAAAAATGTCCAGTTGAAGATAAGCCTTCTGTATTGAGGAGATTAGAGTAAAAATAATAACTAGTGGCTCCAGGATAAATTGTTTTTAGAGTTCCTGGTAGGTTATCTCCGTTGCTAGAACCATCTCCATGGACCTACCGGGAAAAAAAAAAAATGACCCTGGAGCGTCAAAGCGGCCACTGTGATTGAAAGTAAAGGTGCTGCCACCAAAAGGTCAAATACACATTCATCTTTTTATTTTATTTTATTTTCTTTCATCTTTTTTTTTCTTTTCTTTTTTAGACAAAAAAAAAAACACAACAACCTATTACCACATAAATGGATACATACAAATCATAAAATAAATAAAAAACAAAATAAGATCCATCCATCCATCCATTTTCTTCCACCTGACCCGTTTCCGTGTCGTGGGGGCAGCTGTTGGAGTTGCCCAAATCACATTGCACCAGCCCCTTATGGCTCCTCCTGCAGGTGGTGGGTCCACAGAAGGACGGCCTCATGGTTCTATCCGGGCCTGTTGGTCTCTCATAAGGGGCTTCTGAACCGCTCTTTGTCTGACCCGTCACCTAGGACCAGTTTGCCACGGGAGACCCTACCAGGGGCACGAAGCCCCCGACAACAGAGCTCCAGGATCATTCGGGTGCTCAAACCCCTCCACCACGTTAAGGTGGCGGTTCCAGGAGGGGACCAAATAAGATGAAATACTTAAATAAAGTAAAGAAGAAAAAAGACAAAAAACAAAAAGAGACATAACAGTACGTGTTAGAGTCAACTGAATTCCATTCATAGATCTAGATCAGGGGTCGGCAACCTTTAACACCGAAAGAGCCATTTGATCCGGTTTCCACAGAAAATAAAACACTGGGAGCCGCAAATACTTTTTGACATCTAATGCTGGGTTTACACATAATGACGACAAGTCACGAATGCCACGAATCCACATTCGTGGCCGTGGATCACGAATGATTCGGGGTAGAGGTTTCACGCGCCCACGAACTGTTGCGACCTGTTACTGCGTGTTACGATTAATTGCACGAATGATTACGCACGGTCACGAATATGCGTCCCGCGCTGCTGCGGGCCGCCGCGGGCTGTTGCAGGTTATTGGGAATTGTCGCGTTCTGTCAAAAATCTGTCAAGAATTGGGCGAATGTGGACAAGATCGCTGCCGCGCACACCGGAGGAGGCGGAGCAGGGACGTCTCGCTCCACCGTGCTCTCCTGACTCGTTGGGCTCTTGCCAAATCGGGTTAAACAAAAAGCAAAATACACCAGCTCATCGTCGCGCCTGTCCATATACTGAAGAATAGCAATAGTTTTTCAGTCTATGGGACAGTCACACCAGTTCAACCCCGCTCCTGTCAACGTGTAACACGGACAAACGCATCAACAAACGCACGCGCTTCATGTCAGATAAGTCCGTGCAATAGCCGCACATTAAGGGCTGACTTTACTCCACAGAATAAGGATAAAAACACTACACTCACTGTGCACTCGATCTTCTGAGGATCCGTCGTAGAACTTGCTGCTCTTAAACCTCTTTATCCAATGATTCTCACTCGTCTGGTCAGTCTCAGCTCCAGTTGAAAAAAACTTTATAATCCACAAACACAGGCCTGTCTCCACCTGCCCCGCGCCCATCACCGCTTGTTTTACGTGTCTAAGGTTGTAAATAAGCCTTAACTTTTCTGTGGTGTAGCTGCTGGAACCACGCGCTGTTGTTTTGGTGCGACGCAGCGTGGGAGATGCATTCAGGGACCGCTGGAAAGGCGCACTTCTTACTGTCCCTTTTTTCCCACAAACGCGGGGAAAATCGGGACAAATATACAACAGTGGGGTTCTCCAGCTGGGGGGCAATAGGGGTGACAGGAACTGACTGGTTTATTATGATAGATCCATGGGACTGGCTCCCAAACATCAGGAGGAACGACCGCAGGAGGAGGAAAAGCCGGCGTTTTGGCAGGTATACCGGCTTTCACGAGTATGACGTTTATTTTGAGCGACGAAAAACAATAAAATATATTTATTCTAATAGGTCAAGATCACAATAATCTTCCAGTTTCGAACTAAAATATTAAAGAACTAACACAAATAAAATACACTTCAATTAAATACTTTTTTAGTAATTTATTTTCCCAAGCCACTCAGAGCCGCAGTATAAGGATGAAAGAGCCGCATGCGGCTCCGGAGCCGCGGGTTGCCGACCCCTGATCTAGATCATAAACATGCAGGTAAATGAGGATTAAGAAATAGAGTGTATTCAATTTTATATGTAAAAACACAGTCTTTCACAGCAGCAAACTGAGTGGGGAGTACGGAACATTCAGCTTGCTGCCGTTGGTGTGGTAGAGCTGCCACTGAATTGGCTAGGCTAGAACAAGGTGGAATACAGTATCTCTGTAGTAAAGTTATAATTTAAGACAGTCCAAGAATTTGGACCATTCGGATTGCACTTTTACATTACCATTTCTCTTAGCTAACATTATTTTGTAAGATATTGTTTTTGTAAATGAGCCTAGCCATTCTTTAATACTTGGCATCTATGTGCTTTTCCAGTTTATTAATGATGAGTCTAGAATTGATACAATACCAGTACACAGAATATTGCATTTTACCTTGTTTAGCCCATTTACCAAATGTTGGTCGCACAATAAAGTTAACTTGGGTGATCTTGGCAGAATAGTTTGGAGACCCTTCTCCAGGCAACGTAGAGCACCATCCCACAGGAGGTAGAGAACCGGGCAATCCCACAGCGCATGGAGAAGAGTACTCCGAAAAAGTCCCACATCTCCAACACTTATTGTCTTTGTTTAGCCCCATGCGATGTAATTTCGATGGGGTGTAATGTATCCTGTTTAATACCTTGAATAGAATACCTCTGCCTTTAGCTTCCGTTATAATTTTCCCGTTGTTATTTACTATTCTTTTCCACGTATCGCAATTGATTTTTACAGTCGAGGTCTCTCTGCCATATTAATCTCAAACCATAATTTTGCCTCCCATCAGTTTTGCACAGTAACTTATAACATAGCGAAGCATTTACAACATGTTGAGCTGAAAGAATTTCCTCAATAATATTTAATCCCTCTTTTTGCTTCCCAGAACAGGCTTTTGTTACACCATTTTTTAGTTGCATATATCTCCAAGCGTCCTTACACGTTAGGTTAAATCGGGTACGCATTTCATTGAATGATAGATAACGGTCATCCTTGTGAAGATCGCCTAAAGTGTGGACACCTTCTTTCACCCAGTCTTTCCAAAATATATATATTTTTTCCAATAGGATTATTCCATATTGATGAATAGTTCTGTAAATAAGGAGACCTTTTCATTATTCTATGTGATGCATGCCATACTTCTTTAGAATGCCGGAGTATTGGGTTTGAAGTGTTTTCTTTTGTCTTTTGTGATAGCACCTGTAGTGGTGTAAATGGGGTTACCATATTATTCTCTAACTCCATAAATTTAGGCAGGTCGCCTTCCATTTTCCTGACTTGGTCTAGTTTGGACAGTTCAAATGCTAAGTGATGCCGTTCAATGCTTGGAAGCCCCAGACCTCCCATCTCTACTGGGGTTTGTATCTTTTTAAAGCTTATTCGAGCCTTTTTTCCCTCCCAGAGAAAGTCCTTTACCAGATCATTGTATTGTTTAAAGAATGCCTTGGGAAAGGTAGTCGTGAGCATCATTAATATATAATTTATTTTAGGAATTATGCTAATTTTGACAGCGTTTATTTTCCCCCATAAAGTCAATTTTAAGAGCCTCCATTTTTCAAACAGTTGTCTGTTTTTTTGCAGGGCTGTTGTTGTGTTTATTGTTACTAATTCATCCAGATCTGCCACTATTGAGATGCCAAGATACTTTATACTGGTTTGTGTATATCTAAAGTTAAAGGAGGTAACCATTTCCGGTAACCATTACAGCTTGGAGATATAGGCAGCGCCTCAGATTTTTGCCAATTCACTTTATATCCCGAAATCTTTGAGAATTTTTGTATGGTTTCCATGAGTTGAGGAATTGAAGAGTTTGGGTCTTTCAAAAGTAACAATATGTCATCCGCATATAAAAAAAAGTTTATGCTCCTCATTTCCTCCCTCAATTCCCTTTATATTGCTATTCTGTCTTATAGCAATGGCTAAGGGCTCGAGTGCTATAAGAAAGAGCAATGGTGACAGAGGACAGCCTTGCTTTGATGAGCGATGTAGTGTAAAGAAACGAGCAATTAGTCCATTTGTCAATACTGAGGCCCTTGAATTGCTATACATAATATGCTTCAACTGCAAAAATTTGGATCAAAACCAAACCTTTTGAGGGCGATAGACAGGTATTTCCACTCCACTCTCTCGAATGCGTTTAGCCATTTAAGTTTGACCAATAGAACAATCAAACAATGACCGATATGCAGAGTAACATGTTGGATTATACTGTTGCCTGCAATTCAAAACATGCTCCCGAGAACAAAACAAAACAAAACAGAATGACCCCACCACCAAATAATGTAGATGTCCCCCTTTGTCTGTTTCCGTTTCTTCTTCTCTCCTTCTTAACTTATATTATGTTACATGTATGTATGTGACTATATTTGTGTGCATATGAGTATTTGCAAGAGTATGTGTACTTCCTTTTCAAAAGCTATATATATAGTTACTCTAATTTTATCTTACCAACATTACTATCTCTCGCTGTTACTATTTATCTACTGTTGTTTGTGAACTGTGGTGATTATTGTTGTCATTGCTGCCATTATTGTTTGACCTCTTGTCCCCCCATGCTTCCCCTCTGTTTTTTTTTTTTTTTTTCCCCTTTACTCCTCCTCCGTTCTCTCTCTCTCAGTTAGCCCTTGTTGTGCCCGGCCCGCTTTTGCTGTGGGGTTTGGGCTCCTCCTGGCATTCCTCCGCTGCCTTGGGCCTACCACCAGGGGCATTCACTAACCCACCCGCCTTCACACCCCTTTTAATGCACCACATAAGAACAGACAAAAAGACAAAAACAATGGGAAAACAAAGGAACAAAACAAAAAACAAAAAGATAGGGTAAGCCTCATGCTTATTTTAATGCACTCTACACCGATCTAGGTACAAAACATGGGAAAGGGAACAAAAACTAGGGCTGGGGTTGAAGGCTCTGTGGCGGATTGTCCCTGACCTGGTTTTGCGCCTGGGGGCTGGGGTGGATGTTGGGGGGTGGCCCGGGCCCTCAAGGTGAGGGGGGGGCGGGGGAGGGGGGAGTTGGACGGACGAACGGGTTGGGGGTGTGGGGGGATGTGGGTCTCGGAATGTCAATGTAATGACGACGCATGATCACACAGGATTATATCCCTTTCATTTAGTTCTGTTTTACTTGTCCATCCAATCACGTAATCCTTCCTCCCCATGTGTATCCCATCTTTCTCTTCTGTTGTGTCCTGTGTCCTTATCACTTGTGTATTTGTGCACTTTGTATCTTATATATTCATCACTTAATAAAAAACAAAAAAAACAACAACAAAAAAAAAAAAAAAACAAAAAAAAAAAAAAAAAAAACAAAAAAAAACATGCTCCCGATGATCAGCTAGACTCTTTTGAGTGCCCTATTTAAATCTCATATTTGGCTCGACCAAGAGGTCAATAAATCGAATTCGAGAATCGATTGGTGTGACGTTGGGCACCGTATTAGGTGCTTTGTTTGGGGGAGTATTGTTGCTGCCCTTGCAGCATGTCTATAGTCGGGGCTGGATTGTTGGTGATGGTGCAGCAGCAGGTGTTATTGGAGTGAGAATATTGGGAGGAGTTACTGGGGGAGTGGAGTTCTTTGGGCCTATGATTAGATGTAAGACATAACTTGCCCATGTGAAGAGTAAAACCCAGAAAGAGGAGTTAAATTACTTATATTAACAGGCCACAGTTTTTCCATACTGAGATCTGTTCTTACCTGAGCTTAGACAAGTTGATGTGTACCTGTCTGCAAAAACACCAAAGATGTTGTTAGCATTTAGCCTCTCCTCCTCTCCTTTATGGGGCTAAAACAGGGGTGATGCTAGAAACAACCAAGCTCGGTTAAGAGGTTAAGCCTTAGTCATCCAGGGACTCATTTCCTTTTTCTTTTTACCGTTGCTTTTCTTTTTTGGACAGTGCAGGTCATAGAGGGTCATGAAAGTTCTTAATAAAATATTATCAGCTGCATTTAAATTGGTTTCCTCCAAGAGAGATTTCCAGTTTTGATCTGCTCATCATTCTTCAGAGAGTCGCTCTGTGGTCTCAGCTCTTCATCACAGACGGAGCAGTTTGATCAGATATGACTCTGTTACTGTAGATAATGTAAAGAAAGAGTTATGTTAATGTTCATGTTTGTGTCTTCATTTCAGAGAAACGAGAAAACACCAGGAAGATTGTGGTTCTTGGAAAAAGTGGATCAGGAAAGAGCAGTTTGGCCAATACTTTGTTTGGAGTTAAAGACACATTCAAAGTAAGCAGTTCTGCAAGCTCTGTGACAAGATTATGTTTGGCGGAAACCAAAACCATCTATGGGAGAAGCGTCCAGCTGATCGACACTCCAGGTTTATTTGACACCAAATTAAATAGTGAAGAGTTGAAATCAGAGCTCCTCAAGTGCATCGTTGAGTGCGCTCCTGGACCCCACGCCTTCCTGCTGGTGTTTCCAATAGCAAGGTTCACTCCACAAGAGGAGGAAATTGTAAACCTAATAGAAAAAGAGTGTTTTGGTGAAGAGGCTCTGAAATACACCACAGTGGTGTTCACTTACGGAGACCAACTTGAGGAGGGGGTGAAGATCGAGGATTGGTTGAAGAGTAACATGGATAATAAATCCCTCAAAAACCTGGTGGATAAATGTGAAGGTCGCTGTTGTGTGATCGATAATAAATACTGGAGCAAAGACCAGGAGGATCCGTACAGAAACAACCAGAAGCACATCGAACAACTGCTGAAGACCATCGACCAAACAGTGATAAAGAATGGAGGAGAATACTACACAAACCAGATGCTGCAGGAGGTGAGGGAAAAAATAATAAAAGAGGAAGAGAAGCTCAAACAATCTTCACCAAACATCCCAGAGGAAACACGTCAAAGACAGGCCAAAGAGGCTGTCCACAGCAATTTAAAGAAAACCGTCTGTGTCATTGGGGGAACCTTATTGGGGGTTTTTCTTGGTGCAGCAGGAGCAGCAGGCGCAGTGGTTTTAGCACCTGTAGCTGTAACAGGAGCAGTAGTTGTGGGAGTGGGAGTAGCAGGATCAGTAATCGGAGGGGCTCTGGGTGGGGTCGGTGGAGCACAGGCATCTAATAAAATGGATGAAGATGTGATGCAGTGAAAAAACCGGAGTAATGCCAATTTGGTTTTCTATACACTCAACACTAATATTAAATTCTTTGAGATTTCTACTCAAAACTGATGATTTCTGTTCCAAATAAAACCAAGGTCAGGAAGAAAACCCTCACATCTCCAGCTCTGACCCTCTGAAGATGTTCTTGTTCTGTAAATCAAAGTCAAAGTCCTGTTGTTTTTTGTTCCTGTCCCTGAAACCTACACATTATTTTGCTTATAGATTAAAGTGACGGATGACAAGATCACCAAATGAATCAAATAACATGTACTATCAGACAGTTTGTGTAAAATGCTTGTTCTTGTCCTTGAATATTGAAAAGTCATAATAAACAAATTTAATAATAAACACATGTATCATTATTGTCATGGTTCATTGTGTTCATGTAAGTTTGATGTTTCCATTTAATAACTCATATAAAAACTGCCCAGGATCAGCATCTGCAACATGAGTCTGAAGCATAAACAAAGTCAAACTAATAATTATATCTTCATTCAAACCTCTTCACTTTTTTTACAGACATGCACTCATTAGATTGCAAAATAATTATAACACAGACAACAACAAACCTGCAATAAAACAATATTTTAATAAAAAGACAGCAAGTAATTTAGACTAGACCGTATGATAAAAATATATAAAGCCAGTGTAGCATATCGTAGCACACTGCGCCCCCGTGTGGCGAGAAAGTAGAACTGCAGTAATTCTGATGTTTGTATTGTACCCATAAACATTGTACCTCTTCAAAAGAACTCCAACCAGACTTAGTTTTAACCGTGATTCACAAACTTTGTAGGTCACAAAATATTGATGTGAACACTTTTATATGAAAAGACATGACAAACAACCAAATATTGATTTATTGAGTGATTGATCAATATTACTGTATCTTGTCCTTTATTTGGTTTTGTCCTGTTCAATTTGGTTTCACTGTAGAATCATATCATAATAATAATAATATTGCCTCACACTTGTATTGCGCTTTATAAGCCTGTGTTACCAAGTTTCTTAGAGCGCTGCACTGTCGTCATTATTCTTTCACCCCATACTTGGTGGTGGTAAGCTACTGTTGTAGCCACAGCTGCCCTGGGGTAGAATGAGGGAAGTGAGGCAACCAGTCTCTGCCATCGGCCCCTCCGACCAACCCCCTCACACACTACATTCACCAAGGCTTCCTGGTGTTTCCCAACTTTGGAGATCTGACGGGATCAGGCGGAGCAAAGGCGGTGTGTTGTCTGGACTGGGGGCTGCTGATCTATGAAACACATTCTGATTTATGTTGTTAAAATATTGTGTATGTCAATAATAATCCTGTATCTTGTCCTTTTGGGGTTTAGCATCTCCACATGCCGGTGATATTTCTGAGGATGGCCTGCAGATGGCGGCTGAAACATGTAAAGGTAAAATAGTTCAACCTCTCTCATCCTTGTATCTGACTGAATCTAAACTATCCTAATCCTAAATAGATTGTGAAACAGGTCTTTGCCTGTAGGTTTTGTTTTGTTTGTTTGTTTTGGCGGCATGGTAGCACAGCGGTTAGCGCCTCCGCTTCACAGCTAGAAGGTCCCGGGTTCGATTCCCACCAGGACGGGGCCTTTCTGAGTGGAGTTTGCATGTTCTCCCCGTGTCTGCGTAGGTTTCTTCCGGGTACGGTTTCCCCTACCACTAAAAAAACATGTGCAATAGGTGAATCCTCCAGCCAGGTGATTCTGACCATCAGCCTGGCTCCACATCATAGAGATGGGTCCCCGGGCGCGGCACTGCCGTCGACCACTGCTCCTTACGGGTTGCCCCAGTGTCACAAATTTGTTGACAAATTTCCCTACGGGGACAATAAAGTATAAAAACAAACAAAAACTGTCCAAAACCAAAATGGTCAACAGCAGAATCCTCCAGCTGATCCACACTCATGGTTTCTTCGAGCCAAGAAGGAGCGAGCTGAGCCCAGAGCTCCTCAAAAACATCACTGAGTGTGCCCCAGGACCAAATGTCTTTCTCCTCGTGCTGGACATGGAGGAGGTCAAGTGGATGGCTTTAACATGAACTCACCACAGTGGTCACACATGAGGAACAGCTCCCAAAGGGTATGAAGACCAGGGAGTGGCTGGGACGGAACAAAGACATACGAAACTTTGTGAAGAGGTGCGGTTAGTGGCGTCACGTGATCGATAACAAATACTGGAACAACAGCCAGGATTGATTCAGAAACAACCAGTACCAGATCAAACAGCTATTGAAGACCATCGACAAAATAGTGAGCACAAATGAAGGAGGATTCTACACCAACGAGCTTCTGAGAAGGCTTTGGAAAACAGCTCAGATAATGAGGGGAATGATAAGCAACTAAAAGAAAAAAGATAAATTGAGGTTGGAAAATGTTGAGATTGGAATCCTGCTCGGGGCTTTTCTCGAGAAAGAGTCTGCATGCTGTTTTGGTCCTGCATTATTGAAACTAGAAAGTGGGCATCAAAATTCGAGGGCACTACTTGGGAAACAGCGTTCTTATGAGCACTTTGACCTTCCCTTGCTCTGCTTGAAAGCCTGGCTCCAAAGAGTTTTAGTTTTCTAAAAAATGGCTATGACCCATGTAACAACGATGGCCGTGGTGTCATATTTTTGTACATTAGCACAAAGAAGTGGAAGTTGCACATCAGAGGCACCATGGAGGACAAAATTCAGCGCACTGGGAGGCGCAGGCATGCTGACGCTGCGCAGCCGTAACGCATGAAGACTCATTTTCAAACAGTCTCGTTCACTGATGAGGCCGTGTAACCCTGGAGAGTCAGATAGATGGAGTAGTGGAGAGTTGGTGAATGGCCACAATGTCCCAACAAGGCTGTGACGTCAGTAAGGAGGGGGCGGAGTCATGTTTTGGGCCAGAATCATGGAGAGAGCAGTCCTGCTGTAAAGAATACCTCTGCATCACTGGCTGCTATGGGCATAAAAGGAGAGAAACTCATGATGTGGACCCCCTCCTCCCCGGACCTCAACCCTATTGAGAACCTTTGGAGCCTCAACAAAAAAAACTTCTTTGAGGGTGGGAGGCAGTTTTCATCCAAACAGCAGCTCTGGGAGGCTATTCTGACATCCTGCAAAGAAATCCAAGCAGAAACTGTCCAAAAACTCACAAGTTTAATGGATTTAAGAATTTTGAAGCTGCTATCACACAAGGGCTCCTATGTTAAAATATAACATGACCTGTTGAGATGTTTTAGATTGAAATAGCTTTTGATTTCAGTAAATATGACCTCCTAATGCTACAAATTCAACAAATGACCATTTTCAGTTAATTATAAGCTTTAAAATGTATTGAAACGATGAGTTGCATAATAATTTGGAACAGTGGATTTTGAGGTTTTTACTATATATATATATATATTTTTTTAACTGTTTTCACTGGGAGATTTTTTCAACCACATTTAAATGATCCTCTACCAGTTAAAGACTTGAAAATTATGCTGACTCTCATTTGAGTTGACAATTTAGAAAATCTTAGAAAAATGTCATTTGCATAATAATTTGGAACGCAGTGTAAACATTTTTCTCTGTATAATGTATAAATTAAGAGCAGAGTTCTCAGCATTTTTTTTCTAACAAAAACTTTGTCAGATACAGAGAGGGCACATTAGCGCTTTCCAAAAATCCCAAAACTAAGACCCTAGGGAAAAAACTTAAAAACCAGCAGCGGGGCCGCCATTAGCTGCCATTGCAGAAAGAGTTGGTTTTGCACTTCAAAGCATTGCTCTTTACACACGTTTTAAACAACTGTAAAGCCTGGTTTCTAATAATGTTCAACTTTCTACAACTAGATATTCCTCCTGTGGTAACAGCTGGGTAAGGTACAGCTTTTTTCAGCCACATAACACCAGTCTATAGCACACTACAATGATGACGAAACCTTCTGTTGGTCTGTAAATGCAGTAAATTAGAATAACTGCCTTGTATAAAATTGCTCTCTCAAAATGGCAGTAGCGAATGGCTTGAAATAGGCCTCTGTCTCTTTAAGACGCTCCATGACCCTTTCCGACACCCTTTCTGACCCGGAAAGTGACTTTGGAGACGAACTTCCACACCTCACGCTAAGGAGCTTTTGCCTGAAAAATAGCTGCTGTTTGGAGGCTATCTCGTCCCTCTTTGCTACTGCCATGCCCTATGGATCTCTAACTATACCCCCATGGACGACACCAGGATCGGCAGGAGCCCATACCATTCAAAAGACGGACATTATCTGTGCAGGTGGACAATGGTTTTTCGAGGTTACCCGTTAGCTTGTTATAATCGACTACAGCTCATTGTTGATGAAAAGTCTGTAATAAACCACAAATGTGTAAAGCCAGGCTCATTGTGTGATCATCGTAAAGGCTGCTTCGAGTAGTTGCTGCTTTATTGACGTTATTTGTGCATAATATGCTGCTTGTTTTCAGTGAATTTTCCGACCTAGCACGTTAGCACCACCAGTGATGAAATGTGAGCAATAAACTTCCAAATGAACAAGCCTGGCTCTGTGTGTGATCATTGTTAAACGGTTCTTTATGTGTGTGGTGGTTTTATTGACTTTATGTGTGCATATTTCTCGTTTCCACGTGATGACTCGAGGTTTAGCTTAGCATTAGCTTTCTCCGGAGGCTCTGTGCATCATTAAGGCCCAAAGACATTCCCAGCGCAGAACCAGTCACTGAAATAAGTGTTCTTGTCACCGGTTTGAATCCTGGGTGTTTAGGTAACAGAAACACTGATGTGTGACTTTGTAAAAGTCTCAGAGCTGCTTAGGGTTGCCACCTATGTCTGACAAAAAACCTGGACATTTCGGAAACTTGGCGCCATTCATATCTAACCCAAGACAAAAACTGCCATTCTACAGCGAAATCTGGACAATAACCTTGTGATTGAGTGATATTAGTTTTGCTTTAAGTCCTTACTCAGTGGTGGAAAGAGGACAGAAAATGTTTACTCAAGTAAAAGTACAATTAGATAGCTGAAATGTTGCTCAATTACAAGTACAAGAGCAAAGCATTAGTAACTTGACTCTTAAAAAAAAAAGCATCAAATATCATACAACAAAAGTGAGCCTTTTGTTACATAAGGGCCAGTCCCAGTTTCAGCACAAGTTTGATATCAGGCCTGGGGCAGTCTGTCTCATATTTACCAGGCTACATTTCAACTACTACTATCCCTCAGTTAAGACTAATTCAAGTCAGAAAGTTAGCAGAGGCCCTCTTCCGAACTGTCTCAAGTGTTCTGCCAGTAGTTCTTTTAAGGAAGATACTGATGTGGACGGTCTGCAATGAATCAGTTAAAAAGACCTTCCTCTGTGTAGGTCAGCAAAACCTGACCATTCAGAGGCAGATCTACATTGAGCTGGAGGCCAGTGTCCAATATGATCCTTCTGTCTTGACCTGACAATATACATCTGTTTGGATGACGTGAAAACTTTGTAGCTTTATTGAGATGCTAATGCTACTCACGTGGGGAGAGCAGTCTATTCTGCACAACATGTATGTTCTGAGCCTGATCACTGACACATGTGTCCTGGTGTTTATAAGAGTCTCCACTCGTTGCCGATAATACAGTCTCTGTTTTCCCGCGGTAAAAACAAACAGAGCCACGCTGAGCCATAGAGGCAGACGCACGTGAGCACAGCCAAAGAGTGAGTGGAGGAGGCGGGACATGCCCCCGGGGAGCCAATGTCAGCCCCGCTCTCTTTAAGCTGTGGCCAATCAGAGCAGGGAGTGAGTGCAGCAGCTGCTGTTGTGTGTGTGTGGTGCGATCAGCAGGGGAGAGAGAGCGGCTGGAGGAAAAGGGCCGAAACTCTCGATGCTAAAAAATAAATAAAAGTGCGTGTAGGACTGCGCTGTGGTAGTGTCTCGGAAGAATATTTCTTTTCCCCGGGACAGACGATTAAAAAGAAGGACAATCAGGTAAAACCGGGAAAGGTGGCAACACTAGAGCTGCTGTAGCTCCGGTTCACAACACATGAAGCTAATCCTCCATGATGACTCTGACTGTTTACATCTTAGGACTGGACACAGTGGGGAGGGGGTTCTGCTGAGGAGCAGTGGTTGGTTACTCGGCTGGTGACGAAAGCTCGGAGGCGTCTCCAGGAGGTGGGGGCGTTCCTAGGAGGACTCAGGCAAACCTATCCCTAAAATGGCCGCCATCAGAGTTTTCACAGATTACTCAAAAATACGTGAATGTGCCAAGGCAACACTTCAGGCATGTTTTTAATGAGGGAATGACATAATAACATGATGTAAAGCTGGAAAAAGTCAATTTTGGGATAATAATAAATAATAATAATCAATGTGAAAGACTGCATTGTGTATATGCACCAACATTTATTTCGATTTGATAACAGCTTTTATAACTGGTTCTAACATACTGTATGTAAATTCTAAATCATGTCGCCCCTAATGAAAAAAAATATTGGTGTATAGAGTACATACAGTATATATAAAGTCATTTCACTTGTAGGTCAGTGCCTGTAAAACTTAGCTTAACTTAACTTAGAGGACCTATACCAGCAAATCTAACCTCTCAGAACATGCATTTAACTTTTATCTGTGCTGCATGTCAAGCAATAAACAACATGTATTCTCACTATAAGCTGTACTAATCACATTATCACATGTTCCTTGATCATTTAAAAGACAAAATAAAAGCATCAATTATTTGTGTTTTTTGTCTTTACTGAAGTTTAATGATTCCATTAAATACTGTCATATATGTGCAGAATTTTTTAATATTTTCATTAATCCTGTTATCCACGTCAGAGCCACAATCCACTCGACTGTTTAACAATACAATAATGTGTTTGACTGTCTATGAGGGCATAACTTTTTACAAGAGCTGACAGATGTTTTCTAACGCACAAGTAGAGACACTTAAAGCACAATGTTATTCATCAGCCAGTCAAGTTTTATTTCTGTTTTTATTCTATTTATTTCTTGAAAAACTGAGCTATAACTCTGCTGAATTACTATTATTATGTAAGTAATGCTGCTGAGTAACTGGTCAATCAGCTTTTTGCACAAGTGTAAAGTACATGATATTTATTACTTGACTTTTACAGAACAAGTCAAAAACAACTCTCTGCCAAAAGCACTATCAAAGCGTCACTCATAAAATGTGTCCTTGTTCTACCCTTTGCACAGTTTTATACAGGTTTATTTAGAGCTTTCTTTCATAGGTCGACCTAAATGATAAGATAAGACAGAAACAGGGCGAGGCTTAGAATCTCGTCTGAACAGTTTAAAGGGAAAATTAAATGTAGGAGTTACAGAAAACGAAGCAGAAACACTTTGGGAGCCGAGCTGACTAGACTCTGCAGAGGCTTTGACGGACAGAGATCTAACATGGCGGGTAAGTCCATTCAAATGCACAGAATTCATATATTTCTACATTAATATACAAAATAAAACACGTAACAATAGGGATGACCAATCACTGTGAGAACATTGTCACAGCTGATTTTGTCAATTTTTTTTTACTATTATGTTATGACTATTTATAGCAATAAGAAATTAAAAAAAGAATGAGATGCTGCCTTCAGGTCAAGGATTTAAGTTTTCCTTTAAGTGTGGGCCGTTGAGAAGCTTTGGAAGATAAAAGTGACAACCAGCCCTGCTGTCTCCTATTAGACATGATTTAACATGATTTATTGATGATGAGTTTACTGAGTAAATGTTGTATTAACACATAATTAAAATGGAAGCTGCTAAATTGAAATACGTGTAGCCCTTGTTTACTCAATGCAATTAACTGAGTGGGCTCAGGGTTCTTTTTTACAGTGTTCGCACGTACTAGATTATTTTAACCTAACTCTTCTTAAATTAACACCAAACACAAGGTAAAGTATAAAAAAGTATTAACAATTTAATTACATAAATAATTCCCACTCACACAGGGCAAACAAATAGTAAGGCACAATAACTGGCTAATTAACTAGTCCCTAAAGCCGGCAAGATACACCAGGCCTGTATCGATACTTGTGAACGTGGAGACCCAAAAACAAAATTGGTCGCTTCACACTAGAGAGCAAAAATAAGCTAAAGCAGAGAACCTTGTGTAAATGTGTTAATCCCAATAGATTGGCCCAGGTAACGGGTCGTCCTCGGCTCCGTTGAGGGCAGCTCGGGGGTCCAGATACAGCAGTACAAAGGTGATGAAGGTGCGAACTCTCTCAACGATGCTGTTTCTGTCCTGGCCGAATCAGATCTAACCAGTTGCTCTCTCACATGGTTCCTATGTTACCTTCACAGACTATTTCTGAATAGGAAAATACACTTTTCACATGTACAGTAAAATAAATGAAATACTACTGTATAATGACATATTTTTTTGAACAATGTAAATGCATTTTTATCACTTTATCACCATGAACTTGGTTTTAATAAAGTAAACCTATGAAATACATTAATTTATCACTTCACTATTTATGATCTTTTACTTTTTACTTTTACTTATTTTTTACTATATATGCATATTTTATGGATGTGCAAATTAAAGCCGCAAGCAGCGATAGAGGCCCTCGCCCTTTTGGTTAACTCCCTCCCACGCGACCGCCCTCGTCTCGCATTCATCCATGCCTTGCAGCTACCTGCTGTTGCGACTGCCCAGATTTGTGTTCGTCCGCAGCCTCACAATTCACACTGGCCTTATCCCTGTTTTAGGGGGCGCTATAAGCAAGGATCACTATTGTCATGGGAGTGGATTAATTTTCCTTCAGTTTATAATTGATTAAATTTCCAATTCAATCTGACAAGGTACATGGGAATTATGATGGATAATGTGAAATGTTCAGGACATTTAGCCTGGCCACGCCCACATCTTACGAAATATCATAGAATGTAATTGTTACGACCCGGCTCTGCAAGTAAAGGAAGTAACAAAAACCAAGATGTAAAATGGTAAAATAAAGTTGCTGCTGTAATAATAACAAAGTTTATTTCATTGTGTACAATATACTTGCTACGTTTATGACAAATCGCTCAAACTGTATACTGTGCTGAAATGAGTGTGTTCTGTTCAGTTTGGGGTAGTGCATTAGTGACTCAAATATGAGCTCAATAGATCATTGCATGTTAAAATAATACAGGAAAATATACCATTGGAGAGACATTAAAATGGCCACGCCCAAATCTTAGAACATATGACATGACTGTAATGTATTTTTCGGTTTGTTTCAATTCAATAGAATATACCTGCAACGTTTCATATAAATTGTACAAACTGACATTTTCAAAGTATTGATAGGTGGCGCTGTACTGTGGTGAAGTTGGTCTGTAAATGAGTTTGTTCTGTTTAGCTTGGGGTTGTGCATTAGTGACACAAGTTTGAGCTCAATATTTTAGTACGTGACATATTTGAGACATTTACCTTGGCCACGCCCACATCTTTTAAAACATGATGACCGGTGGAGGCTATGTGTTAAGGACTGTGTTCTGTTCAGTTTGGGGTAATACATTAGTGACTTGAATATGAGCTCTGTGCCTGAGAGTGTGAGCTGTCCTTGAAAATACACAAAATCGATGTATTATTCGCCGTGGCGTTATGAGGAGATGATGTAACAGTTTTACAAACCGTGGCCAATTCTTGAATTTCAATATGTCTAGACGCACTGTGCCAAATGTGATATTATTTGGATGAAAAACCAGGGACTAGTTTGTTAAAGTCCACAGTTTCTGGATTTCAATCCAAAATGGCCGACTCCCTGTGCGTTCGGGTGTGTCGTTTGGGAGTTGTCATATTCACGGTGAATTTACTTTCTTTTCATTTACTGGCAGAAGCCTCATTCTTCAGTGCATTGTTCTGTGGCTGAGGTCTCTTTGCCTCCTGTCCCTGACACACACAATGAACCAGCTTTATCTGATATGACTCTATTACTGTGGACAATGTTAGTAAAGATTGATCTTAACATGTGTGTAAAATGTGTCTTCATTTCAGGGGCAGCAGAAAACACCAGGAGGATTGTGCTTCTTGGACATGTTGGAAAGAGCAGTTTGGCCAATACTTTGTTTGGAGAAAAAGATACATTCAAAGTAAGCAGTTCAGCAAGCTCTGTGACAAAGTCCTGTATGTCCAAAACCAAAACCATCAATGGCAGAAGCATCCAGCTGATCGACACTCCAGGTTTCCTTGACACCAATTTAAATAACGACGAGTTGAAATCAGAGATCCTCAAATGCATCGTTGAGTGCGCTCCTGGACCCCACGCCTTCCTGCTGCTGTTTCCATTAGGAAGATTCCCTCCACAAGAGGAGGCAGTTGTAGATCTAATGGAAAAAGAGTATTTTGGTGAAGAGGCTCTAAAATACACCACAGTGGTGTTCACTCATGGAGACCAGCTGGACGAGGGGGTGAAGATTGAGGATTGGTTGAAAGATCATGAATCCTTCAAAAACCTGGTGGAGAAATGTGGAGGCCGCTGTTGTGTGATCGATAATAAATATTGGAACAAAGGCCAGGAGGATCCGTACAGAAACAACCAGAACCAGATTGAACAACTGCTGAAGACCATTGACCAAACAGTGATAAAGAATGGAGGAGGATACTACACAGACGAGATGCTGCAGAAGGCGCAAAAGCAAATAGAAGAAAAGAAAGCTGAGATGAAAAAATTGTCAGAGAAGGGCATTGTGGAAAAGTTCAAAAATGCTTTGTGCAATTTCCTATAAAAAGCTGATATGCAGCAGTAGGAGTCCTACTGAGTCAAAAGGTGTCATCAAATGTTTAAAAACTGATTAAAAGTACACAAGTGCACATATGATACAACATAATACTGTGTCATGTTCGAAAGCTCTTTTCATTTCTTTCATAACATTAATTAACTAACATTTTATTTGAACATGCTTCTAGTCTGTGCATTGTATATTATTCATCAAAGGTACAACAAAAAATAAACTAACCCTTGACAGTCTAGTCCAAAAATATAACTTTTTTCATGTTTTTGACCATAAATATAGGAATAACAGCCGGAAATTAGAAAAAAAAAATAAGAAAAAATGACATCAAAACATCTTAAACATCACTAAACTGAAGAGCTCATGAGTGCCACTGTCAAAAGGAAAAAAAAAAAAAAATCTACATTGAGTTAGTTAGTTACTTGTTTATCAAATCAATGCAATCAAAGCAAACGTGTGATGAAATCAATACTTGGCGTTTTGGCACAGGCTACACAGGAGCAGGGAAAGCTTACATGGAGCGCCATAACCAAGTGGCTGGTATAGTGTACAGGAACATCTGTGCAGAGTATGGGCTGGAAACCCCAAGGTCAAAGTGGGAAACACCTCCAAAGGTGGTAGAGAATGACCGAGCCAAGATCCTGTGGGACTTCCA
This sequence comes from Gobius niger, assembly GCF_951799975.1. Lineage (NCBI taxonomy): Eukaryota > Metazoa > Chordata > Actinopteri > Gobiiformes > Gobiidae > Gobius > Gobius niger. The sequence goes on along the minus strand of NC_136872.1, from coordinate 21,485,631 downwards.
GATACAGACGGACAAAATGGTAATGAACCAACCGGACATTGTGGTGGTGGACAAAGAGCAGAGGAAAGCCGTTGTGGTCGACATAGCAATACCAAGCGACTTCAACATCAGGAAAATAAATATGTGTATATGTACACACGCACACACGCACACACACACACACACACGCGCACACACACACACACACACACACACACACACACACACACACACACACACACACACACACACACACACACACACGCACACACACACACACACGGTTAGTGAGAATTTGAATGCTAACTCGCGTGCATACATTGTTTGGAACCGCACAGTTAGACCAGCAGTTAAATTACGTTCTGTCACTCCACTGCAGCTATTTCTGAACTAGTTTCAGGTAAAACTAACATGCAAATAAATAAACAGCATAAATGAAATAAATGCATTCTTCTTATAAGCTATATCAAAATCATTTCTTTAAATTACAGCATGTACCTGATTATATAAAGGCAAAATAAATGCATTGAATTTTGTTGTTTTTCTGTCTTTATTGAGGTCACATGATTCCATTAAAAATTATCACTCAGCAATCTTGTGGCGCATGTTTTTCCAGAACTGGCAAAGAGCTTCTGCCTGTATCCATGTCTGAGCCACAGTCCATTTCATAAGATACAGACTGTAACAAGCAAATGTATTTTTGTACTTTTCAAAAACCAAAGTTGATTTAAATCACAGCAAAACACATATAATATGGTATAAGATTATAATTATAGTAGTAAGCACTTTGTGAGACCTTTCGGTATGAAAGGCGCTTCATAAATAAAGTTTGATTCATTGAATGTTTGATTGATAATCAAATGACCATAAAAATATGTATTACTTGAAAATGGTTCTAAACCTAAGCGCTGCTGCTGACTAAGTGGACATTCAGCTTTTTGCAACAGTCTGAAGTGCATGCAGTTTGGCATTACTTGCTTCTGTAGAATGAGAAAGTCAGTCAGTCAGTCTCCAGCAAGCACAGGCACTCACAAAGTGTCTGGGGCGAGAGATGGTTCAGCAGGCCGTCTTATAAACGAAAGGGTGCCGATCTGCATTAGATGTTGTTGTGTCGTTGGGCAAAACATTTCACTTGCCGCTTGTGTGAATGTGTGTGAGTTAATGTTGGGAGGCCGATGCAATGTGATTGATGGAAAATGCTGGAGAAACAGCCACAATCAAAGCCAAAATAACCAGACACAGATCAAAGACCATCTGCTGAAGACCATCGACCAAAAAGTGAGAGTAAATCCAGGACTACTCTACGCCACGGTGGTGCAGTGGTTAGCGCTTGTGCTTCACAGCTAGAAGGTCCCGGGTTAGATCCCTGGGTGAGGCCTTTCTCTTTGGAGTTTGCATGTTCTACTAGTGTCTGCGTAGGTTTCCTTTGGGCACTCCGGTTTTTCCATTATTAAAAACATGTACAACAGGCTAATCCTCCACTCATGAGTTTCTGACCATTAGTCTGGACCAGACTAATCACATAATAACACTCGGGGATCCATCTCCAGATGTGGAGCCAGACTGTCTGGTTCTGGGTCCCCGAGTGCTGACCCATGCTGGCAGGTTGCCCCAGTGGCTTTCAGAATGGTCAAATGCAGAAAACGAATTTCCCTACAGGGATTAATAACTTTAACCAATGAGGAGCGACTGAGGGGGCAGGGTCTGCGTCCTGTTTAGAAACTGCAGAGGAAGCACAAGACAGAGAAGAAACGATGACTAGACAAACAAGCAACTTTCATTGGCAAAGTAAATTCTTCTGTAGATCAATAAAGTACAATGTGGAAGCCTGGAAGTCACTTGAACACTAGATGAAACCAAAATACATTACATTTTAACGTCCCACAGTGATTGGATCTCAAAGATAAAAAAACCCCCATCTAGACAGGACTGTTAGTTGATGTGGTAAACGTGGCAGTCAAGGTTCAAGGTTCAAGGTTCAACTTTATTAATGTCCCGAAGGAAATTATTATGCAGCAGGAGTCCACACATAATAAAGCAAAAACAAACAAATAAAACACAGTGAGACAACAATTGTACTTGGGACAAAGATCATACAGTCACAGCATCATAAGTCCGGCTCTGAAGCTGAGAGACAATCAGCATGAGATCAAATAAAGCCTAATTTGCAGCAGCTTCACTGAGCAACATATGATCATTTATCTTCGCAACAGCCTCTGGAATAAAAGAGGCCCTGGCCCGACGAGTTCGAGTACAGGGCATTCTTAGCCTGCGTCTGGAGGGGAGTAGGTTAAACTCCTTAAAAAGTGTATGGTCCGGACACTCCATTATCTGTTGGGCTTTACGTACAACCCTTTGGCTGTAGAGGTCATGTAGCTGAGTCTGCTGTGCACCAATGATTTTCCCTGCTACTCTGACCAACTTCATCAAACAATTTTTGTTGGTCACAGAAAGAGCCCCAAACCAAGATACAAAACAAAATGTTAAAACTGACTCAATAAAAGACTGGTAAAAGATAGTCATGAGGACATTACAAACTCTAAATGAATTCATTTTTCTTAAAAAGAAGAGTCTTTGCTGCACTTTTTTGCAGATGGCGTCAGTGTTAGACTCAAAGCGCAAGTCCTTGTCAATAATAGTCCCGAGGTACTTGTATTCGGAGACTACTTCAACAGGTTTTCCCTGGATCACAGTGTTGGTGCCACTTGCACCAACACTTGCGCCTTGCGGAAATCTATCAACATGTCCTTGGTCTTTGACACATTGATAGACAAATGAAACTGTTCGCACCAATCAATAAAATCATCAGCGATAGGTCCATGGGCACTCTCGCTGTTTGTTAAGAGACTCACAATGACTGTGTCATCTGCAAATTTCAGAAGATGCCTGTTCCCATAGGCACTTCTGCAGTCATTGGTATATAAAATAAAAAGCAAAGACGATAAGACGCAGCCTTGAGGAGATCCAGTGGAGGAGAGCATTTTGGAGGATACAACCCCATTCACTCTTACACACTGTGATCTGAGTGACAGGAAGTTCACAATCCAGCCAACAAGATTAAAATCCAAATTAAAAAGAGAAATCAGCTTCTCTGCCAGTAGGTAGGGCTGGATTGTATTGAAGGCCGAGGAGAAGTCTATGAACAGCAGTCGTGCGTGGCTTTTGGGGGCTTCCATATGCTGCACTAAAAGATTTAACAAAGTCAGTGTGGCGTCCTCCACTCCTCTGTTTGCCCTGTAAGCAAACTGCATTGGGTCCAACTTATCCTGCACCTGATTTAAGACCTGCTGCTTCATTCACTCATTCACAACGCGCTGCTGCTGGTCGCCGCACGAGCAGCGTCCCCGAGACCATCTTGTGATTGGCGGTCACAAGCCTCGGTGAGGCTAATGCTAATAGCAAGTCATATAAGACATATTTACAACTTTGTAAATCTTTAAAATAGCTTTTTGTTGTTGGCTTAGCACTATTTTGCACCATTTATTCAAAAGTTAGTGTATTCACTGTCTCAAGGTCACCAGCTAAATATTGGTCAGATTCTGTCTATTTTCTTCTTACGCTCTGTGATCATGCAAACTAAATGATTTTTTGGAAAGGGGAGCGAGAATAGAAAGGACCCTTATGCCAAATATACCCATATAACTTTTACTTTTACAAAATTTACTCATTGGCTCAGGATCAAATTTAAAGTTCTTTTAGTGTTTTTTAAATGTCTTGATGGTCTTGGTCGTTCTTATCTTTCAGAACTGCTTTGACCTTATGAAACTTCGCTGTGCTCCTCTGACAGGGGTCTCCTAGTTATTCCCAAATTCAGGACACACACTCATGGTGAGGTGTCTTCAATATTACGGCGCTCGCCTGTGGAACGACCTGAGGAGGAGGTCAGGGCTGCAGAGAACGTTCATGTTTTTAAGAGCAGGCTCAAGACCCACCTTTTTAGTTTAAATTTTAACTGACATCTATTTATTTATTCCGTTTTTTTTGTTTTTTGACAATTATTTATTAACCTGGCTAACGCCGTGCTACTGTGTGCACTCGAATCATTTCGAACTGCACAACAGCCTGGGGACCATGGCCGAAATTTTCGCATGGATTTGGGAACCAATCACAGAGCGAGGAGGGACGGCAAGACGATGATGCGCTATTCGATATATACGGAAGCTTGTAGTTTATTTAGGGATAAAAAAAGAAAAAGTTTATTCACGGATCCAACATGACAGCAGCAGACCTTTAGACCTTGTTCAAAATAGTTTAGGTCAAAAGTTTACAGCGGGTACGTCATACGTCATCTCATACGATGATACGATTGGCTATGGCTACGTGCAGACGCATGATAGACTTTTTTGTTTTTTTTCCATATCGCCCAATAAACGAGTATGGACGATCGTAAACCACACCTCTCCTACGAGAAAATTAATTGGTGGTCCCCAGACTAAATATCACTTGTGATTTTAGTCTGGTGTTAGCCAGACTAATTATTTATAAGTATAATTAGCATATATTTGATTTTAGTTTGTGTTATATTTGATTATTTTATTTAAGGTTGCTATTTGCAACTATTGTTTTTTTTAATTACTTTTCTAATCTCCAGTGTTTCCTCTGAGGGAGCCCTCTGCCTCGGGAGCAGTGGTTGGCTGAGGCTGTGTGGGTGCTGTCCTGTGGGTGCCTGATGGAGGTGTGGCGTTTCTGCTGCGCCTCCGCTGGGCGCTCGGTGGTAGTGCCCTGTGGCTGTGGCTGATGTGCCGGTGCACATGACGGCTCCTCTGATGGTGTTGTCTTCCACCGTTCATCTGTACCCAGCGTGTCTGAGTCTTTTTTACAAAGGCTATTAAAGCCATAATTGTCCTGTTTTCATCTGGTTTCCATGACAGTGTTCAAAAACAAAAGCAGAAAGACACATAAAATAAAAGTGGTGCAGATATAATAAAAACAATGATGATGATCATCATCATCAGAAACAGAAATACTGTGGGTTACTTTCTATTCTCTTTTTTAAAAATAGACGTAGGCCTTATTCACAGAGAAGTCACACTCACATCTTAACTGAACTGATTTTATTATTTTATGTGATTGTATAAAGTGTTCGATATAGGTATTCATCATTGCGTTGTGCTGCTCGTCAAAACTGACCTCAGTTGCTGAGAATAAAAACTATCAGTGCTTCCTTTTCAAGAAACAAGTACAGTAATTGAATTTTTTTCCCCACTAAGGTAAAACAGCGTTTTCCAGACTGGGGTACAGCCCTTCGACCTGTTTTAGACCTTTGTGTCATGGTTTGAGCTGGGGGCCATTAGGAGGCCAAATAACTTCAGGTGTCTCAGGCCTGGCATGAATCGGCGACCTTCCCAAAACCAAAGAAATGTGAGACCATAGCTATATTTGGTTGAGAACTGAGAGTCATGACTAAAGCATAGATCCTATCGTCCTGTTTGTATTCTTTTACTTTGGACTTCCTGAAACCCTTTTAATGCGATCATCATATCATTTCATCTGATTGGATGTTGCTGACTGAGCTGACCTCAATTGCAGTGGACAAAGATCTGCTTCTTTTTGCTTTGATAGAGTACATTTCATTTGTGTTTGTGAATCACAACTTCATTTACACTTCTCACTGAAAAGTCTATAGATAGTTTGTCATATAGTTTTATTGTATTGCATCAACGTCTTTGTCTGAAATCATTTATCAAATAAAAATAATCTATCAGTAAAATGTCAAAAATATCATGTAACATAAATAACAATTCAATAGGTTGCGTTCATGTGACATCACAACATTCTAAAGAGCCTATTCACCTTATTCCTACGCCCCCATGAGCCTTTGCGTGAAAGATGGGGGGGATGTCCGGTTTGACCAGGGCCGCTGTTTGCATGAAGACTGTTCGGTCGAATCCACTTTTTATGAGCCGTGATTTGCTTCTCACAATAAACTTATACTGAAAATCGCTACGTTGAAGAGTTTTCTGACCCGTCGGCCAAGTTGACTCCACTTAACCTCTGTGGATAATAATAATCTAATTCAGCAATCTTTCACAAAGACTTTACTCAGATGTGGAACTTTAGGCTTAGAGAACGTCTTTTAGTTTCGTGTTGATTGGTCAAATATCTGTGGAGATCTTCATATTTTCAGATTAAACTGAGCTAGTTTGTTTACAAAGCCTCATTACAACGCCGCATTTATGCGGAAAAAGGCCATGTCTGTAGTTTAATTAGGTCAAAGGTTTTGCACGTTGCAAGGTTTTTCTGTCAACACGTATAAACCAATGTCAAATTATTTCCTCAAAAAGGCATCCAAAAGTGAAGACAATATAAAAAAAATATGACCGTAATGTTGGCCAGGAATTACTTTCAGATATAAAAATAATGTTACAAGTTTGTGAATCCAATCACTGTCAAATACTGAAGAATGAAATCGTTTTTGGAGATATCTTACAAAAACTGTATTGGCCCCCGCTCCACCTGACTCTATGACATCATCACATTCTAAATTGTGAACACCACCTATTGCTGTAGCTTCAACCTATCTTTAACAACCCTTAAAATATTTATTTAAAATACACAAAATAAATAAATTTGATATTGAAATTTGATAAATTTAATAAATACAGTTTTTTGATTCAAGCATCATATGGCTGACAACCAAAACCATTTATCAACAATATTTTTGGCAAAGACCTGTAATAAAGGTTTACATATTGTGTTTTGTTCTGATAAAAATGTTCTGTCATTTTGTCAGTTTGTTCACTGTGAATGGTCTTAAAAGAGAAATGCACTGAGGCCCATTGATTCTTGTCCAGTGCTGATTTCAGGTGCAGTCAAGACATTTAACCCACAGTGTATAACAATAACCCTGTGCTGTATTTTCAGGTTACTTGAGCTATAATACAGACAGTAAGAACTTGTTAACATGACCTTTGAGATATGTTTCTGCTCAGACCGGCATATTCATACGGCACGGCCGGAAAGAACTTGATCCTTCTGCTCAGCAGCTGGTCATCCACTGAACTCAGTGGGTCACTAAAGCGGTTGTGAATCATTCTTCATTAATAGAAAGGCATTTGATACTGTACTGTAACCAGGAGAACACACATCTCTCATCTTTCTCTTAGTCACAAATATTATCCTTTGAGTAACCATTCACTTACTGAACACAGGCTGTTTTTGTGAAATATTGTCATGTTTCTTTTCAGATTCAAACACCAGGTACATTCTGCTTCTTGGAAAAACTGGAACATTTCCTAAATGTGTTATTGTTTTCTTAAAGCCACACGGCGTAACATTTTACCCAATAAATATAATTGTTACACAAGCATTTATTTTATGATGGATGTTTTCATCATTGAAAAATAGCTCATACATATACAAACAGATATGAGCCTTTGCTGTGAGCTGCTCAGCTCTCCTAAGACATGACGGTACGTCATCAGCTCGTCTCCATGGAGATGTGACTAAAGAATTTAAAATTTAAATTTAGATCCTCATCCAAATCAATTCTTTGATTGCCCACTGCAGTAGTAGCATTTTCTGCGTCGAGCTGGACATTAGGAACATGTTTGGTCTTGATGGCAACAGTATAGTCCAAAATTTTACAGTGTACCTTTAAATGTGTTGTTGTTTCCCTAAATGTCTTGTTTCCATTAATGTGTTGTTTCCAAATTTGTTTTTACATTTTAGTGATATGTTTGTGACTTGCACTTCAGAGCCACTGTAATTTCTGCTGCATTATCAGCACCAATGTGTATAGAGGATTTTCAAACCAAAGAAGTCACCTGTAAAACTCGTGTTCACAACAAAGCAATATAATCTTGTTTTCATCTTGTTTCCATGACTGTGCTCAAAAACAAAAAGCTTGACACGTAAAACAAAGGCAGTGCAGACATAATTATATTGCTGGTTATCATCAGAAATAGAAAGTACAGATTATTTATTAACTGTTATGACCCTGAGGATATTTTTGATTCTTTTATTATAATACACGTGGGCCTTATTCACAGAGAAGTCACCATCACATCAGACACATGGACTGGCTTCACATCACTAACATTTATTTTACTTATTTTCTGAAAACTGGAAGCACTTGGACAAGAGCGCGCACACTGTCGCCCTTGTCCTTTGTACCATTTTATTACTTTATATGATTTTATGATACTGATCTGTATTTTATAACTGACGTCAATTGCTGAGAATAAAGACAAGCTCTTTCTTTTATGTCACATTGTTCACATAAAGGTAATACAGTGCCTCTCAAACTTGGGTGCATTGAGTCCTCACCTGTGAGACCCATTTTCAGACCTATTTTTTATTCTGTTACAGCTGAGGGCAAACACTCAAATCTCCAGTAAGGGCAAGCACTATTTGCGACTCACGGCAGCTTCCGGTGACTCGCATGACTCGTGAGCATCAGTCACGACTCATGAGTTGTGGCTCACGGATAAAAAATACCACCAATCTTTGCATTTTAGGGGTATTTATGAGTTATTAATGACACAATATGGATCTGAATGGACAGTTTACATGTTATCAGTGCGTTTGTATTGCTCCATGTATTGATAACCAGTGACTCGCGTCACTCACAAGCTATGAGTCACCGCCCGCCTGCAGTGCCTGAGCCCGCCTCGCTCATCACAACTAATATATGGAGAGCAATACAAAAACACACAACAACTGATAAAGTGCGTGTAAGGTACTTATAATATAAACTGTGCCTCCAGATCCATACTGTGCCATTAATAATTCACAAATACTCCTAAAAAACAAAGATTGGTGGTATTTTTATCCGCGAGCAACGACTCATGAGTCGTGAGTACACGAGTCACAAATAATTCATAAATACCCATAAAAAGCAAAGACTTTTGACCGTGAGCCACGACTCATGACTGGTGGGTTGCGACTCATGCCAAAATATGGCAGAGAAATAAACCAATGGCCTTGAACGTCCTCCACTTTCGATCAGTAGAACATTTGTAAAATCTAATAGACCTATTTCACCCTTCCGCATTTTAAACTGGAAGTAATGCGCTACAACATCCTGTGGCTATAGTTTAGCATTAGACCGCGAAGAAAATGGCTCAGTTTTGGTGCGTTTGCTTTTGTTATGTTCCTGTTTGCTCTCGTGGGGCAAGAAAACAACTATACCTCTCTCTTACCACACTTTTTCGGCGGACCCGGACCAAAGGAGGCAGTGGATTGAAGCAGTTGGAGGGTCCTGAATTCTGCATAATAATAAAGTCAGGGACTTTTGTATGTAGCCAGCACTTCACTAATCGCAGGGGGAGACTTCGGCTAAAATCAACAACTTATTCAACAATTCCACGGACACCAACACACCTGATGAAGGTACACTTGTTACTTATTTCATGTAATTTATTCCAAAAGCCTTAATTACCACCATCTCAGTTGCACAATCCCAGCTGATTTACAGTTGCTAGTACCAGCCTTTTTCCCCTTTTATATCCCCATAGAAATAATGAAACTTGTGTATTATTTATTAATCTACTGACATTTCTTTACTTAAAGAAATAGTTCCTCACTACCTTGTTATATTGAACTATTGGAAATTAGATTGAAATAGACATGACAGTTCATTGATCTTAGACAAAACCTCACATTGCTCAGTTTGTGCTTAAAGTTGTGATCATATACACCCGCTACTACCATAATCATGGTTTATGCTGAAGTCATGTGGACAATTAAAAAAAAAAAAGTACTATCAAATTGAATGAATAAGAATATAGCTATAATAATCATTAGTTGACATTACATTTGCTTTCCATTCACTTCCATGTTGCAATTCCCTTTCCCTTTGTTTGTGTACAGGTTATGCAGTCAAAGACTAAACTAAACGAGGGTCGAACGTGTCCATTGTGTCACCAGAGACACCTTCCCCATTGGTTCAGCTCTTTTCTTCAAATTAGAAGCCAAAGTTGTGTTTCTGATGCATGAAGACTTTCATAGCAGACTGGAGTAGACTTGCTTTCATCTGGGTTTAATTTGAACCCAAACTTTGACTATAAATAAGTGAGTACAAATCGTCAACTGCTCATGAGAAGCCTCTGTACTAAACAAACAACAGCATTTTTATTGAAGCCAACTATGAGAAGACTTACATATCAAAAACTCTGGCTCATACACACTGCTGCAACAATGGCTGTGCCAAAAATATAAAATACATCACCACGGTGTTCATGTCTAATTTCTCAGTGAATTTTCTACTTCTATATGTGATACTATAAGTATACGTTAAACATTGAATTACATACAGAACTTCATTTGAAATATTTAGATGAATGAAACTCTTTACAAATGTTTTATTAAGCTTTTCTTTTTTTGCACAAATGTCATCCTCTATTTAAAAGTATAGCCTCCATTTTCTCCAACACAGTCTTGTCCACAACCTTCACCACTTGCTCTTCATCGCTCTTCCTTCTGCTGTTTAAAGTTTATTGATGGAATGCCCCTTGAGATGTGCCATATTGTTTTCGAGGGGCTCCATAAATACAAAACACTAATTACAGTTAACAAGACACAGTACGAGACAGGATACACACAGGACAAAACACGCATTAGGACAGTCACACAGACAAAACAAACTTGCTCCATAGCCCTCCCCAACCCCTCCAAGATTTACAAAAAAACAACATAAATATAGTCAAAATAAAAAATTAAATAAAAATTGAGACAAGTAACAAAACAGATATATACATTTTCAAAGAGAGGAACTAAAAGTACAAAATTACAGATACACTAAACCTCGTAACTCCCACCTGAACCAAGCATTTTCTCTAGTTCAGCTTTACCCAAATCCTGTAGGCCAGTGTAACGCCTCATGAACTGAACAATGTGCGTGCGTCTTGACTGGTGAGTTACAGCTTGATATCCCTAGCCTCGGTCAGAAGGTAAGGTGACTTGAAATGATGAGGATGGATCCACAGCTTTAGATTTTCCAAACTTTATTCCAGGGTCCAACAGTCATTGATAGTTATTATCAGAGGATGTGTGTAGATACATGTGTGTGTCTGTGTGTGTGTGTGGTTTCTATAAAAACAGAAAAAGGAAAATAGTTACAATCAATGTAATAATAATCATGGTTAAAATGTCATGCAATATGTCAATAATAATTCTTAAGAGGATAAACATCTTGAACAGGATGTACAAGTGAAAATAGTATGGATAAATAATGACATAAACAAACGAGACCTGGGCAGCTCAAAAGTGCCTAAATGCCGCCCTCTTATGGACAGAAAAAAGTACTGCAAGGGCAGGGCTAAAAAAGTCTGCACATGGCGACTCCATCTTGAATAACTAATGCCGTGCCTTTAGGGTGCCTCGTGGCTGCACAAACTACGAACTAGCATGCAGACTTCACTATGTGCATAAACAAACGTGTTACTCATAAAGTGTAATCATGACAATAAGGTTAACAACACTTACGTTCATATTTACGCTAGTGATGTGCCGATCGTGTCGAGGCTTCGAAGCGTGTGCCGAGTCATCTAGAGGGGTGTTTATTGAAGCGCGTATCGATGCGTGTGTTGACCACGTGTGTGGTGCATGGTGTGGTGACGTTCGAAGCCTCGGGAAGTGGCCGTACCACATGACTGATTCAGGAAATGATTCGCGGGTTTGGAGCGCGATTCAAAACAAAAGAGACAATGGCTGTTTCTCAATTGCGAGGATCCGTCCTCCGTTTGGCCACTTCGTTGACGTCCTCGGTGGCGGCTCCTCCAAAACGGAGCGGAGTGTCCTCTCCCTGCCGCCTTTGAGCTCAAATGGAACGGCCTCCGGAGCGAGCGGCTGCGTCAGGTCACGTGTCAATCTATGCTCATTAAACAACTGTTTTATGAATAACAGAGGCCAGGAAACTGTTTATGAGGAACACAACTTTTTTTAAAGTGAGTTCAAACTAATAAAGTTTTGCGAGAAAAGAAAAAAGAAACTATGCTGCAGTGCATCATGGGTAATTTCAGCTCTCCGAGGCAGCGGAGGATCCTCGGCGTCTCGACCACTTCGGACGTCATTCGCGTCATCACGGCGCCGCCAAGTGGTTCCATTTCACCTGGACCACTCGCCCCCTCGCAGCTCGACTCCTCCGTTTGGCTCATTTACGGATACAGCTGTGGATCCTCCGCTGCCTCGGAGAGCTGAAATTACCCATGATGCACTGCAGCATAGTTTCTTTTTTCTTTTCTCGCAAAACTTTATTAGTTTGAACTCACTTCACAAAAGTTGTGTTCCACATAAACAGTTTCCTGGCCTCTGTTATTCATAAAACAGTTGTTTAATGAGCATAGATTGACACGTGACCTGACGCAGCCGCTCGCTCCGGAGGCCGTTCCATTTGAGCTCAAAGGCGGCGGAGAGAGGACACTCCGCTCCGTTTTGGAGGAGCCGCCACCGAGGACGTCAACGAAGTGGCCAAACGGAGGACGGATCCTTGCAATTGAGAAACAGCCAGTGTAATGAAATGAAATGGATTCCCCCTCACATTTTGTGTATTTGGGTTAGACGTAAACAAAGTAACACAAGTAGCACGTTTTACATCACAACTCTTTCAGCCCCCACCATTTATTGTAAGCACTCAGCATGTTATACATTCTCACGGACATGTCCCTTTTTAAATCTAGATTAAAGACTAATATTTTCAAACTTGCTTTTAATACTTAGAGCACACTGAATTATGTCCAGGTTGCAATCATTTGGTGTTTTTTTCTTTTTATTGTTTTTATCTTTCTGTGAAGCACTTTGGTGATCCTGGTGTTTTTGTAAAGTGCTATAAATAAACTTTTATTGATTGATTGATACATTTCTTGTCCACATGATGGCGTAGTGGAGCAAAGCACCTTGATGCTTCGAACCGTGTGTGATGCAATTGGCTGTGAGGCTTCAATGCTTCATGGGGCTTCATCTTGCCATCACTAATTTACGCACACGCACGGCACATTCTCAGAACAAAGACCGAAGCAACCGCTCCACACACGCTACTGCGCAGAATTACCTCGAACAAGCCTAGGCAAAGTGGGATGTACCATTATAGCGGCAACTAGCGGGGGACTTGGAACAGTCCAACTACTATAATCACAGGGGGTTTTACACACCTCATTTGAAAGATCTACAAAACTCATCTAAATGGATCTTTTTCCCCACGTCATCAGATTTTTTCCCCATCATTTTTTGGGGTATTCAACTCATTTTTGTAACTTTTTGTTTATTTTTTTTTCTTCATTTTTGTCCCATTTTTGCCATTTTTTGTGACATTTTTTGTCAATTTTTTGGCACTTTTTCATCATTTTTTGTCATTTTTGGTAATTTTTTGGTCACATTTTTGTACATTTTTTTGACATTTTTGTCCCATTTGTCATTTTTTTGTCACATTTTTGTCATTTTTATTTTTGTCATCGTTATTTTCACACCTTTTTTTTGGATTGGGGTAAAGCCAAACTGGAGAAAATGTGCTCGGTTCAGGTGGGCGTTAAGGGGTTACAGACATAAACAAGGTGTTTTTAGGTGAGAAAATAAGAAGGCTCTAAATAAACCAAACAATGTTAAAGAACGAATGGATAAAGGTAAACTTTTCCAATCCTATTTCTTTATTAATACGTGGAACAGTAAAAGTAAGTGAGTGAGTACTTCTGAGTTAATGTGGATGTAAATGGAAGAAAATGCTCCCGATGCTTCGGCCAGCTAAAGCAAATACATTTAAAAATAAACATAATCCAGTGATAATGGCGTCTATTGTTTGGCTGCAACCAGTCGAGTTTTTCAAACAAATCGCAATGATGAGTTCTGTATGGACATTTCAAAATAAATCTGCACAGGGTGTTAAAAAAGAATATTAAGTGGCTTAAGGAACAGATTAAATGTGTTTTGATAGATAGTGTCAGCATAATCAATGATGGGCAAAAATAGCTGAGTGATCACTCTTTTTCTGACTTCCTGCGTAAAGCAATTTGCTGAACGGAAAATAGGATTTAAAGTGGTGTTGTGGGTCCGGTCTAGGGGGCAGACCTGCACCAGAAGAATAATCTGAATAAACAGAAGAAATGATGAGACAAGAGGCAGTGAGCTTTGGTTCAATGCAGCCTCGCTTCATGTATATTTTAATTACAGAGATCATATTCAAATACATTACATTTCCGTCTCTGTATTTACCAAAAATCATGTATACTTTTACTTTGTCTAATCATGTTTCACCTTTTCAAAATCACGTTGTAGCTGCAGTCAAGGCAGATTTAAATATTTCCTTTCATAATTTTATTGTTGATTAAATGGGACAAATAATTCATATAGAGACAATACAGTTCATAATTCATATTTATATTTCATTGGTTTTTCATTTCTTGAAACTATGTAAAATAGGGGAGAACTTATTTTTTGGACTGCATAGGCGTGGCACAGCAACATGAGGCCACCGGCACCCACATGAAGCAGAGTCCGAGAGAGAAGCCAATTAAGATTATAACTTTATTTCCTTGGAGTTTAAGCGGCCAATGAGGTACTTTCTTTAAGCTTTGTGAAATTTTGTGATTATCTGTGACATTATTTTAAGTTTTATTGTCTTTACTTTTTAGTTCTGACGGCATTGTGACGGCATTGTGCTGGCATTACTGGCATGATTAAGGCATGTGAAGACACAATAGCCAAATAAATGTCTGTGGATACCAAAGGGTGACTTGAGCCTGGATTAACTCTGAGGGAGTAACACACGTGTAACCTTTAAACTGTATAAGTACCTTGTACTACCTTATCTGGTTTATCACTGTTACTTTTAGCTTAAGCAATTTTCACCAGAAAATAGTGCTTTCACTTATATCAATTTATATAGGCTATGTAGTTTTCTACTTTTTAAAACAACAGTATTTCGTTGCTTAAGTACAACTAAAATAATGTTTTTAAGTACAATCGCTTGGTCTGCTAATCAAAATCCGTTTCAACATATTCAACATATTTTTACAAAATTACAGAACTAAAATCAAAAGTGATAAACATTACTATCTTATAATTAAAGAAACCAAGCTAGCATTTAAACAATATTAATTGCACTTTTAAACAATGTCCGGGAGCTTATGTTCTTGTTTCTGTGAGAGAGTTCAAGTTAAGGTGGGGCGCCGCCATTACACGACCTCATTGCACATTTTGTGTGTGTCACAGTGGCATATGTTCGCTTTATAATATAATCTATATGTGGTTTAAAAGTGAATTCAGGATCGAGCCACAATCCAAGATATTTCACAGCGTCAGCTTTATGAACAGTAGAGCCATTATGAATGAATGTTTATTCGGTTACAAAAACATAAAACAAAAAGTACAATATGTACTGCAAATTCGTCACAGACAAGGCGGGTAACCGAAAAGGTGTAGGCTGAAGCCGTGGCTTATTTTTCCTACCCTGTTTACAAAACAACAAAACAACATATACCCATCAAAGACGTTACAAAAAAACAAATGTATACAATATATTATATATATATACATTCACACATATACAGTACACATATTTTTTCTTCTTTACTAAAATAATAATATGGTAATTTGTAAATACAAATGCTTGTTTGTTTCTCTGTTCCAATTTATGCACAACAGTAATGCATGAGCTTAACTTAACCAAATTTCCTTAAGCATTTTTTGTATATTTCTCAAAAATTAAGGTTTTAAACTGTTTTTTGAAATAATGAATGGAATTGCTCCTTTTAGGATCATTGTTGAGATTGTTCCACAAGTCGACCCCTTTGACCGAAATAGTGTTCATTTTAAAGTTTGTTTGGACCATTTGTTTTTTAAACATGTTTTCTCCTCTCAGGTTATATTTCTGGTCCCTGTTAGCAAACAGACAAAGTATATTTTCAGGCAGTATTTTCCTATGGACTTTGTACATAAAGACAGCGGTGTTCAGGCTGACTAGATCACAGAATTTAATTGCTTTAAATTTGCAGAATATTTCGTTTGTTGGTTCATTATACGGAGAATGACTGACTATCCTTATGGATTTTTTTGGTAAAATAAAAATGGGTTTTGTGTTTGTAGCGCAGGCATGCCCCCATATTTCAACACAATAGGTAATGTATGGAACAATAAGAGAGCGATACAGAATATACAGAGAGGGTGTATTTAGAAAATATTTGGCTTTATGTAATATAGCTATTGTTTTGGACAGTTTTGATTGAACATGAGCGATGTGTGGTTTCCAGGATAATTTATGATCTAATAATATACCAAGAAACTTGTTTTCATTCACCCTTTCTAGAACCACATCATCAATCTTTAGGCTCATGCTAGTTTTAATTTGTCGATTACAGAATATAATATATTTGGTTTTACTTAGATTAAAAGATAGTTTATTTTGATCAAACCATTGCTTGATTCTAGATAGTTCTCTGGTCACATCAGTAATTAGTTGGTGAAGATTGTCCCCAGATACATACAGTGTTGTGTCATCTGCGAATGAAACACATTTTAACAAGTCAGATACCTTACAGATGTCATTAATGTATAAAATAAACAACTTTGGACCAATCAGGGAACCCTGGGGCACCCCACAGGTTACTTTACGCATTTCTGATTGGTGGTCATTAAAATGTACATACTGGTATCTATTGTCAAGATAACTTTCTAACCATGAGTGAGCACGTCCTCTAAAACCAAACTGCTCTAGTTTGTTCATTAACAGTTTATGATCTATGGTATCGAAGGCTTTCTTGAGGTCGACAAAAACACCCAGAGTAAAATGCTTTTTGTCTAATGCAGATGCTATATAATCAACTAATTTTATAACTGCCATTGAAGTTGATCGGCCGCTCCTAAATCCGTATTGATCATCACTTAATATCACACTTTTTTCTATGAAACTATCAAGCCTCTTCAGAAAGAGTTTTTCCAGTATTTTAGAAAATTGGGATAATAGTGAAATTGGTCTATAATTTGAATGTAAGTGACTGTCACCATTCTTATAAATGGGGATGATTTTTGCAATTTTCATCTGATCTGGGAAGACACCCGATTTAAAGGACAAATTAAAGATATAAGTTAGAGGTTCTAATATTAAGTGGATTATATTTTTTACTAGTTTCATATCGATATCCGTCCAATCGGTTGACCTTTTATTTTTAAAATCATTCACAATTCCCAGTATTTCATTTTTGGTGATGTCAGACACATACATAGAGGAGGTGTTCCTACTGATACGTTCACAACTCTTTATGTTTTTACTTTTTGAATCAGCAATACCTTTTGCCAGATTGGGGCCAACGTTAACAAAGTAGTCATTGAATTCGTTCGCCACCTCCTTAGGATTTGTAATAAGGACTTCATTGTCGTTTTTGAAGTAACTTGGACACTCTCGTTTGTTATTTGTTTTTTTTTATAATTTTGTTTAGTATTTTTCAAGTTCCTTGCATATTTTGCTTTTGTTGTTCTAAGAGAGTGTAAAAATATTGCTTTTTACTATTTCTGATAATACTTACCAATTTAGTTTTATATTTTTTGTATTTTTCTTCCGACTCAATAGTCCTGTTTTTTACAAACTTTGTATATAATGTATTTTTCTTTTTGCATGCTTTTTCAATGCCTTTTGTTATCCATGTTTTTTTTGCTGATTTGTTTTCTTGGTTATGGATCTTCTTTATTGGACAGTTGATATTATACAGCTCTGTAAATCTGTACAGGAAAGTATCATATGCCATATTTGCGTCAGTAGTTGCGTAAACATCACACCAGTTTTGGTTACTAAGCTCCTTCTTGAATTCTTCAATATTTTTTGCCGTGCAGCTTCTTATGAATTTAGTAATGGTCTGAGATTGATTTTCTCGTGTGAAAAAATTTGGAAATATTGCAAACACTGGCAAATGATCACTAACATCCCTAATGAATAAGCCCCCAACGACTTTTTCCTCGAATCTGTTGGTAAAAATATGGTCTATTAGTGTTGCTGTTTCTGTTGTAATTCTGCTTGGCTTGTCAATGACTGAACATAAATTATTGCTGTACATTATGTTTATAAACTCAGAAGTACCTTTGAGGACACGTTGATTAAGTATATCAATGTTGAAGTCTCCACAAACAATTTGTACTTTATCAGTGGTCATGTTGTTCAGCAAATCTGCAATTTTTTCATTAAATGTTGGCAAACTTGTACCTGGTGGTCTGTACACACAGCTAATGATTATGTTTCTGAAATGTTCTAGTTCAATATCCACTGTTACACAGTCCAGAACATTGTCTATGCTGTATGAAACATTTTTTACAATTTTGCTTCTTAATGATTGATCTATATACAAAGCAACTCCTCCGCCCTTTTTGTTGTTCCTATTGATAGTATACAACTCATATCCCTCAAGGCCCACGTCACCCACTTTGCCATCATCAAGCCAAGTCTCTGATATGGCTATTATAGTGAATTTTTTAAAGGACTTCAGAAATTCTTTGATAGCAGAGTAATTTTTGCAAGACTTCTGCTATTGAAGTGTATGACGGACAGAGCACCAAACATTTCCACACTCTTGTTGAATTCTTGTTCTGTGTAATAATTACAGTTTATGTCAAGATTGTTATAATAATGCATGTCCGGGTCAATTTCATTATCAAAATCATACTTCTTAAGTTCATCCCGGTCAGACATATCATTTAGGATTGTATTCCCCAATTTCTTCACATGTTCGTCCATAACATTACAAGGTCCTTTATCCTTTATGTAAGGAGTAACAGTGTTCACTTCAGATCCTTGTGCCGCCATATACACATCTTTTGTTGCAATTTCCTATGATATGGCACACAATTATCTGTCTCTCTCCAATTTTGCCCAAGCATTTCCACTTTGGTTTCCACATACCTGTTGAAGTGGATCAACACTTGTAGCTGTCCAATTCTTGCAGTTTTCTTATTATGGTTGTCTTGTTTTGATCTTCTCCATTTGGTCGGATGTACAGCTTCCCATTCCTTGTCCATGTTGCTTGTATTTTGTCTTGCTTCCTGAGTATACGGCTCCATTTTGCTATTTCAGCATTTTTCTTTGTTAAATGCTCGTTTATATATACTCTGGTACCTTTTAGTTTTCTAGTCTGTCACAGTCGCTCAATCTTGTGCTTTTGCGAAACAAACTGTACAACTATGGATGGCTTCTGTTTGCGATCCTTGTTTGGGATTGCATGGCAGCTAGAGATATTGCTCTTATTCAGGTTGATATGTTTACTGCTTAAATACAGCAAACCTGTTGTTCCTATGTCTGTAATTCTTCTGGGGGAGAATCCTCACCTTCATTTGCTCTGGCTGCTGCTCTTGCGTAGCTCCGATGCTTGGTCTCTAATCCAGTAATGATGACATCTTTACTCAAGCTTTGTTGTTCCAGTGTGTCAATCCTTTGTTCAAGTTCTTCAATCTTTTTGTCTCTCAAATTTACTGTTTCTCTCAGGCTACGTATCTCTTCCATGAGGGCCAGGATGTTTTGTTGTGAAGTGGCAACTTTGCTGATCTCATCTGCCATAAACTTTAGGGATGCCTTTATTTCATCCATCTCGGCTTTTCTTGTTGCCATTGATTTTGTGCACTGATGTGTTCTCAAAGATCCGAATATCTAGGTAGATTTGTAATGCTACAGTGATCACAGTTACAATGTGCTTAGTAGGCCTGTAGGCCTGTGGGCCTTTGCTTCACTTACAGTTTAGGTCCCAATATCCAACTGTTTTTTCAAAAATAATCCACAATACTGATCACCATATGTTGCTTCATTAACTCTGATGCATTATGTGCAGTGGATTATGTCACGTCCTGGTCATTTAAGGTGGATTTAGGTTGGATTGTGGAGAGCCTCAGAGCAGTGACCTGCAGCAGCAGCCATCTTGAAAAGCTGGCTGGCCAGACAATTATCCATCCATCCATTTTCTTCCGCTTTATCCGGGGCCGGGTCGCGGGGGCAGCAGTCTCAGCAGAGATGCCCAAACTTCCCGATCCACACACACCTCCTCCAGCTGTTCTGGGGGGACCCCGAGGCGACACCAGGCCAGCTCGGAGACATAGTCCCACCACCGTGTCCTGGGTCTTCCACGAGGCCTTGTCCCACTAGGACATGCCTGGAACACCTCCCGCGGGAGGCGACCAGGAGGCATCCGAAACAGATGCCCGAGCCACCTCAGCTGGCTCCTTTCGACATGAAGAAGCAGCGACTCTACTCCGAGCTCCTCCCGGGTAACTGAGCTCCTCACCCGATCTCGGAGGGTGCGCCCAGCCACCCTGCGAAGGAAACTCATTTCGGCCGCTTGTATTCGCAATCTTGTTCTTTCGGTCATGACCCAAATCTCATGACCATAGGTGAGGGTGGTGAAGAATTATAAAATATATTCAAGGTTTTTTACTGTTTTATACTGTTTTTTATTCTCATTACTGTTTAGCTTGACTTAACAAAATGTATGCGAAGTATTCTCAGTTCTTTGTTACAGAGGAAAAGTGTGTGAGCACAGAACCGCCGCGCCCCAAAAGTAAAATAAACAACTGCCTCCTTCCAGAGAGCCTTATCAGTTGCCACATTCCACTGAAGAGATAAAATTGGGGGGCGCGGGGCGGAACTACGTGACGCAGCGGAAGCACTGGAGCCAATGGAACCAATGAGATTTAGTTTTAAGCTCATGAATATTCCAATGTTTAATGTGATACTAATACTTTGACTTCCCTAGTCTAACCCAGTCTCTCCCGTGGCAATGGACAGCTGGTAGACTCGATGTTAGGGAACTAGGGAAGCAGAGCTCTGTATTAGATGACCTGTTAGGGAAATAAACCTTCGTGATTTAATCTTCTGAATCCTGGTCATCTATGCTGGTATGTGTTATTAGCTGGTAGTGTAGCGTTGTTTGTCACTAACTCTTCTTCCAGTGTTGAACACGCCTGGTGTTGTCCGCCGTTCGGGTAATTAATTAAGATACAGAGACGGGAATAGAGGTTAATAATGTTTATTGTTTAAAGGAAGTGGACAACACAGGAGAAGGAGTGAGAGATTACTCCAACTCAACAGTGGGAACGTAGATCGATCGGTAAATCGAGAGCTTTGCCCCGACTCAGCTCCCTCTTCACCACGACAGACCGATACAGCGACCGCATCACTGCTGACGCCGCACCGATCCGTCTGTCGATTTCACGCTCCATCCGTCCCTCACTCGTGAACAAGACCCCGAGACACTTGAACTCCTCCACTTGAGGTAAGGACTCCCCACCGACCCGTAGAGGGGAAGCCACCTTTTTCCGGTGGAGAACCATGGCCACAGATTTGGAAGTGCTGATCCTCATCCCGGCCGCTACACACTCGGCTGCAAACCGCCCCAGTGCGTGCTGAAGGTCCTGGTTCGTTGAAGCCAACAGAACTGAGGCTCCCAAACCGGACACCCTGCGGCCCCTGGCTGCGCCTACAAATTCTGTCCATAAAAGTAATGAACAGAACCGGTGACAAAGGGCAGCCCTCGCGGAGACCAACACGCACCGGGAACAGGTCTGACTTACTGCCGGCAATGCGAACCAAGCTCCTGCTGCGGTCATACAGGGAACGGACAGCCCTTAACAGAGGGCCCCGGACCCCATATTCCCGGAGCACCCCCCACAGGGCACCACGAAGGATGCGGTCGAACGCTTTCTCCAAGTCCACAAAACACATGTGGACTGGTTGGGCGAACTCCCACGAACCCTCAAGCACCCGACAGAGGGTATAGAGCTGGTCCAGTGTGCCACGACCAGGACGAAAACCGCATTGTTCCTCCTGGATCCGAGGTTCAACTATCAGCCGGATTCTCCTCTCCAGCACCCTGGAGTAGACCTTACCGGGGAGGCTAAGGAGGGTGATCCCTCTGTAATTGGAGCACACCCTCCGATCCCCCCTCTTAAAGAGAGGGACCACCACCCCGGTCTGCCAATCCAGGGGCACTGTCCCCGACCACCACGCGATGTTGCAGAGACGTGTCAGCCAAGACAGTCCTACAACATCCAGAGACTTAAGGTACTCAGGGCGAATCTCATCCACCCCCGGAGCCACCGAGGAGCTTTCTCACCACCTTGGTGACTTCAGCCCCGGTGATGGGCGAGCCCACCTCCGAGTCCCCAGCCTCTGCTTCCTCACTGGAAGACGTGACGACGGGATTGAGGAGGTCCTCGAAGTACTCCTTCCACCGTCCGACGACATCCCCAGTCGAGGTCAGCAGCTCCCCACCCGCGCTGTTAACAGTGTTGGTGAAGCACTGCTTCCCCCTCCTGAGGCGCCGGACGGTTTGCCAGAATCTCTTCGAGGCCAACCGATAGTCTTCCTCCATGGCTTCTCCGAACTCCTCCCAGACACGAGTTTTTGCCTCTGTGACCGCACGAGCTGCAGCACGCTTGGCCTGCCGGTACCTCTCAGCTGCCTCAGGAGTCCCACAAGCCAACAAGGCCAGGTAGGACTCCTTCTTCAGCTTGACGGCATCCCTTACTTCCGGGCGCCACCACCGGGTTCGGGGATTGCCGCCGCGACAGGCACCAGAGACCTTACGGCCACAACTACGAGCAGCCGCATCGACAATGGAGGAGAGAGAACAGGGTCCACTCGGACTCCATGTCCCCAGCCTCCCTCGGAATCTGGGTGAAGCTCTTCCGGAGGTGGGAGTTGAAGACCACACTGACAGAGGGATCCGCCAGACGTTCCCAGCAGACCCTCACAACAAGCTTGGGTCTGCAAGGTCTGACCGGCTTCCTCCCCTGCCAGCGGATCCAGCTCACCACCAGGTGGTGATCGGTTGACAGCTCAGCCCCTCTCTTCACCCGAGTGTCCGAGACACGCGGCCGGAGATCAGATGACACAACTACAAAGTCGATCATCGACCTCCTGCCTAGGGTGTCCTGGTGCCACGTGCACTTGTGGACACCCTTGTACTCGAACATGGTGTTCGTTATGGACAAACCGTGGCAAGCACAGAAGTCCAATAACAGAACACCACTCGGGTTCAGATCGGGGAGGCCGTTCCTCCCAATCACTCCCTCCCAGGTCTCACTGTCGTTACCCATGTGGGCGTTGAAGTCCCCCAGCAGAACAATGGAGTCCCCAGTCGGAGCACCATCTAGTACCCCTCCCAGGGACTCCAAGAAGGCCGGGTACTCTGCACCGATGTTGGGCCCGTAGGCTGAAACAACGGTGAGAGACCTGTCCCCGACCCGGAGGCGTAGGGACGCGACCCTCTCGTTCACCGGGGTGAACTCCAACACGTGACAGCTGAGCTGGGGGGATATGAGCAAACCCACCCCAGCCCGCCGCCTCTCCCCGCGGCAACTCCAGAAAAATGGAGAGTCCAGCCTCTCTCCAGGAGTTGGGATCCAGAACCCAAGCTGTGCGTGGAGGTAAGCCCGACTATATCTAGCCGGTATCTCTCAACCTCCCGCACAAGCTCAGGCTCCTTCCCCCCCAGCGAGGTGACGTTCCATGTCCCGAACGCCAGAAGCTGTGCATGTGGACCAGGTCGCCGAGGCACCCGGCCTCGACTGCCACCCAGTCCTCTCTGCACCCGACCCCTACGGATCACTCTGCGGGTGGTGAGTCCACAGGAGGGCGGGCCCACGTCGTCCCTTCGGGCTGTGCCCGGCCGGGCCCCGTGGGCAGAGGCCCGGCCGGGCCCCAACCCCCGGTCTGGTTCCAGGGTGGGGCCCCGGCTGCGCCATGCCGGGCGACGTCACAGTCCTTGTGTAGTGTACGTCCATAAGAGTCTTCTGAGCTGCTCTTCGTATATATTTAATTTATATATTAAACTGAATATATAAATCAAGAGAAGAACGTAAATTATGATGAGTGCCAAAGAGCATACAATATGATTTTTTCAGATTTAGTTTAAGGTTATTGTTATAAAACCCGTTTTGAACACGACTGAAATCAAGCTGCAACTGATTTTGTAACACAGAAAGGTCTGAATTAGAAGAATAAAGTACCGTATCATCAGCATACAAACTAATAGAACAATTTGTAATAGCTTGAGGAAGGTCATTAATGAAAATTGAACATAATAAAGGACCAAGAGTTGAACTTTGAGGCACCCCTTTTTCGATTACACAATTTCCTGACTGAGAGCCATTAAAAAGAACATATTGTTTTCTATTGTGAAGATACGCACTGAACCACAAAACTGTATTAGTGTTAAGACCTATTGCATACAGTTTGTCAAGAAGTAAATAATGATCTACCATATCGAAAGCCATAGACAAATCAAGAAATAAGGATCCCACAAACTGATTGTGATCAAAAGAACAAAATACATCATTGGTGAATTTAAGCAGAGCGGTTGTAGTAGAAAACCCAGATCCTGATTGGACAGGGGTTAAAGTGTGGCATTCATTAATATAGTCATATAGCTGATTACATATAATTTTTTCAAATACTTTAGCAACAGTACAGATAAATGATATTGGACGATAATTATTTAAGTCAGTCGGGTCACCTCCTTTAAAAAGAGGTGTAACTCTGGCAGTTTTCCAAATAGACGGAAACGAGCATGTTTTAACAGATAAATTAAATAAATCAGCTAATGGAAACATCAGATCGATGATCGACTTTGTAGTTGTGTCGTCTGACCTCCGGCCGCGTGTCTCGGACACTCGGGTGAAGAGAGGGGCTGAGCTGTCAACCGATCACCACCTGGTGGTGAGCTGGATCCGCTGGCAGGGGAGGAAGCCGGTCAGACCTGGCAGGCCCAAGCGTGTTGTGAGGGTCTGCTGGGAACGTCTGGCGGATCCCTCTGTCAGTGGGGTCTTCAACTCCCACCTCCGGAAGAGCTTCGCCCAGATTCCGGGGGAGGCTGGGGACATGGAGTCCGAGTGGACTCTGTTCTCCTCCTCCATTGTCGATGCGGCTGCTCGTAGTTGTGGCCGTAAGGTCTCTGGTGCCTGTCGCGGCGGCAATCCCCGAACCCGGTGGTGGCGCCCGGAAGTAACGGATGCCGTCAAGCTGAAGAAGGAGTCCTACCTGGCCTTGTTGGCTTGTGGGACTCCTGAGGCAGCTGAGAGGTACCGGCAGGCCAAGCGTGCTGCAGCTCGTGCGGTCGCTGAGGCTAAAACTCGGGTCTGGGAGGAGTTCGGGGAGGCCATGGAGGAAGAATATCGGCCGGCCTCGAAGAGATTCTGGCAAACCATCCGGCGCCTCAGGAGGGGGAAGCAGTGCTTCACCAACACTGTGTACAGTGTGGGTGGGGGGCTGCTGACCTCGACTGGGGATGTCGTCGGGCGGTGGAAGGAGTACTTCGAGGACCTCCTCAATCCCGTCGTCACGTCTTCCAATGAGGAAGCAGAGGCTGGGGACTCGGAGGTGGGCTCGCCCATCACCGGGGCTGAAGTCACCAAGGTGGTGAGAAAGCTCCTCGGTGGCAAGGCTCCGGGGGTGGATGAGATTCGCCCTGAGTACCTTAAGTCTCTGGATGTTGTAGGACTGTCTTGGCTGACACGTCTCTGCAACATCGCGTGGCGGTCGGGGACAGTGCCCCTGGATTGGCAGACCGGGGTGGTGGTCCCTCTCTTTAAGAAGGGGGACCGGAGGGTGTGTTCCAATTACAGAGGAATCACCCTCCTTAGCCTCCCCGGTAAGGTCTACTCCAGGGTGCTGGAGAGGAGGATCCGGCCGATAGTTGAACCTCGGATCCAGGAGGAACAAAGCGGTTTTCGTCCTGGTCGTGGCACACTGGACCAACTCTATACCCTTCATCGGGTGCTCGAGGGTTCGTGGGAGTTCGCCCAACCAGTCCACATGTGTTTTGTGGATCTGGAGAAAGCGTTTGACCGCGTCCCTCGTGGTGCCCTGTGGGGGGTGCTCCGGGAGTATGGGGTCTGGGGCCCTCTGTTAAGGGCTGTCCGTTCCCTGTATGACCGCAGCAGGAGCTTGGTTCGCATTGCCGGCTGTAAGTCAGACCTGTTCCCGGTGCGTGTTGGTCTCCGCCAGGGCTGCCCTTTATCACCGGTTCAGTTCATTACTTTTATGGACAGAATTTCTAGGCGCAGCCAGGGGCCGCAGGGTGTCCGGTTTGGGAGCCTCAGGATCTCATCTCTGCTGTTTGCGGATGATGTTGTTCTGATGGCTTCAACAAACCAGGACCTTCAGCACGCACTGGGGCGGTTTGCAGCCGAGTGTGTAGCGGCCGGGATGGGGATCAGCACCTCCAAATCCGAGGCCATGGTTCTCCACTGGAAAAAGGTGGCTTCCCCTCTACAGGTCGGTGGGGAGTCCTTACCTCAAGTGGAGGAGTTCAAGTATCTCGGGATCTTGTTCACGAGTGAGGGACGGATGGAGCGTGAGATCGACAGACGGATCGGTGCGGCGTCAGCAGTGATGCGGTCGCTGTATCGGTCTGTCGTGGTGAAGAGGGAGCTGAGTCGGAGGGCAAAGCTCTCGATTTACCGATCGATCTACGTTCCCACCCTCACCTATGGTCATGAGATTTGGGTCATGACCGAAAGGACAAGATCGCGAATACAAGCGGCCGAAATGAGTTTCCTTCGCAGGGTGGCTGGGCGCACCCTCCGAGATCGGGTGAGGAGCTCAGTTACCCGGGAGGAGCTCAGAGTAGAGTCGCTGCTCCTTCACGTCGAAAGGAGCCAGCTGAGGTGGCTCGGGCATCTGTTCCGGATGCCTCCTGGTCACCTCCCGCGGGAGGTGTTCCAGGCATGTCCTAGTGGGACAAGGCCTCGTGGAGGACCCAGGACACGGTGGTGGGACTATGTCTCCGAGCTGGCCTGGTGTCGCCTCGGGGTCCCCCCAGAACAGCTGGAGGAAGTGTGTGTGGATTGGGAAGTTTGGGCATCGCTGCTGAGACTGCTGCCCCCGCGACCCGGCCCCGGATAAAGCGAAAGAAAATGGATGGATGGATGGAAACATCAGCACATGTGCTGCAATTTTAAGGAACTTTACATCAAGGCCATCTGGACCAACAAGTCCTCCAAATCCATACGACACAAGTGGTCGTTTGTCTTATCCCTGAATTACGACCATATAAGACGTTTGCTAAGCTCCCATTGAGGGTATGTACATTACATTTAACCCGATTCAGAAACAACATTATTTTACGTAGTGTTTTTGACCACTTGCGATGACGATTCCAAAACTCAAACACAAAGAAATAAATCACAAACTTGCTAAATTAGCCCCACATGCAATAAGGAAAGCAGTCCCAGATCTTCAGCCCTGCCACACCTGTGGAGGAACTGAACGTCCAGCTGTGCCAAAGGTTCTCCAAACGCACTCTGCGCTATTACGCATCACACCTCTCCAACCGCAGCAGCGGCTACCATTCACCACACTCATCATTTATTATATTATATGTGTAGGCTATAGGTTATCGCCATTTTACTCACAACAACAGCGACATCAAAGCACGACTTACCATCTATGTCTTCGTGAGTCCTTCTTCTCCTTCATATGCGTCACTGCCAACTCTATATCTCTCCTGTCACTTCCATCTCTGTCCTCAAACGTCCTCGTGTCTCAGAGTCCGTGTCACCCGTGTGTCCGGTTGTCCGGTGACCGCCGCGAGCCTCGGTCCGCGCCAGGTACCAGTGCGTATGATGCGGGGAAACACCTCTCGTCACCCCGGCAAAGTCTGGCCTCGGCTCCGCTGCTGTTCTCCACAAAGTCCTGCGTCTCTTTCAGAGTTCCTCTGGAGAACGTGCTCCAAATGTCCTGATGAAACTGATATAGGTTCATTTCTCCGAAGTTTCGTCATTTAAGGATAAAACATATAAAACATCACAGCTGTGTTTAGCTCGCGGGTTTTCGAACTGGATTTGACGGAAATTCGCTCCGTCCAATGAAAACACCTGTATCAGCTCGGGGGCGTTTGGGGAGATGAGCCTGCGCTCTGATTGGCTGAAGGGTCTGCTACGTCATATCCAGTAGTGTTTGTTCAAAATTATCATCATTATATTATAAACAATCTGAAATAAACTGCTGTAGAGCATTTCTTCTGATTCCTGTGATTTATATGGACGAAAGCAGGATTTAACCCTATAGCGAAAGGTGTACAGGTGGGAAGAAAAACGAAAGAGGTTTATGTATTTGATTTTATTTATTTATTTATTTATTTATTTATACATTTCTTATTATCTACTATTTATGCATTTATGTGTTTACCACAGCAATAGCTATTCTTTCTGGGATCAATTTATTTGTGTTTTTAACTGTTATTTCAGTTTTATCACAATTTTTACTTTTACTCAAGTAATATTGTTTTGAGCTTGATTTGTGGAGACATTGGCATGAGTGGCAAGCGGCCAACTGAATAACAAAAATGAAAACGAATCAAACCGCAATTGGGTTTTTCATTAGAATTATGATTTTTTTTCTGGGGTATTATTTACTCATATCAGAATTTTCACCATTGTTTTATGTTTTTTCTCTGCTATATCAACATTAAACCTTAATCAGACAAACATTTACTCAGGGGTTAAGTAGTATTTTCAACAATAATAAAATAAAGAAATAAAAACATAATTCAAATAGTTTTCATCATGTCACGTTTCATCTGGACCGTGAGGGTTCGCACATACATGTGGGTGCATGTGTGTGTTGGTTGAACATATGTGATGTCAGTGGAGCTCACAGGAGAAGCCACAGGCGCATGTGGATATCATCTGTGTTAAGTCAGTCAATGTAACATATATTAGTTATATATTAGTGTGTACATTTGACCATCTCAGTGTCGTACACTGGCTCACAAAGGGACCCAAAGAACTGGACACAATTGGACTGTCCAGAACTCCATGAAGCAAATCTGTCCCTGCAGCTGTTCATTAGAGTTTACATTATAGGGAAGGATGATGATGTTCCTCTGCACAAAACAGATCAGAAATAATGCAACCTCCTCATATGTTACTATTTGATAAAGTCATGTTTACATTTCTATATTATATTAAAACACACGTGACAGTCGCCTGTACTATTTACATGATGGCGGCACATGTGGCTGAGTGGTTAGTGCTCTGACCTCACAGCAAGAGGGTCCTGGGTTCAATTCCCTTTCAGTGTGGAGTTCACCTGCACCCCAACAAAAGATAAGTAAGGGATAATGTATAGAACGCTGGTCATTATCGGGAAAATAAGTACCGACAGGGCGAACCGGACCCCGACGCGAAGCGGAGGGGTCTTGTTTCGCCCTGAAGGTACTTATTTTCCCGATAATGACCAGCGTTCTATACATTATCCCGCTTATTATACGGCCATTTGCCAACTGAACACACACAACATAAACTTCGTACGCTTTTATGAAGGCCGAAAGGTTTATTTAATGACATCCGCGACAAATAGTTCCCAAAAGTTTGCGCGTTGCGCTGCAGCGTTTGGCTAGGCTAGAAGCAGCAAGGCTAGCAGCTAGCCTAGCTGCTTAGTTGAAGGCGCAGTTGGAGGAATGGTGGTGAATCTTTGGGTAAATTGAAAGTCAGACTCACGCTAACTTCACGAGCAATTCCCCCAACTTCTCTCTCAGTGACGGGGACAGAGATAGTGTCGCTACTACGTACGCGCGGAGTGATATGAAAGCACGAACTCCGTTGCCATTGGCAGCGGTCATTATTTTTTTCAGAGGTCCTTTATCAGAAAATAATGACCGGTAGAACGTTGGGAAATCCCATTCAAATCAACGGAGCTTCTACTTACGTTGTGAAGAGCCGTATAATAAGATCAGGTAAGATAAGATAAGATAAACGTTATTAGCCCAGAGGGGGATTTGTCTTTTTTCTTGGCAACAGAGCCGCTCATCTGCGCACACACAATCAGACATTACACAACATTCCCACTGAACACAAACTGCCACATCTGCAGTGTCTCTATTACATTTGTTTTAAACATAAAACATGTGCATTAGGTAAATCCTCCAGCAGGTGATTCTGACCATCAGCCTGGCTCCACATCTGGAGATGGTCCCCAGATGCTAAACGCTCCTGCCCACTGCTCCTGACGGGTCGCCTCAGTCGAAGGAGGGGCCAAATGCAGAGACACATTTTGTAATGACACATAAATGATCTTAACCTTTAATCTGCATCATGTGTTTAGCCCATTATGTCATGCATATAGAAACACATATCGGTAGAATGACTATTATGACCAAGACATTTATTTTGAATGGAAAAATATTAACATGTGTAACATTGTTCATATAAATCACAGGCATCAGAGGAAATGCTCTACAGCAGCAGCTCTACAGTTTATTTCAGATTGTTTATAATATAATGATGATAATTTTGAACAAACACTACTGCATATGACGTAGCAGACCCTTCAGCCAATCAGAGCGCAGGCTCACCTGCCCAAACGCCCTCGAGCTTGTACACGTGTTTTCACTGGACAGAGCGTGTGTCTGTCAAATCTAGTTCAAAAACCCGCAAGCTAAACACAGCTGTAATGTTTTATATGTTTTATCTTTAAATGACGAAACTGCGGAGAAATGAACCTATGTCAGTTTGACCAGGACATTTGGCAGCACGTTCTCCAGAGGAACTCTGAAAGAGACGCAGGACTTTGTAAAGAACAGCAGCGGAGCCGAGGCCCGACTTTGTCGAGATGAAGAGAGGCGTTCCCCGCACTGGAACCCGGCACGGACCGAGGCTCGCGGCGGTCACCGGACAACCGGACACACGGGTGACACGGAGTCTGAGACACAAGGACCTTTGAGGACAGAGATGGAAGTGACAGGAGAGATATAGAGTTGGCAGTGACGCATATGGAGGAGAAGAAGGACTCACGAAGACATCAATGGTGAGTTGTGCTTTGGTGTCGCTGTTGTTGTGAGTAAAATGGCGATAACCTATAGCTCACACATATAATATAATAAATGATGAGTGTGGTGAATGGTAGCCGCTGCTGCGGTTGGAGAGGTGTGATGCGTAATAGCGCAGAGCGCGCTTGGAGAGCCTTTGGCACAGCTGGACGTTCAGTTCCTCCACAGGTGTGGCGAAGCTGAAGACCTGGGACTGCTTTCCTTATTGCATGTGGGGCTAATTTTGCAAGTTTGAGTTTTGGAATTGGCACCGCAAGTGGTCAAAAACATACAATGAAGTCGTTTCTGAATCGGGTTAAATGTAATGTACATCCCCTCAATGGGAGCTTGGGGGCGCTGTTTTAGCAAACGTCTTATATGGTCGTAATTCAGGGATAAGACAAACTTGTGTCGTTTTCTGTTGGAGGACAGTCTCGGACCAGAACTACAGTTTGTTTTTAACCCACAGAAAGAATGATAAACATCCAGAGGTGAGATTTTCAGAAAAGAAAATGAGGGACCAGTGCATAATCTGTTTAGGCCACCTGACAAAGAATATGAATTATTTGTATTGCTAGTGATGGTAGAGAAGTTTTGATTAAAAGGTTGAGAGATAATTGAAGGATCAGAAACCATATCATTATTTACTACCACATAATCTGTTTTGCTTTTGGATTTATTGAGAAGATGGTTAAATTTACCCCAAAATTGTTTGGTATTATTCAAATCTGCACAAGTCCATCCTTAGAAATGTCTGATTGGCAGCAGGAAGTTTCAGGCGAACTACGGAGGAATTGATTATCTTTTCAATTTCAAAAGGACCAACGAACTTAGGAGCCAATTTCCGTGACTCAACCTGGAGAGGAAGATCTCGAGAGGATAACCAAACCCTTTGTCCAGGCTGGTAAGAAGGGGAAGGTCTTCGATGTTTATCTGCCATTGCCTTGTTCCGAGCTGCCGTACGGATTAAAGCAGCCCGAGCTGCCTTCCAGACCCGACGACAGCGGCTCAGGTGAGCTTGAACCGAAGGAACTGCCACCTCCTGTTCCTGGTCTGGAAACCGAGACAAACCATGAAGGGAGACATGCCCGTAGCGGAGGAGACAAGGGAGTTATGGGCATACTCCACCCAAGGTAGGAAAGAACACCAAGTCAAAGGATTTCGGGCAGTGACACATCGCAAGGCGGCTCCAAGGTTCTGATTCGCTCGCTCTGTTTGCCCATTAGACTGGGGATGATAACCAGAGGACAGGGAGACGGTGGTACCCAGGGACTGACAGAACGCCTTCCAGACTTGCGAAATGAATTGTGGACCACGGTCAGAAACAATGTCACTGGGAATACCATGCAGCCGGTACACATGTTGGATCAGGAGTTTTGCAGTCTCTGTAGATGAAGGCAATTTGGAGAGAGGAATATAGTACACCGCCTTGGAGAATCGATCCACAATAGTAAGAATTGTGTCATTACCTTCTGATATAGGAAGTCCGGTGACAAAATCTACTGCGATATGGGACCATGGCCTCCTGGGGATCGACAGAGGATGGAGCAGCCCAGCAGGGGGCTGGTGACCGGCCTTACTAGGGGCACAAATAGAACAGGAAGTGACAAACTCACGAGTGTCTTGGCGTATGGAGGGCCACCAGAACCTTTGCTTTACAAAGGAGAAAGTTCTGTAGAAACCAGGATGACATGAAAGCTTCGAGGAGTGCCCCCATTGAAGCACCTGAGATCTAACAGAATCAGGGACAAACAAACAGTTAGCTGGACCGTTGCCTGGATCCGGCTGTGTGCGTTGAGCTTCTTGAACAATCTTTTCAATCTCCCACTGAACTGCCCCCAATAAATGTGAGGTAGAGGAACAGTTGACTTCAGGACTTTGATTCTCTACAACACAGGTGGGGGGAAGAATAAGACCCGGCGGCTCAAGTTCTGGCTCATCAGACGACTCTTTGCGGGACAGGGCATCAGGTTTGGTGTTCCGGGATCCTGGACGGTAAGTAAGAGTAAAATTGAATCTGCCGAGGAAAAGAGCCCACCTGGCTTGTCGGGAATTTAACCTTTTAGCTGAACGCAGATAAGACAGGTTTTTGTGGTCCGTCCAAACTATGAAAGGGTGCTCTGCTCCCTCCCGCCGGTGCCTCCATTCATGCAATGCAGAGACGACAGCCAGCAGCTCACGATTTCCGATGTCATAGTTAATTTCTGCTGGTGTAAGTCGTCGAGAATAAAAAGCACATGGATGTAACTTTTGATCCTTTGGGGACCGTTGGGACAGGACAGCTCCTAAACCGGAATCAGAGGCATCCACTTCAACTATGAATTGCCTGGAATGATCTGGATGCAACAGAACAGGGGCAGAGATAAAACATTTCTTCAAGTTGGAAAATGCCTCCTCTGCTTCACCGGACCACTTAAAGGGAATGGCTGTAGAAGTAAGACGTGTAAGAGGTGCCGCCTTACGGCTGTAGTCCTTGATAAACCTGCGATAAAAGTTTGCGAAGCAAAGGAATCTCTGGAGCTGTTTCGGGTTTCAGGTTTGGGCCATTCTGCCACAGCCTTGATTTTGGCAGGATCTGCCTCGATTCGCCCAAGTTCAATGACAAAACCCAAAAATTGAACAGAGGATTTGTGGAATTGACACTTCTCTGCCTTTACGAAGAGTTTGTTTTCTAGAAGGCGCTGAAGGACCAACTGGACATGCTGAATATGTTCCTCGAGATTTCTGGAAAAAATTAGAATGTTGTCAATATAGACAAACAGAAACTTGTTCAACATGTCTCTTAGAACATCATTTACAAGGTTCTGGAAAACAGCCGGAGCATTTGTTAATCCGAAGGGCATCACCTTATATTCAAAATGGCCTAAAGGTGTGTTGAACGCCGTTTTCCATTCATCCCCTTGGCGAATACGAACGAGGTGATAAGCGTTCCTGAGGTCCAGTTTTGTGAAAATAGTGGCTTCATTGAGGGGGTCAAAAGCTGAATCAATGAGTGGCAGAGGGTATTTATTTTTGATTGTTATGTCATTAAGACCGCGGTAATCAATACAGGGCCTTAAGGTACGATCCTTCTTGTCCACAAAGAAAAACCCTGCCCCTACTGGAGAAGAAGAGGGCCTAATCAAACCTGCTGTTAGAGAGTCCTTGATATACAGTTCCATGGCCTCTCTTTCGGGACGAGACAGTTTGTACAGGCGGGTGGTTGGCAAAGGCGCACCAGGGAGTAATTCAATGGCACAGTCATAAGGGCGATGAGGAGGAAGGGATAGGGCTTTCTCTTTGCTGAACACCTCGGCAAGGTTGTGGTAAACTGAGGGAACTGAAGTTAGATCAGGAGGACTGGGAGGTGAAGGAACAGGACTTTTACTGTGGCCAATGGCAGACTGAAGACAATGTGAATGACAGAAAACACTCCAGCTGACAATCTTATTTGCCTCCCAGTCAATGTGGGGATTATGGAGCTTCAACCAGGGAAGCCCTAAAACAACCGGAGCATGGGGAGAGGTAATGACTAGAAACTGAGCCTCCTCTCTATGGTTACCAGAAAGTACGAGCATGATAGGAATGGTGCGATGGGTAATCTTCGCTAGACGTTCTCCATTCAAAGAATTCACATCTATAGGCGGTTCAATGGGTTCAATAGGAATCCTGGCTTGTGCGACCACAGAGGAGTCTATGAAATTGTCGTCTGCTCCAGAGTCAATGAAAGTAAGAAGTGGAAGGGACTCACATAACCACAACAGAGAGGCCTGGAGCTGAAGCCGATTCGGTGTAGGGGGATGGGGAGAGGAGGTTCGGCTCACCAGGACCTCTCCCTTCACTGGTGAGCCCTTTCTTTTGACCGGAGAAAACAGGAGTCGAAGTGGCCACTTTGTCCACAATACATGCATAGCCCAGACCTCTGACGTCGCTGCCGTTCGGCTGATGAGAGGCCGGCTCGACCTAGTTGCATGGGCTCCTCGGCAGCGAGTTCTGGTTTTGACGGACTGGAAAACACAGGAGGAAAGCAGGTTTGTTCAGAAAAATTAGTGGACGACAACTGAGATGCATGAGGTTCGCGAGTTGCATATTGGCGTGCAGACTTCTCTCTGCGTCTCTCTCTGAGTCTGTTATCGAGTCGAATCGAAAGAGAAATTAACTCCTCCAGGCAGTTAGTCTCATCCCGAGCAGCAAGTTCATCCTTGACATTCTCCGCTAATCCCCTAGTGAAGGCAGTTTGCAATGCCTCGTCATCCCAGCCACTCTCCGCAGCAAGTATACGGAAGTCTATAGCGTACTGAGAGACTGAGTGTGAGCCCTGGTTAAGTGCTTGTAGTCTCTTTGCAGCCTCTTTCCCCTTAACTGGATGATCAAAAATGTTACGCATTTCTTCAGTAAAAGCTGAGTAGGACCGGAAAATGCGTGAGTTAGCTTCCCATTCAGCAGTAGCCCATTGTGAAGCCTTGCCAGAGAGTAGACTAAGAACAAATGAAATGCGTGACTTATCTGAGACGTAGGTATGAGGCTGCTGGTCAAAAACAAGTGCACATTGCAGAAGGAATCTGCCACAGGATCCCAGGTCACCGGAGAATCTTTCAGGCGTGGGAATGAAGGGTTCCCGGGAAAGCATGGCTGGAGGTGGAGCGGAGGCCTCAGGCTGTTCAGAGGAAGAGGATGGTGGAGCCGTGTGGGTATTGAGCTGTGTGGAGAGTTGGCTCACATCCTGGCTGAGCTTAGCCACATTGGTGGACAATTCCAACAGCTTGGCGGTGATCTCCCGGAGCATCGTATCATGTTGTCCAACAAGAGCACCCTGAGAAGCAAGGGCTTGTTTGAGAGAATCTTGGTCTGCTGGGTTCATTTTGGCCAGATTGTTCTGTTACGGCTCAAAATGGAGAACCCAAAAAATAGACACAAGAGCTCAAAAATACAACTGATTTATTTAAAGCTGGACTGGAGTCTTCAGTGCGGAGCAGGTGGTGAACTAAAAAAACAAGAAACGAAGGTAAGTATCTCAAACAGGTAAGTATTCAGAATATCTTAAAGTAGCCGATCAAAAATCACCATCTCACAGGACGGAAC
This sequence comes from Gobius niger, assembly GCF_951799975.1. Classification (NCBI taxonomy): domain Eukaryota; kingdom Metazoa; phylum Chordata; class Actinopteri; order Gobiiformes; family Gobiidae; genus Gobius; species Gobius niger. Next base: position 21,449,881 of record NC_136872.1, on the reverse strand, counting down.
AATCTGGCAGAGTCTTGCTGGAGAGCATGGTCTTTGAATCAGCTTGATTGCAGATCTTACGCAGGTGCTATCCAGAAAACTCCGCCCATGCACACACACACTCGGAGGGAGGAAAACTCAGCCCCAGAGGGAGGTGTGACACAGCCTTCCCCACAGTGTAGTTTACTCTGTCCACTGACACAACTGAAAATAGCCTAATTAAACCAATATCTGAATGAACTACAGGAGCTAAACCATAAAGCAGTGTGGGTCCTTAGGCAAAACCCTTCACGCTACTGCCTACCTCATACAATGATGAGAGACAATGAAATGAATGACATGCCGGCTCAGACGTCGCCCGGCCAAATAAGGTCTGCGTCAGGTGCTGGGGAACCAGAGCACCTCGATGTAAAATGGGCTACTGGAACAAGGCGGAAATGGGCGAGATGCGAGAACAGGGCTCTGATGGAATGCTACTACTCAGGTAACCCTAATCAGAGGGGCTACATGCAGAGGATGTGGGAGAAATGGTTACTTCGAAACCCACAGTCCGAACTCACGGTGAAACAACTAGTAGCTCAGTGTTCCAACATCAACAAACGGCAACTGCTATCACAACTTGAGATTGACGAGGTACAACACCAATGCTCCGGCAACGGGGAGCCAGGACGCCAGGTTAGAGGGGAGTTAACACCCGCCCCCCCAATGGAGATTGGGTACGAAGCCCCAATAAGTGTCATAACGCTGAACGAGGCAGCGACTGACCTGAAAAATAAGATCATGGCAAAAATTTCCAGCAGGCAACCCCGAAGCCAATTACAGAGGCTAAGAGAAGTACACTGTGTTCCAAATTATTATGCAAATTGGATTTTTGTGTCAAAAAGGTAAAAAAAAAAATAATAATAATGAAACTCATGGATGGTATCGTGTCTTGGGGCTCTATGAATCACTGACATTAATCTCAGAGACCTGGGATGAGTAGTTGTCGGGTTAAGCCCAGTTAAGGGAAAAACTACTGAAAAAGGGTGTTCCACTTTATTATGCAGATCATCATTTTCAAGCAATATGGGAAAGAAAAAGGGTCTCTCTGCTGATGAAAAGCGGGAAATAGTTGAATGCCTTGGTCTAGGTATGAAAACCTTCGATATTTCATGAAAGATTAAGTGTAATCATCGTACTGATAAGAGATTTGTGGATGATTCAGAGCACACTCCGTTTTGTGCCGATAAAGGCACAATATGGACGGTTTCTGCCAGACAAAAACATCAGATTAGGAGAACAGATGCTACAAAGCAACATACAGGTATTTGAAGCTGCTGGTGCCTCTGGAGTCTCCCAAACATCAAGGTGTAGGACCCTCCAGAGGCTACAGTTGTGCATAAACCTTCTATCCGGGCCTCCCCTAAACGGTAAATTGAAGCTGATGAACAGAAACGGCTGCAGTGGCTCAGAAATACATGAAGACTCATTTTCAAACAGTCTTGTTCACTGATGAGCGCCGTGTAGCCCTGGATGGTCAACTCAATGGAGTAGTGAATGGTTGGTGAATGACCACAATGTCCAAACAAGGCTGTGACGTCAGTAAGGAGGTGGTGGAGTCATGTTTTGGGCCAGAATCATGGTGAGAGAGCTGGTCAACCCCTTTTAGGCTCCCTGAAGGAGTGAAAATGACCTTTGAAAAATATGTGGAGTTTCTGACTGACCACTGTCTTCTATGCTACAAAATGAAGAGCCGTGCTTTCCCGAACAAAATCCTCTTCATGCATGACAAAGTACCATGTCATACTGCAAAGAATACCCCTGCATCACAGGCTGCTATGGGCAAAAAAGGAGAGAAACTCATGATGTGGACCCCTTCCTCCCCTGACCTCAGCCCTGTTGAGAACATTTGGAGCCTCAACAAAAAAAACTTCTATGAGGGTGGGAGGCAGTTTTCATCCAAACGGCAGCTCTGGGAGGTTATTCTAACATCCTGCAAAGAAATCCAAGCAGAAACTGTCCAAAATCTTACAATTTTAAGGGATTTAAGAATTTTGAAGCTGCTATCACACAAGGGCTCCTTTGATAAAATATAACTTGACCTGTTAATATTTTTTTTTATTGAAATAGCTTTTGATTTCAGTAAATATGACCTCCTAATGCTACAAATACAACAAATGACCATTTTCAGTTAATTACAAGCTTTAAAATGTATTGAAACGATGAGTTGCATAATAACTTGGAACAGTGGATTTTGAGGTTTTTACTATATTTATTTTTGAAAAAAACACTGTTATCACTAGGAAATTTTTTCCACCACATTTAAATGATCCTCTACCAGTTAAAGACTTAAAAATTATGCTGACTCTCATTTGAGTTGACAATTTAGAAAATCTTAGAAAAATGTCATTTGCATAATAATTTGGAACGCAGTGTACTGTCAGAAAGTCTCCTAGAAGATGTGAATGCAGCTCTGAGAGCAATTCCTACATCAACCATCACTGAAACCAATGAGCTGATATACTCCACAGCAGCAGTGATCCTAGAGATGCTTGGCTATCGTAAGATGAAATACCCACCATGGAAGAGAAGGCTGGAGGAAAACATGAGGGCACGGAGAGAAGTGAGTCAATTGACAAAGGCCTTGAAAGGTGCAATGAAATAGCAAGTACCCAAAAGGTATAGCCACATGCCCATACCTGAAGCATTGGAAACTGCCAAACAAAGGCTCAAAGCCTTGGCCAGCCGCCTAAAGAGGTACACGAGAGACAACGAAGCCAGACGAGTAAATCGTCTGTTCGCAACTCAACCAGCGAAAGTGTACGCTCAGTGGCAGGGTAACAATAGCAGAGCAGACCCACCAAGGCTGGAAACTGAACAGTACTGGAAAGACATATGGAAGAAGGAGGCAGCACACAACAGCGATGCACAGTGGCTTGTGGCTCTGAGAGAGGACCACAGCAACCTCCCTGAACAGAATCCAGTTACCATCACAGTGGCAGACGTCCAAGAAAGAGCTTCAGGTATGAAAAACTGGACAGCACCAGGCCCTGACATGATACACGCCTACTGGCTTAAGAAACTCACAGCACTTCATGAGCGCTTGGCAGCACAAATGATCCAGCTGCTGAGGGATGGGAATCACCCTGAATGGTTAACCGATGGGCGCACAATCCTGATCCTGAAGGATCCCTCAAAGGGTACAGTCCCATCCAACTATCGGCCAATAACCTGCCTCTCCACAACGTGGACGCTCATTGCAAACTCGATGAGGTTGTGGAAAACCACCCTTGAAGCCAATGGCAAGCCACTTGCACAAGTCTCCATCAAATGTGGCATATTCCAAGGAGATGCCCTGTCCCCACTGCTGTTCTGCATAGGTAACCCCTGAAACCCCTCAGCCAAATAATCAACAAGACTGGCTATGGATACCGACTCAGGAACGGGGCCACCATCAGTCACCTCCTCTACATGGATGACATCAAGCTGTACGTTAAGAATGAGCGAGACATTGACTCACTGATCCATACCACCCGGATATACAGTGCAGACATTGGGATGTCTTTCGGACTAGAGAAGTGTGGTCGGATGGTGACTAAGAGAGGGAAGGTAGTCCATACAAAAGGGGTCTCACTCCCAGAAGGAACAATAGCAGACATTGAGGACAGTTACAAGTACCTCGGAATCCCACAAGCAAATGGCAACCTCGAAGAGGTGACAAGGAAAGCGGCTACGGCCAAATACCTCCAACGAGTAAGGCAGGTCCTAAGAAGCCAGCTCAATGGCAAGAACAAGTCCCGGGCATTAGGTCAAGGTCAAGGTCAAGGTCAAATTTATTTATAAAGCACATTTACAACAACTATCGCTGCCCAAAGTGCTGTACACAGGCAATACAAGGTTTCAACAAAGTTAAAATACATTACATAACAAACAAAAGCAATGATAATAACCACCAAAGAAAATCAGGTCAGCTTGTGTTGAAGGCCAGTGCAAACAGATGGGTCTTCAAAAGAGATTTAAAAACATTCAAAGACTGAGCTGTTTTAACGCTCAAGGGAAGACTGTTCCAAAGTGTGGGTGCTGCAACAGCAAAAGCTCGGTCACCCCTAGTTTTCATCCGAGATCGCGGAACAACTAGCAGCATTTGATCTGCTGACCTCGTTGTCCTCTTTGGGACATAAACAGACAGAAGCTCTGAAAGGTAAGACGGGGCCATTCCATTTAAGCACTTAAAAACAATCAGTAGGATCTTAAACTGGATCCTGTAGCTCACTGGGAGCCAGTGCAAAGACACCAAAACAGGAGTAATATGCTCATATTTCCTTGAGCCAGTGAGTAAACGTGCAGCGGCATTTTGGACCAGCTGCAGGCGATGGATGGAGGCCTGGGACAATCCATAATACAAAGAATTACAGTAGTCCAGCCGGCACGAGATAAGGGCATGGACTACACGCTCTAGGTCCGCATGTGGTAGGTAGGGTTTTACTTTGCTCAGAAGGCGCAACTGGTAAAAACCAACTTTAACTACCGAACTGATCTGCTGATCCAACTTAAAGGAGCTGTCAAAAATCACACCCAGATTTCTGACTGCTCGGTGACAGTGTTGACTCAGAGGGCCTAAAAGAGAAGGATCAAAAGCATTACCAAACATTACAACCTCGGTTTTTGATTCATTAAACTTTAAAAAGTTTATAGCCAACCACTGTTTGACTTCCTGGAGGCAGTTTACCAGGGCATGGGCGCTATCTGTATTGGGTTTTAATGGCAGATAGACTTGGACATCATCGGCAAAACAGTGAAATGAAATATTGTGTTTTTGGAAAATGGACCCTAGGGGCAGCAAATACAGGGAAAACAATAAAGGGCCTAAAATAGAGCCTTGGGGCACTCCACAACTAAGAGGGGCCACCCTTGAGCTACAAGGGCCCAAGTTGACAGAAAAAGTGCGACCCTCAAGATACGACTTGAACCATTGTAAGGCTGTGCCTTTGATGCCCACACAGTCCTCGAGTCGTGAGAGTAAAATTTGGTGATCCACAGTGTCAAACGCGGCGGATAAATCCAAAAGCACAAGAACAGTGGAAAAACCAGAATCAACGGATAAAATAAGATCATTAAAAACTCTTAAAAGTGCTGTTTCAGTGCTGTGACACATTTTAAAACCAGACTGAAATTTTTCCAAAAGGCTATTAGCTTCCAGGTAGTTTTGGATTTGCACGTAGGCCAATTTCTCCAATATTTTAGACACAAAAGGGAGCTTTGAAATGGGCCTATAGTTAGATAGCACTTCACGGTCTAGGTTGTGTTTTTTTAACAGAGGCTGCACAACAGCATGCTTAAATGCATTTGGGACACAACCTGACTTCAATGAGGAGTTTATAATGCTCATTATATAAGGCCCAACTACATCAAAGGCATCTTTCAATAATTTAGGAGGAAGGCAATCAAGTGGACCATCAGTGGGTGTTAACTGGTGCACAATATTTGACAAATCATCTAAACACACAAGCTCAAAGTGCTCAAAAATGGCAGAACAGACAGGGTTAATAGAGGGGTCTGCAGCAGTGCAAGGCTGTGTAGAATCTCGAATCGCAGAAATCTTATCAACAAAAAATGTAAGAAAGTTTTCGCACATTGAATCAGATGGCACAATAATGTTTGATTCACTTGGGTTTATCACGCGATTTAACACAGTAAAAAGAACCTGGGGTTTGTGCACATTCATAGATATCATATTTGACATATACTCAGCTTTTGCAAACTTAACGGCTTTCTGGTAGTTATCCAAACTAGCTCTTAAAATACCCAGAGAAACATGAAGATTGTCTTTTTTCCAACGCCTCTCTGCACTTCTGCACTCTCGCCTGAGCGCGCGAGTTGTGTCATTCAACCAAGGCTGGGATGCATTTTTGGGCTTCCGTAACTTTAAGGGAGCAATGGAATCCAGAATAGAACAGCACACAGTACTGAACATACAAGACAGGTCATCAACGTTTTGGCTGTGCAAAATGTTCAACGGAGGAGCAGAAGAAATAAATCTTTCACAGAACTCCTCAGCCGTTGAAGAGTTAATCACGCGCCGCCTGCGCGTAAAAGCGCACGGCTCAGCCGAAGAGCACGGCAACTTTAAAGAAAACAGGACAGGAAAATGGTCCGAAATTGGCGTTCCACAAAGGTCCTCAATGCAAACATTTAAGCCGTAGGAAAGGACGAGGTCGAGTGTATGTCCCTTTTCGTGAGTCGGACCAGTTACCCACTGCATGAGATTAAACGATTCCATCACAGTTAAAAAGTCCTTGACCAGCGGTTTAGAGTCACAGCATACGTGGATATTAAAATCACCAACGATAAGCAGACGGTCACATTTAAGGGCTATTTCTGCCACAAAGTCGGAGAAGTCCGCAATAAAATCCTTATTAAATTTAGGTGGTCGATAGATGAGTGCGCAAAGGACGGGCGCATTACTCTGAATTTCGAACAACTGCAGTTCAAAACTGGAGTAGGTTTTAGATGGATATTGACGGCATTTCAGACTGGATCTAAACACAGAGGCTAGCCCTCCGCCTTTGCCAGAGGTGCGAGGAGAGCTAAGAAATGCACAGTTTGGAGGAAGGAGTTCAGAGAATGCCGAGCACTCACCGGGACGAAGCCAAGTCTCAGTTAAAAGCATAAGGTCCAAATGCCGGGACTGGAAGAAATCATTAAGCACAAAAGTCTTGTTGGTCAATGACCTGACGTTCAACAGCGCTATACGGAGTATATCCTCGTTGATCGGAGCACGGGCACGAGCTAGCAAGCGGAGGTTTTCCTGGTTGACACCCCGACGGTGAACTCGGCGTCCCGGGGAGAGGAGCCGCCCCAGCGGTGCTGGCAACGCCTGAGTCCCGGTTGGAGCGCCAGTGACGGGTATGGGAACCAGCCAGCGAAACGCAGAAGACTGTCCGTAGTGGGGCGAAAGGCCATTTTTCCTTGAACGCAGGTAAGTCCGGACTTTAACCAACACACCTCCTCGTTTCCCCCTTTTGCGCGCGCGTCTCCTCCGGGGTACAACAAGAGGAGTGGTGCGCAGGTAAGCTGGTATAGAAGCTAACAGGGGCGGGGGTGGTGGACATGAAGACTGCTGAATAGAACAGTGCTTCATGAAGGCTGCATGTGAAGCCCGAATGTTTAGCAAAGACTGACGGTCATACACAAGCGTCCCAGAAATTCTTGAGCAGAAAACACAAATCCACACAAGTAGCACTGTACTGAGAAGAACAGGGAGACGGAGCGCCGTGCACAACGCTGGCGCCATCTTCGAAGGGAACAATGTTGTTCTCTTATTAAACAGCTTTAAACAGCATTAAACAGCTACGCCCTGCCAGTAATCAGATACCCTGCAGGAATAATAAGCTGGCCAAAGGATGACATACAGACCACAGATGTTAAGACGTGAAAGCTCCTAACCATGCACGGAGGGTTCCACCCCAAATCCAGCACTCTGAGACTGTACGCTAGCCGTAAGGAAGGAGGCCGAGGACTAGTGAGTGTGAGAGCCACTATCCAGGATGAAACATCCAAGATCCATAAGTACATCAAGGACAAGGCTCCAACAGATGACATGCTCAGTGAATGTCTCAGACAATGGGGAACAGAAGATGAGGTGCTGGAGGTCCCGTCATGGGAGGACAAGCCCCTACACTGCATGTACCACCGAAACACAACTGAAGTGGCGGATATTCAGAAATCCTACCAATGGCTAGACAGAGCCGGACTAAAGGACAGCACAGAGGCACTCATCATGGCTGCACAGGAGCAGGCCTTGAGCACCAGAGCAATAGAGGCCCAGATCTACCACACCAGACAAGACCCCAGGTGTAGACTGTGCAAAGAGGCCAATGAGACAATCCAGCACATAACTGCAGGGTGTAAGATGCTGCAGGGAAAGCTTACATGGAGCGCCATAACCAAGTGGCTGGTATAGTGTACAGGAACATCTGTGCAGAATATGGGCTGGAAACCCCAAGGTCAAAGTGGGAAACACCTCCAAAGGTGGTCGAGAATGACCGAGCCAAGATCCTGTGGGACTTCCAGATACAGACGGACAAAATGGTAATGGCAAACCAACCGGACATTGTGGTGGTGGACAAAGAGCAGAGGAAAGCCGTTGTGGTCGACATAGCAATACCAAGTGACTTCAACATCAGGAAAAAGGAACACGAGAAAGTAGAGAAATACCAGGGGCTCAGAGAAGAGCTGGAGAAAACCTGGAGGGTGAAGGCATCAGTGGTGCCCGTGGTCGTTGGGGCACTCGGGGCAGTGACCCCCAAACTGGAGGAGTGGCTCCAGCAGATCCCAGGAAATACATCAGACATCTCGGTCCAGAAAAGTGCAGTTCTAGGAACAGCAAAGATACTGCGCAGAACCCTCAATCTCCCAGGCCTCTGGTAGAGGACCCGAGCATGGAGGAAAAAGAGACCGCCCGCAGAGGGTGAGGAAGAGTTTTTTTTTTTTTTTAATATATAAATGTTTATATATATATATATATATAAAAAATGAAAAATAAAAATAAAACTGAAAATAAAACAAAAAAAATAAAACCCTGTCCAGGTTGACATATATAAGTGAAGCAAAATGTACAGTTGAGCAATACAAGGTGCTAATTTCCTCCGTCAAAGACATCCACAGAAATAGCAGTATACATATGGCTATGTACAATACATTGAACAATTCATATAGTACATATCATTATGTAATAAACTTTCTTTCAACAAATAGTACATCAACACATGTTCATTGTAGCAGTGTAGTTTATAACGTGAAATCTAATCCAGTTTGGATGTATTTAATAAATTGGACCAGCATGAGATATTTTCAGTTTTTGCTCCATGCATTCGAGCGGCAGAGAGCTCCAGCTGAATGATATCTCTGTAGGACAGGAGCCATTCCCTCACAGTCAGAGGCTGCACTGTCTTCCATCGGCAAACCACCATCTTTTGAGCAGCGGTAAGGCCGGCTAATAAGATTCTACGATTATTAATAGTCAGATTTAGGTTGGAAGTATCACCTAACAAAAGAAGCCTCGGAGTGCAGGGTATGGCTCTGTCCATGATGTTTGAGAGCATCTTTGCAACGTTTTCCCAAAAATGTAAAACCCCAGGGCATTGCCACACCATATGAAGAAAAGTGCCAATGGTATTGTCTGGACAGAAATCACAATATTGATTATCTTTTAATTTCATTAGATGCAGTCTCCTAGGATAAAAATAGGCTCGGTGAATAATTTTATAATGGATCATTTGGTGGTTGGGATTTCTTGAAGAGAGAGAGATGTTTGACCAGATGTGATTCCAATCCCACTCCACGTGGTCCCTCAATTCCGTTTTCCAAAGTTGTTCAATGGGCAATATTTTTTGTGAAGAACAAACTAATAATGTGTACATGTCCGAGACAATGCCAGTGGCTTTTGCTTTGCTCAGAATGGTGTGGAGAGGATGATTTTTTAGCGTGCATCCCCAAGGGACCCCATAAGAACGCATAGCAGTTCGCAACTGTAAATAAAAAAAGAAAGAGGAGCCTGGTAAATTGAAACATTTTTGTATGTCATAAAACTCCCTTAAACCATGCTGTCCTATAATATCTCTTAGATTGTGAACTCCTTTGCGTTCCCATGTGGGAAAAGAGATAGGTTTCTTATCAATAAGGAGAGAATAGTTATGAAATATTGGTGTTTGAAGAAAAAAATCTTTGTCTTTGCCCAGATGTTTGTTGACTTGATTCCAAACAGATACAAGATGTGCAATAATGGGCCCATATTGGCTTTTAACTATTTTTAAAGGTAATTTAGAATACAAGAGATTGGGCATACCATATGGCTTTATTAATTCTTCTTCAATAGGCATCCACGCTGCTGACTTGTTGGTTTTGGACCATGAAAAGAGTGATCTTAATACAAAGCACCAAGAGTACCACTCAAAATTTGGAAGACCTACACCACCTGATGATTTCAATCTGTATAAGGTTGAAATTTTAATCCTTGGTTTTTTCTGGTTCCATAAATATTTGTTTATAAGCGAGTGTAGTTTTTTATAGTAGCCTTGAGGTGGTGCTAAGGGTATCATGGAGCTGATAAAATTAACACGAGGCAATAAATTCATTTTAATAATCGATAGACGAGCCTGGAATGACATTGGGAGAGGACTCCACCTTTTAAGATCACTCTCTATGGCCAGCAGCATCTTTTTGTAGTTGTTATCAATCAGCCTATTGAGGGAAGGATTAATAAGAACTCCCAAATATTTCATGTTTGAGACCGTTGGGATGTTACATAAGGATCCAGTCAAACTTGCTAGACCCAGGGGCATAAAAGCAGATTTACCCCAGTTAACTTTGTATCCAGAGATGTTCCCGAAAGACTCGAAGGTTTTAAGAATATAAGGTATTGATTCAGAAGGGTTACTTGTATAAATTAAGATATCATCTGCGTACAAAGAGATGCAATGAAATGTATTATGAACCTTAATTGGAGCAATTTCCTTTGATTGTCTGAGTAATTGTGCTATTGGCTCCAAAGATAGACAGAACAACAGAGGAGATAAGGGGCAGCCCTGTCGCGATGAGCGAGATACAGTAAACCTGGGCGAGCACACATTACCCGTCAACACAATTGCAGATGGATTAGCATACAGAGTTTTAACCATGTTTATAAAATCCACTGGAAAACCCATATGCTGAAGCACAGCCCACAGATAGCTCCATTCCAGCCGGTCAAACGCCTTCTCAGCGTCTAATGATAGAATAGAGTTTTTGTTATCAGATGCTGAGGAAGTATTTATGATATGCAGTAATCGTCTAATATTATCAGAAGCTAATCTCGATTTAATAAATCCTGTTTGGTCGCTGTGGATCAATTCAGTCATATGATCTCCTAATCTAGTAGCTAAAATTTTTGCAAAGGCTTTAACGTCTGTATTGAGAAGGCTAAGTGGACGGTAGGAGGAGCAATCGGTGGGCGGTTTATTTGCTTTCAGTAGCAATGAAATGATGGCCACATTGCTACCATCACTGAAAGACCCTTTTGTTATTGAATAATTGATCATTTCTAATAATAGCGGGCCAAGTTGAGGCCAGAAGGTAACATAAAGCTCTGGTGGTATCCCATCAAGCCCTGGAGCCCTGTCTTTGTTCATTGAATTCACAACTTTGCTTAATTCATCTAACGTTATTGGTTTTACCAAGGAGCCAGCAGCTTCTGGAGTTAGCTTACACAGGTTAAGAGGACTTAAAAATTCACTGCATGCCTTTTCGTTGTGAACAACTTCAGAGGTATATAGTTTACTGTAGAAATCTTTCAGTGTACTATTAATTCCTACTGGGTCTGAGGTCACAGTGCCCTCTTCATTTGTGATAGCAGCAATGTTGGCCAGTTGTTCACTGCTTCTAATTTTTAGAGCTAAAAGTCGACTGGGTCTGGCACTATTTAAATAATGTTTCTGTCGTACCCGCTGTATTTGGAATTGAGCCTTTTGCCTTAACAGATCACTTAGTTGTTCAAGTTTTTCCTGACGCTTTTTTGTATTTTCTTGTGTAATTTTAGTTACCATTTCTTCTTCTATAACCGCAATTTCTTTTTCCATCATCTCAATTCTAAGTTTCTTCATTTTATTTAATTGGGAGGCAAAGCTTATAGTAGTGTTCCGGATGCAACCTTTAACTGCTTCCCAGAGTATTCTAGGATCATTCACTGATTTTTGGTTCACATTCATGAAAAACTTCAATTCCTCAGACAGTGTCTTTAAGAAATCGTGATTATTTAATAGTGAGCTGTTAAATCGCCATCGAGGGGCTCGTGGTTTACTCAAGTTTATTAAAAATGAGCTGAACACCGCTCTATGATCTGTTAACGCAAAAGGAGTCATCTCACTGCAGCAAACTGTTTGGAATAAAGGTTTTGAAATGAAAATATAATCAATTCTTGAGAATGTCTTGTGGCGTGCAGAGTAAAAGGAAAATTCTCTGGCTTGGGGATTCATAAGTCGCCATGCATCGCACAGACCATATTCATCAACTAACTTATGTAATTCACAAGAAGCCATTTTCTGGTCACCGCTTTCATTTTGCCCCGTTCTGTCAATGGAATGGAGCCACACAGCATTGAAGTCACCCCCAATCAAAAGATGGTGATCAGGAAGGTCTAACAAAATAGAGTTCAACATGTTGTAGAACTGTTTATCAAAAGAATTTGGGGCATATACACAAACTAATGCGATTTTAGTTCCATTATATAAAATTTTGCAATAAGTAATGCGGCCGTCTTTACTGCCCCCAGTGCCCAAGTTTGTATAGGATACATTCCTTCTAATTGCAATCAAAACACCTCTGTTCTTTTTAGTGTGGCAGGAGGCAGCAACTACGTTATAGTGTTTGTTTTGGAATCTAAATACATCCTTTTCTAAAAAATGTGTTTCTTGTATAAATGCAAATTGTGTATTTTTCTTGTGCAGGAAATCTAAAACGCTTGCACGTTTTTGAGGGGAATTCAAGCCACGGGCATTCAGAGAGAGTACATTTATTTTATCCATTTATTGATATAAGTCTTTGTATGATATTGTATAAGCAATAAAAAAAGGACCTGGACAGGGTCCCCCCCCCCCAAAAAAAAAGGAAAAAAAAAAAAAAAAAAAGACAAGAAACAAACAAACACATAGCAAGAATGACAAAAATGCTTGAAAGAGACCTCTGTTGTCCCATCAAACCCACCCCAAAGTTTGTACCAGCTGTCATGGACAAAGCCTAGTCCCCACCCCTCCCTCCTCATTTACAAGTAGTGCTTTGTGAATTTAAAGTACTGAAATCCATTGTGATTGAAAAAGGAGAAAAAAAAAATATATATAGTAGGCTATATATATACACACATATATACCCATATACATATTAATACAGTAAAAAATACATAAAGAGAGGGAAAAAACAGCCATTCGGGCAGCCCTGGTTTTAAAATAAGCAAATTGTAGAGACACGAGCTGCTTTTCATAGTCTTTAAACCGTTCATAATGCTACACAGCCGCGACAGGCAAGGGCGACAGGGTTTTATTTTTTTTGTTTTATTTTTTTTGTTTTATTTTCAGTTTTATTTTTATTTTTCATTTTTTATTTATTTGTCTATTTTTTTTTATTATTTTTTTTATTTTTTATTTTTTTATTTCTCATTTTTGGGGAACTGCTTTTTACGCAGTTTTGAGCCTCTCTGCCCATCATAAGGGAAATGGGATGTGGGTAAAAAAGAAAGGGCTATAAAATGAAAGTGTAACACATGCAAAAAGGTGCAAAATGCCAATGTAATGTTACACTTCAATAAAAAAAATTGATCACAAAATATATATATATATATATATATATATATACATACATACAAAATATACATTATATATATATATATATATATATATATATATATATATTGTATATATATATATATATATATATATATATATTGTAAAAAAAATTGAGGAATAGAGGACCTATTCAGGCACATATTTTTCAGAACTGGCATTAATCCTGTTATACGTCTGAGCCACGATCCATTTCATGAGACACTTTATGACTAGACTGTTGAACCAAGCCATAAACAAAGAGTTGTCTCAAGGATGTCGACCAAAAGCACTATCAAAGCGTCACTCATAAAATGTGTCCTTGTTCTACCCTTTGCACAGTTTTATACAGGTTTATTTAGAGCTTTCTTTCATAGGTCGACCTAAATGATAGATAAGACGGAAACAGGGCGAGGCTTAGTATCTCATCTGAACAGTTTAAAGGGAAGATTAAATGTAGGAGTTACAGAAAACGAATCAGAAACACTTTGGGAGCCGAGCTGACTAGACTCTGCAGAGGCTTTGACGGACAGAGATCTAACATGGCGGGTAAGTCCAATTCATAAACTGAGACTATTAAAAACTATCAGAGAAGTGGATATGTGTTTAAAGTTTAAATTAGAGGAAACAATCAGGCTTTTATCTGTGCGTATTTTAAAACTATATTTTATATGTATTTCTATTTCTATATTAATGGAGACAACATAAAACACGTAACATTTGGCAATGACCAATCATTGTGAGAATATTGTCACAGCTGTTTTTTCTGTTTTTGACGGTTAATGACTATAGCAATAAGTAGGCCTAATAATAAAAGAATGAGATGCTGACTTTAGGTCAAGGGTTTAGGCTTTCATTTAAGTGTGGGTCGTTTTGTTGAGAAGCTTTTGGAAGAAAAAAGTTTGACAACCAGCCCTGCTCTCTCCAACTAGATTTGATTTAACATGATTTATTGATGATGAGTTTATTGATAATACATAACTTATTATGTACCTACCTACCCATTAATAAGGGCTGCACTCAGCCACCCATTAGTATGCGCACTAAACAAACCCCTTCCCCTCCCCTCCGTTACGTTATACTGACAAACTGAAAGGGGTATTTCATTGTTAACTTAACACCTTTATTAAATGACTGGAAAACATTTAAAAACAAATTAATTTATAGAAATAAAACGCAGTGGTAATTAGGGCTGAAAGATATATCGTATCGATATATAAACGATCAAAACATTAAAATCGGGTGTCGGCTGTTGAGATGGTACAACAACGAATTAGTATTTCTAAGCACTGCAATGCAATGCTTGCATTTTTATCCGTCAGTCTCGGTTGTAAAGACCTCCCAAGCTGTGCTGTTTTTGGCCCGCTTCATATTGAAAGCAACCTAGCCATACACGATGACTACTTCTTATGAACAAATGTTTGGCAGCGCTCTGGCGGTCTCTGGTGTTGCAAAACTGTATTAAAGGGGGTGTTATGCAAAATCGACTTTTTCAAGCTTTACATCATGTTATTATGTCATTCCTTAATTAAAAACATGCCTGAAGTGTTGCCTTGGCACATTCACGTATTTTTGAGTAATCTGTAAAAGCTCTGATGGCAGCCATCTTCCATTCACCTCCTGGAGACGCCTCCGATGGGAGCATCAGGATATTACGTCTTTTAGTTTTGGATGGGTGGGGGATGTAAAAGCACAAGATTTTGGTCTGACTCAGTATAAGTATTGGCCAACAGTTCCATGCTCGCCTGTCCCTCCATGGGTATTTTCTGCTCTGGATGTGGACTTGTCCCTGCAGCAGGCTTTGAGGAATAGAAGCAGGGGTACCCCTGAGTGGGTTGTGGTACAGAAAGTTGTTGGATAGGAACGAGGATAGTGTTGTTCTTTATACAGATGGGTCCAAGGACCCATGCAGTGGAAGGACAGGTGCAGCAGTGTGCATACCATGTTTTACGGTTGGAGTAAGAAAGAGGCTGTCTGACCATCTTGCTGTTTATACAGCTGAGTTAGTCGCAATTGTGCTAGCACTGAACTGTATTGGTAGTTGTGGTGAAGGGCTGAGGAAAGCGGTGATTGCATCAGACAGCCAAGCGGCTCTATAGAGCATTAAAAGAGGAAACTTCTGTACAATGGACATATTGAATAAAGTGTACTACATACTGTTGCAGTTAACTAACAAAAATGTAAAGGTTGTCTTCATTTGGGTTCCTGCCCATGTTGGTGTGGACGGGAATGAGGAAGCTGATATATTGGCTAAACAGGCACTAAGGTCAGAAGAGATTAATATTCATGTCCCACTTAGTCGAGCAGAAGGGAAATCGCTCATTAATTCAAAAATTTTACAGTTGTGGCAGGAGTGTTGGGATATTAGTGATACCGGACGACATCTGTATAATATCCAAGCGAGAGTTGCACACAAGAAAATTGTAGATGGCAAACGCAGGGAAGAAATTGTTATGTCGCGATTGAGGATTGGTCACACAGGCCTGAATTATTCTCTTTGGAGGATTGGGAAGCATCAGTCAGGGTTGTGTGATGGTTGTGGCCAGCCTGAAATTCTCTTTATTTGTGTGGGACCTGCTAGTTGTGAAAGTAAACGATCGGTGACAGGAAGTACAGCGTCTGGCTTACAGTCCAGGAAGACGTCTGTGTAAGCTCTCAGTCGTACAGGAGTTATCCATCTTCAGTGAAGGTATTGAAATCGTTGATTTGGAGTAGAGTGGAGAAAGATGAAATCTGAGTCCACCATTCCAGGGAATGGAGGGATTTTCTTTCTTGACAAAAATAGCTTCTTTTACTCCTCGTTCAAACCAACGTTCTTCTTTTGTTAAGATTTTGACCTCTCCGTCCTCAAAGGAGTGGTTAGAGGCTTTGAGGTGGAGATGCACGGCCGACTGGGGGCTGCAAGTGCTTTCTCTTCGGTGTTGATAAAGTCTCTTCTGTAATACCTGTTTTGTTTTCTCCAATATAATGTTCTTTGCACTCTTCTTCTTTGCATCTAATAGAATAAACCAAATTGCTTTGTTTGTGGCTTGGCGTTTAGTCTTTGGGGTGAACTAGTTTTTGTCTCAGTGTATTCACCGGTTTGTGGTACACTGGAATCCTGTGCTGTCTAAAGATTCTCTGAAGCTTCTCTGAGACCCAAGCTACATACGGCACCGCTATTCCCTTTCTTCTGGGCTCTGTGGTCTGTCTGTCCTGTTCTTTGGGTCCTCTTGCCATTTGTGCTTTAGTGAATTACCAGTGACGATATCCACAGCCTGAGAGAGCTCTTTGGATGTGTTGCTCCTCTTTGGTTTTGCCCTCTGCACTAGTAGGCACCTGCTTAGCCCTATGTCTGAGTAGATGGTTAGAGTCGAACATCAAATACTGGTCAGTATGAGTTGCCTTCCTGTAAACCTCTGTCTGAAGTTGTCGGTTTTCCCCTATGATGACTTTACAGTCTAAAAAGGCAAGTTGGTTATCCTTTGCGTCCTCCCGAGTAAATTTGATGCTGGGGTCCACAGCATTGATGTGATCTGTAAAATGTGCTACTTCCTTCTCTTTATTTTGATCCAAGTGTCGTCCACATATCTATGGTTATGAAGCTAAGGCCTTAGCTTCATAACCATAGAATCAAATCAAACTCACTGGCTCAGATATGTAATCTTAGCAAAAGAAGAACGTTGCTTTAAGCAACGAGTAAAGGAAGCTATTTTTGTCAAGAAAGATAATCCCTCCATGAACCGGAATGGTGGACTCAGATTTCATCTTTCTCCACTTTACTCCAATCTGCTCCGTAAACAGCCGGTGATGAGACGGCACATCAGCATCAACAGAACAATAGGCAGGTAAGTAGCAGTGATCTGAATAGGCAGGTAAGTAGCAGTGATCAGCTTTGAAGAGGTCAGGACACAACGATACTCTGGAGTGAGCAGGTCGACAGAGACACTCTACTTCAAAGGTGTTTACACACAGGGAGGGTAACGGTAGTTTCTGGGGAGGGATCGGGCCTACCCCAACTCCTCCCCTTTGGTCTTTATCTAGGCTGCGAGCTGAACAGATCTTTAGTTGTCGCTGACGAAGCCTTTTGGATAAGAGGCGAAACGTTTGAGACTCCAACCACTGAGTACAGAAGACGATTTCAATACCTTCACTGAAGATGTCCAGGAAGACGTTACGTGGGGAAACATAAACATAAACATATAGCCTATTTCAAGCCATTCGCTGCAGCCATTTTGAGAGATCAATTTTATACAAGGCAGTTATTTTAATTTACTGCATTTACAGCCCAACAGAAGGTTTCGTCATCATTGTAGTGTGATATAGACTGGTGTTATGTGGCTGAACAAAGCATAATAACTGCTCTTTAAGTATTTTCAATGGCACGGCAAATTAAAGACACCAGTTAACCAAGCAAAATGCTTTTACTCGGTTTACTCAATTTTTAAGGGTTAACCGGTTAACCATGTACACCCCTAGTATTAATAGATTATTAAAATGGAAGCAAAGTGCAGCTCAGCTGAATCGCACATAGAAAGGCCCTTTCTGATCTGAACACCTACTACAGCACATGTTAAATTATAATTGATCAAGATTAGAAAAGTTATAATATGCACAAATTAATTCCAAATCACTCGAAACACAAACTTAGCAAAGGTGATTGGTATAAAAACCCAAACCAGTAATATTTTTTGACAGCAATAGCTAAAGGTGGCTGGGCTTGTCTGAAATGCAACATTGGAGTAAAAATAATAATTCAAAGCGCCTGAGTTGTCATATTCATGGTGAATTTACCTTCTTTTCATTTACTGGCAGAAGCCTCATTCTTCAGTGCATTGTTCTGTGGCCGAGGTCTCTTTGCCTCCTGTCCCTGACACACACACTGAACCAGCTTTATCTGATATGACTCTGTTACTGTGGACACTGTTAGTAAAGATTGATCTTAACATGTGTGTAAAATGTGTCTTCATTTCAGGGGCAGCAGAAAACACCAGGAGGATTGTGCTTCTTGGAAAAAGTGGATCAGGAAAGAGCAGTTTGGCCAATACTTTGTTTGGAGAAAAAAACACATTCAAAGTAAGCAGTTCTGCAAATTCTGTGACAAAGTCCTGTATGTCCAAAACCAAAACCGTCAATGGAAGAAGCATCCAGCTGATCGACACTCCAGGTTTATGTGACACCGAGTTAAATAGCGACGAGTTGAAAACAGAGCTCCTCAGTTACATCGTCGAATCCGCTCCTGGACCCCACGCCATCCTGCTGGTGTTTCAATTAGGAATATTAAATCAACGGGAGGAGGCAGTTGTAAACCAATTGGTAAAAGAGTATTTTAGTGAAGAGGCTCTAAAATTCACCACAGTGGTGTTCACCCATGGAGACCAGCTGGACGAGGGGGTGAAGATTGAGGATTGGTTCAAGGATAATGAAACCTTCAAAAACCTGGTGGAGAAATGTGGAGGCCGCTGTTGTGTGATCGATAATAAATATTGGAAAAAAGGCCATGAGGATCCGTACAGAAACAACCAGAACCAGATCGAACAACTGCTGAAAACCATCGACCAAACGGTGAGAGAGAACAGAGGAGGATACTACACCAACAAGCTCCTGCAGATGGTGCAAAAACAAATAGAAGAAAAGAAATCCGAAATCAAACAATCTTTGACGGTCCAGAGAACTGACATGGCGGGTAAGTCCATTAAAATGCACTGAGTTCATAAACTTACACTATTAAAAGGTCTCAGAAGTTGATATGTGTTAAAAAAAAAAGTTTAAATTAGTGAGAGGAAACAATCAGGCTTTGTGCCTATTTTTTTTTTATCTCAAAAAACAAATATTCTATAGCTGTACCTTTCCATTTCTAGATTCACATCAACAACATAAAACACATAGGGATGGCCAATCATCGTGAGAACATTGTCACAGCTGATTTTTCTGTTTTTGACAGTTAATATCTATTTATAGCAATGAGAAATAAAATAATAATGAGATGCTGACTTCAGGTCAAGGGTTTAAGCTTTCCTTTAAGTGTGGGCCGTTCTGTTGAGAAGCTTTGGAAGAAAAAAGTGTGACAACCAGCCCTCGTCTCTCCTACTAGATATGATTTAACATGATTTATTGATGATGAGTTTACTGATAATACAATAACTTATTATGTACCCTAAACTTTCAGTTCACAAGATATTGTACATGTTGTATTAACCTCTTAACCCCGGCTTAACCCAGCACATTTTCTCCAGTTCGGCTTTACCTGAATCTTAAAAGTTTCATGACTGGAGAACTTACGGCCAGTGTGACGCCTCATTTGAAAGCTAAGGCATAATGATCATAACTTTTTTGTGGCACTTTTGTGTTTCGTTTTCATCACTTTTTGGTCATTTTTTTGTTGTGTAATTGTTACTTTTACAGCACTTTTGCTGCTTCTTCATTGCCTTTTTTGTCACATTTTGTTACGTTTTTGTCTGTTTTTGTCAATCTTTTTTGGTTGCGTTTTTTTCATCCAGTCTATTTTGATGATTTTTTTCAAGAAGCTTTTAGATTTGGGTAAAGCCAAACTGGAGAAAATATGATCAGTTCAGATGGGGGTTAAGAGATTATTAGATAATTAAAATGGAAGTTGCCGTGGCTAAGATGAAATTGACATAAAAAGGCCCTTTCTGATCTGAACACCTACCACAGCACGTTAAATTAGTTGATCAAGATTAGAAAAGTTATAATGTGCACAAATTAATTTCAAATCACCCAGAAAACTAAATTAACAAAAGGTGATTTGTATAAAAACCCAAACCAGTTTGTTTGTTTGTATACTTTATTGTCCCCTTCGGGAAATTTGTCCTCTGCATTTAACCCATCCTTCGATGCCGCTGGGGCAACCCGTAAGGAGCAGTGGTCGACGGCAGTGCCGCGCCCGGGGACTCATCTCCATGATGTGGAGCCAGGCTGATGGTCAGAACCACCTGGCTGGAGGATTCACCTATTGTACATGTTTTTAGTGGTAGGGGAAACCGGAGTACCCGGAGGAGACCTACGCAGACACGGGGAGAACATGCAAACTCCACACAGAAAGGCCCTGTCCTGGTGGGAATCAAACCTTGGACCTTCTAGCTGTGTAGCGGAAGCGCTAACCGCTGTGCTACCATGCCATGCATTTTGTTGACGTAATATTTTTTGACAGCATTAGTTAAAGGTGGCTGGGCTTGTCTGAAATGCAACATTGGAGTACAGATAATCATCCAAAGCGCCTGAGTTGTCATATTCAGCCATATCAGTCTCTTTGTCCCCTGTCCCAGACGCACACAGCTCTTCATCACAGATGGACCAGTTTTATCTGATATGACTCTGTTACTGTATAGACAATGTTAGTAAAGATTGATCTTAACATGTGTGTAAAATGTGTCTTCATTTCAGGGGCAGCAGAAAACACCAGGAGGATTGTGCTTCTTGGAAAAAGTGGATCAGGAAAGAGCAGTTTGGCCAATACTTTGTTTGGAGAAAAAAACACATTCAAAGTAAGCAGTTCAGCAAGCTCTGTGACAAAGTCCTGTATGTCCAAAAACAAAACCATCAATGGGAGAAACATCCAGCTGATCGACACTCCAGGTTTATGTGACACCGACCTAGATAGGGAAAAGTTGAAATCAGAGATCCTCAAATGCCTCGCTGAGTGCGCTCCTGGACCCCTCGCCTTCCTGCTGGTGTTTCCATTAGGAAGATTCACTCAACAAGAGGAGGCAGTTGTAGATCTAATGGAAAAAGAGTATTTTTGTGAAAAGGCTCTGAAATACACCACAGTGGTGTTCACACACGGAGACCAGCTGGACGAGGGGGTGAAGATTGAGGATTGGTTGAAAGATCATGAATCCTTCAAAAACCTGGTGGAGAAATGTGGAGGCCGCTGTTGTGTGATCGATAATAAATATTGGAACAAAGACCCAGAGGATCCGTACAGAAACAACCAGAACCAGATCGAACACCTGCTGAAGAAAGTAGTGAGAGAGAACAGAGGGGACCACTACACAGACGAGATGCTGTAGAAGTTGCAAAAGGAAATAGAAGAAAAGAAAGCTGAAATGAAACAATCCTCACCAAACACCTCAGGGAAGTCCAAAAAGGCTAACTGCAATTTACAATAACAATTTGATGCAGCAGTAGTCTGTGAGTTCCTCTCCGGGACATAAAAAAACTAAAAAGAATGCATCCGTTCGAAGAAGTCTTTATTTGATCAATGTCAGAGCAAAATTACACGTAACATCAAACAAGTATTTGATAGAAGTCTACAGTTGTGGTCAAAATAACAGCAGTGTGTTCAAAAACATTAGTTAAGCACAACTTTTTAATAATAGTTTTTATTTCAGTGCATTGGGAGCATTGCCCTTGGTTTTGTAAATCAAAACACGAAGAGAAATGTATAATTTCTTCAAGTACTTTTTAGAAAATTACAAAAAATTAAAATTGTTCAAAAAAATAGCAGTGTTTGCATTTGTCTTTTCAAACTCAATATGTACTACATAATTAAAATTCCCCATAGGATTTAAGGGAGTCTACAAACTAATATTTTGTTGTATGACCACATTTTTGCATAGAGTCAACCAACTTCTGATGCTTTGACAACATTCCACAACATTCCACAATTCCCTGGTCAGAAACAGCATTTTTGATGTCACCCCACAAGTTTTCTATAGGATTAAGGTCCGGGGATTGGACTGGCCACTCCATAACATTAATTTTCTTGGTGTGGAACCAAGATTTAGCTCTCTTAGTGGGGTCATTGTCTTGTTGAAACACCCATTTCAAGGGCATTTCCTCTTCAGCATAAGGTAACATGAACATGAATAAATAGGCCCCACACCTTAGTAAGAGAAACATGCCCATATCATGATGCTTGCCCCACTGTGCTTCACTGTATTCAGAGTGGACTGTGGCTTGAATTCACTGTGCTTCACTGTATTCAGAGTGGACTGTGGCTTGAATTCACTGTGCTTCACTGTATTCAGAGTGGACTGTGGCTTGAATTCAATGTGCTTCACTGTATTCAGAGTGGACTGTGGCTTGAATTCAGAGTTTGGGGGTCGTCTGATAAACTGTCTGCGGCTGTTTAACCCAAAAAGAACAATCTTACTTTCATCAGTCCATAAAATGTTGCTCCATTTCACTTTAGGCCAGTTTATGTGTTCTTTGGCAAATTGTATCCTCTTCAGCACATGTCTTTTTGTAACAGTGGGACTGTGCAGGGGCCTCTAGTACATAGATTAGCTTCACATGCCTGTCTTCTAACTGTCACAATACTCACAGGCAACATCAGACTGTCTTTGATCATCCTGGAGCTGATCATTGGCTGAGCCTTTGTAGTTCTGGCTATTCTTCGATCCATTCGAATGGTAGTCTTCCATTTTCTTCTGCGTCACTCTGGTTTTGCTTGCCATTTTAATGCGTTAGAGATCAGTTTAGCAGTTTTACCCCCTCCAATCAACCTTTTAACTAAAGAACGCTGTACTATTGAACAATGTTTTGAACGGCTAATGTTTCTTTAGGATTTCAAAGTGAATTGCATGCATAACAAGTGCTGACTTCCTAAAATAAGGGCCACCTGATTCAAACCTGTTTTTCCACAGAATGATTGACCTCACCAATTGAACTGTACACTGCTATTCATTTAATATACATCCCTTTCAATTTAGAATTCTACTACACAGACGTAAGAGCATGCATATCATTAATGCTGGGTCTGTCTGTGTTTCTAAGAATCTACTGCACCTAATGGTACATTGTTGGCCATATAGTTCTATGATTTCTACCATAATCTGTGAATAATCTGGTTAGTCATGTAAGACTATTGCTTTGAACACTACTGTACATTGGAAGTCTGCTTATTCAGTTCTGTCCAGTCCTTTCATACTAAGTTCTCCCTCTTAGCTGACTCACGGACAGGCCTTCATCAGATGTTTTCCAAAAGTTTGCACAAAAAACAAGATAGTAACAAGGTCGAAAATGAATAACAAGGTCATGAATGACTATATTAAACAGCGTTACAAGGTTACTATCACAGAACCCCTATATCAGCATGACACAATAAAATCATTACCCAGTGGTCATGTAATTATTCTCCAAACGGTCTTTTAGAATGTTTAAAGCAAGCAAATACAAATTTAAATATTGACAAGTCTTCCATGATGACTGCCTCTGTACTGTCCGCCAGCCCAGCTCTGTCTAGCCATTGGTAGGATTTCTTGATATCCGCCACTTCAGTTATGTTTTGGTGGTACATCCTGTGTAGGGAAGCCCCTACACTCCCATGACAGAACCTCCAGCACCTCATCTTCTGTTCCCCATCGTCTGAGACATTTACTGAGCATGTCGTCTACTCAGTAATAAAGCGAAAATAATAGTGGAATAAGGACACAATTTGACCTCTGGCACTCATTATGATTTATCACATCTAATCTGCATCTTACTGGGCAGAAAACCATCAAATAAAGGACCTTGAGACCTTATATGGCGGAACACTGTTTTGGCTACAACTACATGCTAAATGTCTCTCCTGCTTTTCACCCTGTTCTGTCCTGTCTAATAAAGCGTTTTGTTTAAAAAAAAAAAAAAAGACTCTTTCTTTTCTAAAGTATGTTGAGTTCATGAGTTGTACCTGAAAAGTGCTCTATACACTTTTTGTCAGAGTAACAAAAAATGTCACAAAAATGCATTAACAACATTGCAATTCATTATTGAGAGTATTTTAGAAAAATGCAATGCATGTGAGATCCTGGACTGATTTCTGAAGGAGAAAGTTAAGATTTTTATTACTATCAATCAACTGACCTGACCCTGTGGATACTTAAGATTCATATCTGTTGATAAATGTCCAAATGCCAGGGACATTTATCAAATACAAGCTTTGTATTTATTCAGTTTTTTGTCATTTGGCTGCTTCATGATGATTTGCAGTGTGGGTGAAGTGTCTTAGTATGTGCTCAAGCCAGGCTTGAACAGGCGACCTTCCCAAAACCAAAGAAATGTGTTACGGCACTGGCTCAAGGGTCACAGAAGAAAGAGCGGACCGGACGCAGCGGAAAAGGTTTTAACTCTAACATAGAGCATTTATTTAGAAATCAATGTAGCAGAAATGTGCAAAGCTGCCAGCGTGGTGTGGCATCTCGGAGGCCAGGTGGAGAAGACCAGAGGAGCAGCACAGGAGCGGAAAAGAGGCGGTCCTTTTATGGGCGGCCTCCAGGACACAGGGCCCAGGCGCATCCATGGTCACCTCAAATTAAAAGAAGCTAGTTGCTAGTGGGCAACACAACCCAACGGCAAACCCAAGCTAGGGGCCGTCACAAATGTGAGACCATTGCTCTGTCTGCATCCCAGCCCTTTCATTTGTCTATAGCCATATTTTTTTGAGAACTGAGAGTCATGACTAAAACATAGATCCTTGTAAAGGTTAAGCAGACACACGCATCACAAAAAAGTGAAAAGCATGCAGGATCCAAAGAACTGTAAATTGAGAAAGCAAAAAGATCTGCACAGCTTGAATGCTCCCTATCAATTTTTTTATTTCACGCACCACAAAAATGACATTTCGGGACACAAGTCAGCCATGAACAGACTTAAAGCAGGAGGAGAAAACACCTGTATTTGTAGTGCCCCTAATGAGGACACATGACCGAAAAATACAATTTACATTTTTTTTTTTTCTCAAAATAAAAACAAAAGGTACCTTTGCACAGTTCATGTTGTACACAAGCAATATACAGCTATGCAAAGCATCAAAAACAGTCAAATGACACAGTTTGTTTAAGATGTTCCAACTCCTATTAAAAGCAGTGGCAAGTACCCACAGAGTGATAAATGGTAGAAATATATACAAACATATACAGTTATTAAGCAAACCACAAAAGTTATACAAATCCATTGATTGATTGATTGAAAAGCGTATATATACATTGTACATAATTATGTATGTTTTTATATTTATGAGACTTTATTTTTTTTTTCACGAAGACCAGTCCATATCGAACACCAAACGCAGAGAGAAATAACACAATTCAATCAACAATACTGCAGTGATGGTTAATGTAAGGGCACTGGAGTAGTGGTGTGTGTATTGGTGTAATCACAGAAACGGTCTTAGGTCAAACTCTTCGTTCAGTCCCTTGGGGCTCAGAGTGTCCAATGTATAGATCCACAAAGTTTCTCTTTTTAGTAGCAAAGAGTCAATGTCACCACCTTGTCTGGGACGTTTGACTTGCTCGATGCCCAGATACCTCAATGCACTTACATTGTTTGTGTTGCAACTGATGACACCTTAGATGTTGAACAGTGCAGCGGTCCTTGGCCTTGGGTGATTGAATGTTCTTGTTTTTTGGGTGAAGTTGCATTGTAGTTGCCAAACGACATATTTTGTAAAAAAAAAAAAGAAAGAAATGGTTGCATTGGAATGGGCAAATCGGCTCTCACTGGTAATGTGCTCAGGTTGGGAGGTCTCTTGTAAACGACTCGTGGTGGAAGGGAGAGCTTCTTTAAGTTGGGGTCTGACCGTATGATTTGCCAGTGTTTATTAATGACTTGTTTGAATTCTTTGCCCATTGGTGAGTATAGGATGATGCAGTTAATCCTGGCTTCCATTTGTTTGGTGCTTTTTTGTTCCAGATACTCATTTTGGGAGATAGAGTCAAATGTGTTGCTCAGTGGCGTGTCCAGACATTTTTTTCAGGGGTGGCACAGGAGGGGCACGTAGTTCTGCTGGGGTGGGACCCATAAATCAAGGATCCGCAGTAAAAACTAAAAATGCAAGTCCCGCTTTCCGATAAATGTTTGAACATATGGAAGAGACATTTTATCCACTGAAGCAATAAACACAAACACCAGAGTAACTTAACTTTGGTCTTCGTAGTTTTATCATCTCAGTAGCCTCAGTGCAATTAAAATGTTTGCTACCTCATGTGACACAGAATCAAGATCAATTCACGGCAACATCGTTTACGTCCTTACAAAACACCAACCCTGAGGGAACATTTACATACCCAAGTGTGACAAGACAGACTGTGGTACAACAGTTCGCCTGCTAAAACATATTTAAAGTACATCATTGCAACATGCAACAACAGCCATACTACTTGCTTCTGGTAGCAAGAAAATACAAAAATCGAATGTAATTATAGCACTGCTCTGTCAAACCACCTCCAATAAACACAGGACTAAGTCAGGGCAAAACCAGGACTATACTCAGAACTAAACCAGGACAAAACAAAACAGTATTAAAGCTGAATATGACTAAACCACATCTAAATCAGCCAAAAGCCTAATACAGAAAGATGTGAGGACTTAATGTCTGAACCAACTGAGCCAAGAGCAGTGGGGTGGACAGACCAAGCACCAGTGGAGCCTCGGTTCTCCTGTTAGAGCTGGTGCTTTAAGAAGAAAGTCAGTGAATGAAGCGCCGTTAATAACACTGCGGTGTTAATAAGTTCTACCATCGTAAGCAAAGAAATTTCCCACAAATGCGGATCTAATAAAGTTAAGGGAAAAAGAGGCAAAAACACCCATGTCAAATTAATTATTCTGATTTTATTTGGCTAAGTTAGAGTCCAACAAGTGAGGTGTAGCAAGCTAGCTGACCGGTTGAACATTGTGCTAGCTGGTGTTGTTTACCAAAACTCACGGGCCACGTGTTTCATCGTTCACTCTACAAAACCGTCCAAAACTGCTGTTTTTACCTTGAAGTTGCTGGTCAGGCTCTTTGTAACGATGAAGGAGGGAAACACGCTGTCCATCTGCCGAGAGTCCTGCCTCTACATGTGACAATCCAAAACTGAAAAAAACACTGCACACGATGGTCATTGTGTTTCGGTTTGGTGAAATCTGTCAGTCCGTTGAATGATAGGCTTTCTGATTTCATAGTTTAGCCATTTTACAGAGCCATGTTTTCATTTGAGCCTGCTCTGAGTGGGGATGGTAGCGAAGCCTCTGACCATACATAAGATTTTCTAAATTGTCAACTTGAATGAGAGTCAGCATAATTTTCAAGTCTTTAACTGGTAGAGGATCATTTAAATGTGGTTGAAAAAATCTTCCAGTGAAAACAGTATTTAAAAAAAAATATATATATAGTAAAAACCTCAAAATCCACTGTTCCAAATTATTTTGCAACTCATCGTTTCAATACATTTTAAAGCTTGTAATTAACTGAAAATTGTCATTTGTTGAATTTGTAGCATTAGGAGGTCATATTTACTGAAATCAAAATCTATTTCAATCAAAAAAATATTAACAGGTCAAGTTATATTTTAACATAGGAGCCCATAGCAGCTTCAAAATTCTTAAATCCATTAAACTTGTGAGTTTTTGGACAGTTTCTGCTTGGATTTCTTTGCAGGATGCTAGAATAGCCTCCCAGAGCTGCCGTTTGGATGAAAACTGCCTCCCACCCTCATAGAAGTGTTTTTTGTTGAGGCTCCAAAGGTTCTCAATAGGGTTGAGGTCAGGGGAGGAGGGGGTCCACATCATGAGTTTCTCTCCTTTTATGCCCATAGCAGCCAGTGATGCGGAGGTATTTTTTACAGCAGGACATGGTGCGTTGTCATGCATGAAGAGGATTTTTAGGGAAAGCACGGCTCTTCTTTTTGTAGCATAGAAGACAGTGGTCAGTCAGAAACTGACTTTTCAAAGGTCATTTTCACACCTTCAGGGAGCCTAAAAGGGCCTAAAGGGACCGACCAGCTCTCTCACCATGATTCTGGCCCAAAATACAACTCCGCCACCTCCTTACTGACATCACAGCCTTGTTGGGACATTGTGGCCATTCACCAACCATCCACTACTCCATCCATCGGACCATCGAGGGTTTCACGGCCTCATCAGTGAACAAGACTGTTTGAAAATGAGTCTTCATGTATTTCTGAGCCCGTTGCAGCCGTGTTTGTTCTTCAGCATTCAATTAACAGTTTAGGGGAGGCCGGATAGAAGGTTTATGCACAACTGCAGCCTCTGGAGGGTCCTACACCTTGATGTTCGGGAGACTCCAGAGGCACCTAACAGCTTCAAATACCTGTATGCTGCTTTGTAGCATCTGTTCTAATAATCTGATGTGTTTGTCTGACAGAAACCGTCCATATTGTGCCTTTATCTGCACAAACCCGAGTGTGCTCTGAATCATCCGCACATCTCTTATCTGTACGATGATTATGCTTAATCTTTCATGAAATATCGACGGTTTTCACACCTAGACCAAGGCATTCAACTATTTCACGCTTTTCATCAGCAGAGAGACCCTTTTTCTTTCCCATATTGCTTGAAAATGATGATCTGCATAATAAAGTGGAACACCCTTTTTCAGTAGTTTTTCCCTTAACTGGGCTTAACCTGAAAACTAATCATCCCAGGTCTCTGAGATTAACATATTGGTTATTGCTCAGAGAAGAATGTGTTTTTCTGCACATTTTATCCAGTGTGCGCACCTAGAGGATATGTGCACACCACTGTCCCACCCTTCGAACGTATCAAATCATTCCGGTTCTGAGTGGGGTGGCACCTGGGGTGGCCTACCGGATTCTAGGGGTGGAACGTGGCACGTTCGAACCGCTTCGCCAAATCATCTGCTTGAGTTTGGTAATCAGTGTCTGAGCTGCAGATGCGTCACATTCGATTGAACTGAGACATTGGCATGCTCCTTTTCAATGGTGTGGGGTGAAAGGATTTGCCGTGGAGGATGGAATTTCGGTCAGTAGTTTTTCTGTACAGGTTCGTACCCAGTTTGTACGAACAAAATTTTTGTCGGTCTTAGCTTTCCGATGAGGTGTTACTCTGTTGCTCTCTAATCGAGAAGCTTTAGATTTGGGTAAAGCCGAACTGGAAAAAAATGGGCCAGGCTGGTAAGAGTCCAGGGCCTGATGTCCATGGTAACAAGAAAATACTGCTCCCTTGCGACGGGAAACGCCAAAAGGCTGGCTGCTGCTCATCGTGGACACCCTCTCTAGGCGCGAATTCCTCTGTGACACCGGCACCCAGAGGAGCGTCCTGCCGGCTACAGTGGAGGACACAGCTGGAGGGTCACACGGCCCGTCCTTAACGTCCGCCAACGACACCCCCATCCGGACGTATGGCACAAATACTGTGGACGTATTTCGGGGTCAGCGCTTTACATGGGCCTTTGTCACAGCCGACATCTCCTTCCCCCTCCTCGGTGCAGATTTTTTGTGCACCCACGGACTGCTCATTGATGTCATGAATGGCCGTCTGGTGGATGCGTTGACCTCCTCGTTTGCATGTGTCTGCGATGAGGGGACATATGACAGCCTCTCCAGCTCACTCTCTGAGGGCGACAAGTACCAGCAGCTTCTCGGGGAGTTCCCCAGCCTGACGCAGCCCACATTCTCGGCCACCACGGCTAAGCACGGAGTCGAGCACCACATCGAGACCAAGGGGCCCCCCATTCATGCCAGGGCCCGGCGACTCAACCCGGAGAGACTGGCGACTGCTAGGGCCGAATTCACCAACATGGAACGCCTTGCCATCATTCACCGTTCCGGCAGCCCATGGGATTCGCCCCTCCACATGGTTCCGAAGCTGGACGGGGGCTGGCGTCCGTGTGGCGACTACCGCCGCCTCAATGATGCCACCACGCTCGACCGCTACCCTGTTCAACACATTCAGGACTTCTCTGTGCATTTGGCATGTAAGTGCCTGTTCTCGAAAGTGGACCTGGTGCAGGGTTACCACCAAGTTCCGGTGCACCCTGCAGACATCCCGAAGACAGCGGCGGTGACTCCTTTCGGGTAATTTGAGTTACTCAGGATGCCGTTTGGCCTGAAAAACGTGGCCCAGTCCTTCCAGCGACTGATGGACTCAGCACTTAGGGACATGCCTTTCATCTTCGTCAATTTGGACGATGTCCTCGTCACCAGTTCCTCGGTGGAGGAGCACCTAGCGCATCTCCGGGCCCTCTTCACAAGGCTCGACCAGCACGGACTGATCATTGACCTGGCAAAGTGTGTCTTTGGGGTGCCGTCCATCCAGTTTCTCGGGCATCTCATCAGCAGTGATTGGGCCGCCCCTCTCCTGTCGAAGGTGGAAGTCATTTCCGCCTTGGGATGGTTACATTCTACCACCGATTCATCCACCGGGCAGCCCACGTCATGCGGCCACTGCACGAGGCCCTCAAGGGTAGGACCCCCGGTTGGCGCTGTTTTTGAGCAGTTGGACGACGACGCCTGGCAACCGCTTGCATTTTTCAGCCGACAACTGGTCCCCAGGGAGCGCAAATACAGCACCTTCGACAGGGAGCTGCAATCCGTCACTTCCACTTCATCCGGGAAGGCCGTGAGTTTACAGTTTTCGCCGACCACAAACCAGTCACGTTCTCCATGTCCAAGGTTGCGGAGCCGTGGTCCGCCCGCCAGCAATGCCAGCTGTCTTTCATCTCAGAGTACACCACAGACATCCGACACATCGCTGGCAAGTCCAACGTGGTCGCAGATTGCCTCTCCAGATCGATCGTCTACACAGTGCAGCTGGGTCTCGACTACTCACGTATGAGTGCAAAACAGGCCTTGGACAATGGGATTCAGTCGCTCAGGGATTCGGATACTGGACTGCGCCTGGAGGAGGTTGCGGTCGGCGACTCGGGGGTCAGGTTGTGGTGCGACCTCTCTACCAGTCAACCTTGGCCACTGGTCCCTGTCGGATGGCAGTGGGCCATTTTTGAAGCAATACCCGGCCTCTCCCATCCCGGCAGAAAGGCTTCCACGAGGCTGGTGGCTCAGGAGTTTGTCTGGAGAGGGCTGAAGAGAGACGTGCGGTTGACTCATGTGTGGTCTGTCAGTGCGCAAAAGTGCACCGCCTCACCAAGGCCCCATTGGAGCTGTTTGCTGTCCCCGAGAGGCGGTTTGACCACGTCAACATCGATCTGGTGGGTCCACTCCCCCCTTCACAGGGTTTCACCAATGGTTGACAGGAAGACCCGCTGGCCTGAAGCCGTTCCCCTCACCTCAACATCGTCTGCCAGCGTGGCCTGGGGGTTCCTCAGCGCGTGGGTCTTGTGTTTCAGAACACCTTCAGACCTATCCTCCGACCATGGTGCACAGGTTACATCTGAGATCTGGAATGTGGTTGCCAGGGACCTGGGCGTCACTGCTCCATGAAGGCGGCCCGACGTGCCAGCCTGACAGATGGCAACTGGGTGGACAAACTTCCCTGGGTCATTCTGGGCCTCAGGACCGCCCCCAAAGAGGACCTGCAGTCTTCATCTGCTGAGCTCGTCTACGGCCAGGTGCTGCGAGTTCCTGGGGACTTCGTTCCTGACGCCACGATGCCCTGGTCCGTGGCCAAACAACGGTCCTCCCTGCTGGAAGTCACTAGGGTGTTCGCAGCCATCCCCACGACAACAGCACTGCACCCCTGTTTCCCGGGTGCCCCTGAACCTGCACTCGGCGGAGTTTGTGTTCATCTGCCATGACGCTCACCACGGACCGTTGAGTCCACCCTATGACGGGCCCTTTAAGGTCTTGCAGCATGGGGATAAGAGCCTGATCGTGGACATTGGTGGTAGGCCTCTATTGATAGGATAAAGTCTGCCCACGAGGACACATCTCTGGCTGAGCCCCCTACTGCTCTGTCAACGCCATTGCTGCTGTGGGCGATTTCACAGGAAATATTAAAACTCTAAATTTACATAAGATCTGACTCCATAAGATCAATTTAAACACAGTTAAACAGTTAAATTTAAAGTATTAAAGTATCAAAAAGGTCTCGTGAAGCGTATTCGTTGATCCCAAGGTCCGAGGAGAAACCACCAGAATTCAGTAGCTTTAGTCAAAGAAGATTTATTCCCTATAACAATTACAATTTCTAAACACAGATTTATCTGAATGCTAAAGTCCCTAACAATATACACGGTGCTCGAACGGGGCAGTCCCAGGAAACAGCACTGTCTAACTGCGCTCTTACAAATATACATCAGAAAAAATGTGACGTTCACGAAGAGATAGAAGATGAGTGGAGCTCGGGCCAAGGTCAGCAGGTCCTTCCTTATCCTTATATGGAGTTATTTTTCACAGCTCCGGTGAGGGCACCAAACGTCTCCACAGGTTTGAGCAAAAGAATGCAAGAGCAAGAAATGGGGTATTGTTACAACAATGTGCATGTGAAAAGATTGGTTTCAACTGAAACTAAAAGCACATAGATTAAACTCATAAAAACATTCAATAGCATCATAAAATATAACATTAGCTAAAAATCATCAATTTCCCACAATCCCTCTTTTGATCTCTAACCAGAGATCACATTAATGGCAAAAGCAAACAGTGAAATGGCTGTGTATGAAAAATATTTAAATTTTTAAAATGTCCAATACAAATTCAAAAAACTTACAATACAAATGTATATATCGGTGTGGTGTGTGTGTGATCAATGCAACCTGTTATGCCAGGAGTTCATCAGTCTCTGTGGTGTCCGCTGTCTCCGCAGCATCCGTTGATGCCGGCATCAGCATGTACTGCCCTCCTGGTCCCATCATCGAGGTTATCATTTTAGACAGCATGCTGCGAAGACAGGGCACTATGCACATGGCGAAGACACAGAGCAAAATCAGTATGATTAGTATGAGCATCATACCTGCCAGTATTTGCAGGTCAGAGATGGCTTTTGTGACAAGATTCTAGAGTAATTTCTCTGTTCAATGTGAGTGATATATTTTTAACAGTCCTTTAGACAGGACGGAGGGTAGTATGTCAGTGCTGGTTTGGATTGGTATGGTCTGACGAATAAAGATGGGGTTCCTGAAGCTTTGGGCATTTGGGTACACACAAAGCAATTGATCAGATTCCTGTGATTAGCAGTCCATTTGGCATATTTGTACCATATATTGACTTAATGCATATTTTTTGGGTTGTCTGTGTCATGCCATTCGGTTCAATGAGGTTGGTATAATAATCTGTTGGGGATCTATTTTGTTTTCTGCTCCCCCTCCCTTTTTCTGTTTTGTGCAGGGCGTGTGTGTCAGGGGGCGTGGCTGGCTCCTCCAGAGGAATGAGGCACACCTAAATCAACTCCACTTTAATTTCAGTCTTCAAGACCCTGGGCTGCACACCACTTCCCTGCCAGATTATTCCATCTACATGGTAGAGTTCAGTGTGAAGAAAGCTGTGAAAGCTATTATTTGGAATCTAATATTTTTTCCCCTGTGCTCAGGTGCCTCTCCTGGAGTGACTACTAACCAAACTATCGGCCAGCCAGTCCCCTGTCTCCACTGCCCATCCTGCCTGCCTCCAGTCTGGAAATACATTTTTGAACTTTGTTTAGTCTCAGGCTCTGCTTTGGGGTTCCTATAC
This sequence comes from Gobius niger, assembly GCF_951799975.1. Taxonomy (NCBI): domain Eukaryota; kingdom Metazoa; phylum Chordata; class Actinopteri; order Gobiiformes; family Gobiidae; genus Gobius; species Gobius niger. The sequence goes on along the minus strand of NC_136872.1, from coordinate 21,416,283 downwards.
ACACCTTAACAATATTCACTGCGTAGGGCACGAATTTTAAAAGGTCTGGTCACATTATATCATAAATCGTTGTTCTGGAAAGTGTGATTGCATGTGGTCATGGCAGTTGCCATTGTGTGTATGCCCCACCTCCCGGTCTGGGTTACGACCACGGAGTTATTTCAGTAGAGTAAGTGTGTGCCATATTGTCTCGTGGCATCATGCCAACATTAAAATAGTAGTCTGAGATTGTAAGGTCTGTACATGCCGCTATTATTGTGGTGTATGTCTACTGTTAATGGTGAATGTCGTGGTGTGTCAGGTGTTCATTTGTGAAAAAGAAAAATTCCTGGCACTATAATACCCATACCAATCTTCCCTCTTTGTGCCTGAGGGCAACCCAGGCCATCAGAGTAGTTAAAACGAAGCATGTAAGCGGTGTAAAGTGTGACTTACGACCAGGGAGCAATATATCCACGTACAGTGGGAACAGGAAACACTCCTAAGAACCCACTGGAGACCTTAACAAGTGATTAGCAAAAGCAGAAAAAGGAAAATTATTCAATGGAAGAAGAGACGCCAGGTGTGGAATAGTTTGCAGCCGGCCTGGTTTGAGTCAGATGATAGTAGGATGGGCTCAATAGGGAAAAAACGTTTATCATTAGGTCATAATCATGTTTCAAAAAGGAATGTGTGAGGAGTGTTGCGATGCGCTGCTGGAGCATTTCGTGTTCTGACCTTGGACTGATTAGAGCACCTTTCGGATACAACCGAAACAATGCCACTGTGTTTTCTGGAAGCGGCCTGTTATGTTACAATATCCCAGGCGCTTCATACAGCTGCATTTTTAAGAGAGTCCAGTTGTCTTTGTTCCTTATATCTTGTTCAACCAGCCTACAATATGGAAGTGTAACCCGCATTTAGAAAAGCCTTTCATTTTTGCGGGTCCAATTCCTGTCCCGTCCCCAAACAAATGAACGAAATGCTCCAATCTTAGCGATTCAAGCTCTGAATCCTCGGTAAGTCTTTTGCCATCCGCTACTCGACTATATCATGTCACGTTCTGCCGTGTGATTGCTCACTGAAGCGCTACTTTGACTATAGTTGCTGCTGTTTCCCAACCAGAGCCCCTGTCTGGTTCCGCTTTGTTTAGACGTCGGGCCGCGCCTGGAGACTCCGCGCTAGTCAATCCAAACTCAAAGGTAAATTGTTTTACCGTTCTATTGTAAAAGCCCAATTGTAGGCATTGATTTAAACTATTAGCACATCCACTAATTTAGAGAATTATTGCTGTTTTGAGCGTGTTTTGTCACTTTCGTGACTACCGCTGAAATGGTTGCATGTTTTGGTGGCCATTGAAGCCCATTGATTTTAACGTAGCTACGTAATTCCCTTATGAATATTGCGCAATACACTGCGTTCCAAATTATTATGCAAATTGTATTTTTGTGTCAAAAAGGTACACAAAACAATAATATTAATGAAACTCATGGATGGTATTATGTCTCAGGGCTCATTAATCTCAGAGACCTGGGATGATTAGTTTTCAGGTTAAACCCAGTTAAGGGAAAAACTACTGAAAAAGGGTGTTCCACTTCATTATGCAGATCATCATTTTCAAGCAATACGGGAAAGAAAAAGGGTCTGTCTGCTGATGAAAAGCGTGAAATAGTTGAATGCCTTGGTCTAGGTATGAAAACCCTCGATATTTCATGAAAGATTAAGCGTAATCATCGTACAGATAAGAGATGTGTGGATGATTCAGATAAATATAGGAGGTTATGAAAGTGTATATATATATATATTGATAGGTCAGATATAGTTACAAAACAATACACACAAATACAAAAACAAAAACAATGCGGTGCAGAATGCACTTCAAAGAGGTTGTTTTTCTTTGAGTTTTCAGTTCAGTTAAGGTTCGATTATTCCTACCACTTTGGCAGGTCAATAGCTCGCCATCAAGAGCAGAAAGTTGAAAGGTTGCGATTCGAAAAGGGTGTGATGGTTGGTTCAGTTCTTTACAAAAAACCTGACCTGGAAAGGTCAAAATGAAACAAATGAGCATATGTTGAGCATATGCTAAATTATCTACATTTACCTCTGTAGATTTTACAGATATTTTACATAGAATATAACTATTTAACAGCTAAATAGTTGTACAATACGGTTTCATTATATTAGAAAACCATTTCACAAATCAAGTGCACTTCAAAGGTTCAAAATACTCAAGAAATCCAAGAATAAAGTAAATTACTTGAGTAGGGATTAAAATACTCAAGCAGATTCTCAGGTCTCTAACGGTGCGCAACAATAGGAAAAAAACACGTAGCTACGTCAAAAGTCAAAAAGTAAATAAAGCGGAAACTCATAGCCGCTTTAATGCTATAATTAGGAATTACAAGCGCGCACAAAACCGGTGCAAAAGCGCAAAACCAAGGGTCGCTTCTAGTAAAAGAAACTGTTCCGTGCCATTCGGCTTAAATATTAAGTTAAATAATGTCACGGATTAAGCGCTAGAAGCGGTGCTTTGCGCGCAAGCACAGCACATAAACAAACGTAAACAATCAAAGAGGCTCAAAGGAGCTTGGAACGGGAGCGGTAGCGAGGCTTGGATCATGCAATCAAAACTGCAAAATGTAACTTAAAATCACTCGCTATAAACGTAAATAATAAACCGAGTTTGTGTCGGAAACTCACCGTTGAAGACTATCTAAGATACTCGGGTAGAAGTGGTCCCAGCCCGAGAGGTTTGAAGGTGTGGGGCTCGAATGGTCATCACAAGCGCGATGCTGTTAAAACAATGCATTTGTAAGCATCACGCCATACACCGCTTCGAACTTTAAAAACTCACCCATTATAGGAGTGTCAATATGAGCGTATTGAGCGTGGATTAACGTGGAATCGGCGCTAGTAGTAGCCTTAGCTCCCAAAACCACACGCCACCAGCCACAGTCACAGGGAGTAGTGGGGAGGAGGAAGTGACCTGGGATTAACCCCACAGGTTAAAGGAAACGGGGCTGTGGCTGTACGGGAAGCAGACCCACAAAATTAAAACTGCTTCAGGAAATGCCGGTTACATGGGCATCGAGCAAGTCAAACGTCCCAGACAAGGTGGTGACATTGACTCTTTGCTACTAAAAAGAGAAACTTTGTGGATCTATACATTGGACACTCTGAGCCCCAAGGGACTGAACGAAGAGTTTCAAGCTGTGCGGATCTTTTTGCTTAAAACATAGATCCTATCGTCCTGTTTGTATTCATTTACTTTAGACTTTCTGAAACTCTTTTATTGCGATCATCATATCATTTTATCTGATTGGATGTTGCTGACTGAGCTGACCTCAATTGCAGTGGACAAAGATCTGCTTCTTTTCGCTTTGATAGAGTACATTTAAGGCTATTCTTTCTATAATCTTATTGTATTGCATCAAACTCTTCATGTAAAATCATTCATCAAATAAAAATAATCTATCAGAAAAATGTCAAAAACATAATGTGTCATAAATAACAGTGCTCAATTGCTGTAAAACCTATCTTTTAACAACCCTTAAAATGTTTATTTAAAAAAAAAAAAAAAAAACATTTGTCAATTTGACCCTGTTGTATTGATTTGTATTAACTAAATACAGTTTTTTGATTCAAGCATCATATGGCTGACAACCAAAACCATTTATCAACAATATTTTTGGCAAAGACCTGTAATAAAGGTTTACATATTGTGTTTTGTTCTGATAAAAATGTTCTGTCATTTTGTCAGTTTGTTCACTGTGAATGGTCTTAAAAGAGAAATGCACTGAGGCCCATTGATTCTTGTCCAGTGCTGATTTCAGGTGCAGTCAAGACATTTAACCCACAGTGTATAACAATAACCCTGTGCTGTATTTTCAGGTTACTTGAGCTATAATACAGACAGTAAGAACTTGTTAACATGACCTTTGAGATATGTTTCTGCTCAGACCGGCATATTCATACGGCACGGCCGGAAAGAACTTGATCCTTCTGCTCAGCAGCTGGTCATCCACTGAACTCAGTGGGTCACTAAAGCGGTTGTGAATCATTCTTCATTAATAGAAAGGCATTTGATACTGTACTGTAACCAGGAGAACACACATCTCTCATCTTTCTCTTAGTCACAAATAATATCCTTTGAGTAACCATTCACTTACTGAACACAGGCTGTTTTTGTGAAATATTGTCATGTTTCTTTTCAGATTCAAACACCAGGTACATTCTGCTTCTTGGAAAAACTGGAACATTTCCTAAATGTGTTGTCGTTTGCCTAAATGTCTTTTTGAGTTTTTGTGACACGGTGTGTGGTGGCCAGTCTTTGTTCATTTTTTGTAGAGGAGGTTTTGTAACTCAAATAGCCCACAAAGCACTCGCGGAGATCCAGCATGCTGTTCAAACAATAGTATTTATTCTCCGTGGTTGACAAATTTGGGTTTTCTTTCATACATTTGTTACAAAACAGTATCTCCTCTCCTCCCCAACTACTGACACCCACAAACTGCCCACAGGTGAGCTGATAAGGCTGCCTGATTGGGAGGGAGGGTCAGAGGTCACAAATAAATAAAAAACAAAACAAAAACATATCATATCATTCCAAAACAAATAAACTGGCCCCAACATCCCGGCCCCTAATTGTTGCAGCATAGCAAAACAATTACAAATCTAGCCAAATCATCTCATTTATCATAAGAAAACGAAAATAGCCAGTATTTCCACATTTCAACGTTTTTACAGGTCAACCAGAAAACCTGGATTTATTAGGTGACTTCTTTCTTGAAGTTAACAGTTCATCTGTGCTTAGTCTGCAGCTTCCATAAGCAGACACAACTTATTTATTGGTCGTTGTAGAACATTGGTCATAGTCTTGACCATCACACTTCTTACAAGTCCTTGAGAGTCTGGAAAGGTTTGCGTTACCCGACCCATCAGCCATGAATTTCTTGCCGATTCATCCATGATAATGACTAGGTCTCCAGTCTGAAGGTTTTTTCTAATGTGATGCCATTTTACTCTTTGCTGCATTAAGGGGAGGTATTCTTTTGTCCATCTTGACCAGAACAGATCAGCGAGATACTGTGCTTGTTTCCACCTCCTTCTTGAATACATGTCTTCCTTCACAAAAACTCCAGGTGCCATTGTGTGTTTTGTTTTGAGGTGAAGGAGATGGTTAGTCATTTGGGTCACTTGAGACAGTTGTTATTGGCCGATCGTTCAATATAGCCTCCACTTCAGTTAAGGATGTTTGCAGCGTCTCATCATCTATTAGCTGTTGTCTTGGGATTGATGTGAGAATCTTTTTGACCAATCTTATCAATCTTTCCCATGCTCCACCATGATGGGCAGCATGTGGGGGGTTGAATGTCCATTTGATTTCTTCTTGTAAGAATGCATTCTGAATTTTTTGGTGATTCAGTACCTTTAATGCATCTTTTAGTTCCTTTTGTGCTCCAACAAAGTTGGTTCCGCAGTCAGTTCTGATACTCTGGACATGTCCCCGTCGACATACGAATCTCCGTATAACATTTATACAGGAGTCTGTTGTGAGCGAGTGAGCCACTTCAAGATGTACAGCCCTACTGACAAGGCATGTAAAGATAACACCCACCGCTTCACTTGTGATCTTCCCCGTCTGACCTCAATAGGCCCAAAGTAGTCTATTCCAACATGACTGAAAGGTGGTTGGTCTGGGCACAGACGGTCTTGAGGCAGATCTGCCATCTTTTGTTCTAAAGGTTTTGCCTGCATGCGTCTACAAAACACACAATGCTTTATGATCTTCCTTGCCAGGGTATAAGCCTGTGGGATCCAATAGCGTTCACGTAGCCTGGAGAGCATGTAGTTCCTGCCTAAGTGACCCACTGCCTGATGGATATGACGCAGTAGCAGGTCAGACATATGTGAGTGTCTTGGCAGAATTATGGGATTCTTTTGATCCACCGGCATTGCAGAATTGTGTATGCGACCTCCTACTCGTAGAATGCCCTTATCAATGGTTGGATCCAGATTGTGGAGACAATGCTTTGAGCCCAATCGTCTTCCGGTTCTGAGAAGTTGCAGCTCTTGTCCAAAGTGTCTGCTTTGTTCCAACTGAACCAGGGCTCTTTCAGCCTCCTTTATGTCATCCACTGTTAGAGTATGTACTTTTGCATCACACTTCTTCATCATCCCCCTTCTTGTACGTGTATCTTTTCCCTGAAGGTCATCAGATTTTTGTTTTTTTATTTGATGAAGCAGAGTTTTCCTTACTTTCAATATCCATGCAGCTGCTCTCAACAGTTTGTTCCAGGAGGAATAGTGGCTGATCAGTAACCATAGTGGATTTGTGTTATCCACTTGCAACGTGTTAACTGTTACAGTTTTCCTCACTTTTGGATCTTCTACTGCTACTTCCCCTGGATCTTGTGAGTCATTTGGCCACTCATCCTTGTTTTTTCCCAGGAAAGGTGAACCTTCCAGCCATTTAGACTTGAGAAATGACTCCACATACAGCCCGCGTGTTCCATCATCTGCCGGGTTTTCTTTGGAGTTTATGTGTCTCTCCATTGTCTTGTGTTGGACAGGTCATGGATTACAGCCACTCGGTTGGATACAAACGTATGAAACCTCTTGGTTTGATTGTGGATGTACCTGAGTACTGTCATGCTGTCGGTCCAGAAGGTTGATTCTGTAAGTGGCATGTGCAGCTCTCTTTTCAGCATTCTGTCAACTTTTACAGCTAGTGTGGCTGCTGACAGCTCTAGTCTCGGTATTGTGATTTGTTTGATGGGAGCCACCCGTGCTTTTCCAAACACAAAAGCAACATGAATATCATCTTCATGGTTTGTGTATCTAATGTAGCTTGCCGTGCCATAACCTGTTTCACTTGCATCACAGAAATTATGAAGCTCAGCTGTCTTGACAGGGTCAAAATTGTCTGGCTTTAGACATCTTTTCACTTGAAATCCATTCAGCTGTTTGAGATCTTCACACCATCTTTGCCAGGACTTTGAAAGCTCATCCGGGATGATTTGATCCCACCCATATTTACATTTACAGAGTTCTTGGAGGATCTGTTTGGCTCTGAGCACAAATGGGGCAAGAAAACCTAGCGGGTCATACATTGAGCTGACAGTTGATAGGATAGCTCGTCTGGTTGCAGGACGGATTTTGAGGGTAACCTTGAAGGTAAATGTGTCATCTTTAAGCCTCCAATGTATTCCAAGTGCCCTTTCAACTGGATGTGGCTCCTTTGGACTGTCTTTATCCAGATCCAGCTCTTTGACCACAGCAGCGCGATGAGACTCAGGTATGGTTTCAAGCACTGCCTTACTGTTGCTGACCCATTTGTTTAGTGTGAAACCACCTTGCTTACAAGCGTCTCCCAGATCACTGCATAGCTTGACAGCCTGGCTCTCAGTTGGCACGGATTTGAGGCAATCATCAACATAAAAGTTGTGTTTAATGGTCTCAGTGATCACCTCATCATACTTGTCTTTATTGTCCTCCGCAGTTTGACGCAGAGCAAAATTGGCAATGCTTGGGGACGACACAGCGCAAAAAAGGCGCACTCTCATTCTGTGGATCACAGGCTCTTTGGTTGTGTCACCCTCTGGCCACCAAAGAAATCTCAAACAGTCTCTGTGGTCTTCATTTACAAAGACTTGATAAAACATAGCCTCAATGTCGGCCATAACAGCAACTTGTTCCTTTCGAAATCTTAGCAGGACTCCAATGAGCGTGTTTGTTAGGTCTGGACCCTGAAGAAGCTCTTTGTTTAGTGAAGCATCTTGATAAGTGCTTGTACAGTCAAATACAACTCTGAGTTTGAGTTTCTTCTTATGGTAAACACCATGATGGGGTATATACCAAACATGACCGTCATCTCTATTCAGCTGTTCATCAGGCACTTTTTCTGCATAGCCTTTTCTGAGAATGTCTTGCATAAAGGCTGTGTATTCAGCAGCATAGCCAGAGTCCTTCATAAAGCGTCTTTTTAGACCTTGCAGGCGCTCTCTGGCCACTTTAATGTTGTTGGGCATGGACTTGTTTTCATTTCTGAGGGGCAGGGGCAAATAGTAGTGGCCATCTTTGAGAGTTGCTTTGCTTGTTGCTATTGACATGAACATTTTGTCCTCCACAGACATCTCATTTTTCTCCTCATATCTGTTTTCGCAGAAGTCTTGGTTGTACTGTTTTATGAGAAGATCTTCCAGCTCCACCACAGAGATCCTGTTGCTTGACACTGCTATTGGCCCAGTGTTTTCTACTGTAGTTTGGCCTTGTTTTAGTGGTCCGCTCACCACCCAGCCCAGTAGCGTCTTTAATGCATATGGCCCATTGTTTTCACTGTTAACAACATGCCATGGCTCCATGGCTTTGGGAATGTCTGTTCCAATGAGGAGCTCAATATCTGCCTCAATCTCATCCAATTTGATTTCATCAAGGTGTGGCCAGCACCTGAGATCCGCTTTTGAGATGATGTTGTCTTTAGATACTGTTGTGGATTTTCTTACTTAATAAAGCTTAAGAGAAGTTTGTCTAGTCAACATGTGAAGTTTATTACACAATGCATCACGGAGAAGTTACCCATAACGCTGAGTTATGTTTAAGCTCTACCTGCTCAGCTTTGGCCTCCTCTTTTATAAGGCGGGCACCACAGACAGAGCAGGTAGACAGGGGTCATACACAACAAAGGGAAGCCCAGAAACACAGAGAAATGGTAATACAGTTGGAGATGTTAATGCAGCCACCACAAGGCACTTTGCATGGTAATGAAATCATGGTGGCGTTTGGAGGCAGAAGGAGATCTTTTGCTGTTGGGGAGATGGGCCATTTGGGACCTTTGTCTAAAGGTGCGAGGGCCTCGTCTGGGGTCCAGGAAAGGCCGGTCTCTCTACCTGGTTTAGTCAAAGGCCCAGCAGGGGACCCAAGACAGGACGCCACCTATCTGGTGTGGTCACCTATCTAACTAACTAAATACTAATACTAAAATGCCATAACAATACCGGAATCTTGTTTTGAGTGTACACTTTTGGCAGGCTTATGTATGAGCCACCTTTCAGGTGTCCAATCTCAAGTCCAGGCACCTCATATGTTCGTGTGGGATTTTGTTGTCCCATTGTCTGCAAAAGTATTGTTGTTTTACGTCCTTTTGTGTGTAGGCGGTTCATGAGACTGTTTGTGCAGAAGGATGCAGTGCTGCCTGGATAGAGAAACGCGTAAGTACATATGTATTTGGTACTCTGTGCTAACTTCACTCGAACAGGTACAATTGCAAGTGCACAGTCCTTCCCGGCCCCAGTTGCATCTCCAGCTGAGACAATGGCATTGCTTATTGGGGTTTCTTGTGGGTTTTTAGTTTTGTTTTCCCGGTTCTGTAGGTCTGCAAGATTCAAAAAGCCCACAAAGCACTCACGGTGATCCAGCATGCTGTTCAAACAATAGTATTTATTCTCCGTGGTTGACAAATTTGGGTTTTCTTTCATACATTTGTTACAAAACAGTATCTTCTCTCCTCCCCAACTACTGACACCCACAAACTGCCCACAGGTGAGCTGATAAGGCTGCCTGATTGGGAGGGAGGGTCAGAGGTCACAAATAAATAAAAAACAAAACAAAAACATATCATATCATTCCAAAACAAATAAACTGGCCCCAACACGGTGGGTGGGATGTGTCTTCACCAGTCCTGCGCATCTTGTGACTGGAATTTTTGCCCATTCTTCTTTGCAAAACAGCTCAAGCTCGGTTAGATTAGATGGAGAGCACTTGTGAACCGCAGTTTTCAGATCTTTCCACACATTCTCAATTGGATTTAGGTCTGGACTTTGACTTTTTGTTTCCAACCATTCCACTGTTACCCTGGCTTTATGTTCACATTCAAAATCATTTATTAATGGCCACACAACAAAGTTGGTGGAATTTGTTTTCGGTACAGCACATTGTGCTCACATCTCTCCTGTGTCAGTCAAATATATACAGATAAATGCAACATTACAGACAACAGATATAGGTACAATTACTATAGACATGTGTTTAGTGTCTGTATGGCAATAGGGAAAAAAACAGTTCTGAAATCTGTGTGAGTTGGCTTTCAAAGACCTGTAGCACCTCCCAGAGGGCATGAGCAGTGTGTGTGTGTGGTCTGAGGTGATTTTCAGCGGTCGCTGTGTGACACGTCGTTGATACAGAGTCTCTATGGATGTGTGTGGCCAGTGATTTTGGATGATTTGTTGATTATATGTTGGAGTTTTGTGCGTGAATGACAGTCCGAGTTTCCATACCAGACTATTTCTGATGATGTGAAAATACGTCTTTTATTGGCTTTTTTGTAGATTTCATCTGCATGCTGATTCCATTTCAATAAGTTACTGATGTGTGTACCGAGGAGTTTGAAAGAGTCAGTGATGGCTACCCAGGTGAAAATAAAATATACTTAGTATACTCAAATTTAACATACTAAATATATTTTAGAAATTATAGTAAAATAAACTGTAAGTGTGCTTTTTTGAAACAACTTATTTTGTGCTTAGTAAATTTAAGTTGAATTTAAATAGAGTTGATAGTATATTGAAAGAGTACTTAATATACTTTTGTGTGCCAAAATGGAGCAACTTTACCTACACTTATTATACTTAAATTATATTTTAATTTTTGTATTTTATTTATGATTGAATAATACTTTTCAATGTAACTTTAAGTATATTCATAATATCTTTGCATGTAACTCATGACATAACTCAAAATAGATTTTAAATGTCCCATAAGTTTATCCAGAGTCGATCCATTTGAACATCCCACTTTTCATTTTTTTATTCAAAAATAATTATAAAAAAATCATATATAGCTTTAATTTCACTTCACAATGGTGTGTCACTTAGTGTTTGTCTTTCACGTACAATTTCAACTAAACATATTCATGTTTCTGGTCCATAACGTGGCAAAATGTCGAAAAGTTAAAGGGGTGCAGATACTTATGCAACCCACTGTATGTGCACTTTAGAGCCACTGTAATTTCTGCTGCGTTATCAGCACCAATGTGTGTAGAGGATTTTCAAACCAAAGAAGTCACCTGTAAAACTCGTGTTCACTAAGTTTTCTCCCTCTATTTGCTTTTGAAGAAGGCCAGCAAAACAAAGCAATATAATCTTGTTTTCATCTTGTTTCCATGACTGTGCTCAAAAACAAAAAGCTTGACACGTAAAACAAAGGCAGTGCAGACATAATTATATTGCTGGTTATCATCAGAAATAGAAAGTACAGATTATTTATTAACTGTTATGACCCTGAGGATATTTTTGATTCTTTTATTATAATACACGTTGGCCTTATTCACAGAGAAGTCACCATCACATCAGACACATGGACTGGCTTCACGTCACTAACATTTATTCTACTTATTTTCTGAAAACTGGAAGCACTTGGACAAGAGCGCGCACACTGTCGCCCTTGTCCTTTGTACCATTTTATTACTTTATATGATTTTATGATACTGATCTGTATTTTATAACTGACGTCAATTGCTGAGAATAAAGACAAGCTCTTTCTTTTATGTCACATTGCTCACATAAAGGTAATACAGTGCCTCTCAAACTTGGGTGCATTGAGTCCTCACCTGTGAGACCCATTTTCAGACCTATTTTTTATTCTGTTACAGCTGAGGGTCAATAGAATGAAAGACATTAGAATCACTCAGTTGTAATGTTTTGGGGAAATTTGGACCGCTGATTTTTATACTATGCATTCATTTATATAAAAGAAAATATGGCAGAGAAATAAACCAAACGTCCTCGACTTTCAATCAGCAGAACATTTGTAAAACCTAATTAACCAGATTAAACCAAGACTAGTTCTGAGTTCCCCCCCTAGAACCGCCACCTTAACGTGGTGGAGGGGTTTGAACGCCCGAATTATCCTGGGGGCTTGGTGCCTCTGGTAGGGTCTCCCGTGGCAAACAGGTCCTATAGGTGAGGGGTCAGACATAGAGCGGTTCAGAAGCCCCTTATGAGAGACCAACAGGCCTGAGAACCATGAGGCCGTCCTTCTGTGGACCCACCACCTGCAGGAGGAGCCATAAGGGGCTGGTGCAATGTGATTTGGGCAGATCCAACAGCTGCCCCCATGACCCGGCGACGGACAAGTGGATGAAAATGGATGGATGGATAGTTCTGAGTTATTTGATAACTGGCATCACTGTTTCCATCAAGAAGATTGAAATATTACTACATTTGTAATGAAAATGTAAACGTGTCTGGCCCTCAGGAGTCATATTCTCAGCTCGTTCTGTCAGGTCAGCAGATCAAGCTCTGCATTGGTGTTTCTCAGCTGGCCCTGAACATTAAACCTGCTGCTTCCCTTCTTGTTTTATAATCTCGCCTTAAAATTAGAATCAGAATAGTTTTTATTGCCATGGTTTAAGAACAGGTTCACAAACTAGTGCAGAGATGCAACATTAAACATAAAACATATAATACAGAATCTAGACAAGAATAAGCTATAAACTTTAAACAAAGGTTATACGGGGCATGCATAGGAGTATTGAATAAATAAGATAAAAAATAAAAGGTTAAATGTGGTAAGATGACACCAATTGACATAGAACAACAGCGGGATTGTGTTTACAGATGTGCAGGTGTTCAACCCTTGTGTCATCTTATAATTTTCTTACATTCGCCACCCTAGTGTACAAAAATGTACACACTTTTCAAACTGTTGTGAAAACCACATACTTTCATCTTTTTTCAAATTTTTTGCATAAATCTCTTGAACTACTTGATGACTTTCCAAAACTACCAAACATTCAATCATTTTATGAATTTTAACCCTTTAAATGCCAGCTTTATTTTGTAAACTTTGAAAAATGACTAACTAAAAAGCATAAAAACCTGAATATTTTCTGAATAACAGATAGTACAGAGCTGGGGCTTTGGTGGATTTTAGGGCCTTGGATGTGTCAAAGTTGAGACAAAATTGACTCGACAGTTTTTGTAGTTTTTCTGTCGTGAGAGATTTGCAACTTTCCATACGTTCGCCACCTTAGTGTACAAAAATGTACACGCCTAAAAACAGCCATAAAATCACCATACAGTCATTTCTTTTGTGCATGTCATTGAAGGCACCCATGTTGCTTTGTCATGTGTGCTGAATGAATACAGACACTAAAACTGAAATCTATGACTCCGGTATATTCATTCACAACCCAGGCTCTGTGACGAACCATCTTCTGCGCATCTTAGCTCCCGCAGCCAACCACCTAGCCTTTACGTGTTACAGAGGCATTTCATTTATGAGGTGGAATGAAGGTGCTTTTACCTTTTTAAAAGGGATCAAAGAAACAATTGGCCAGCCTGGTGGAACTCCCGTGTATTGTTTATGGATTTTAGGTAAAATATACAAGAACGGCATCACTGGGCTATCAACCAGCATAAAGGCATGTTCAGATTTGGAATACGGCGCATCTGCAGCTCAGACACTGATCACCAAACTCAAGCAGATGATTTGGTGAAACGGCTCAAACAAAGAGAATGCAAAAAAGAGTGGATTGTGAAGGCAAGCAACACATTTGACTCTATTTCCAAAAATGAGTATCTGGAACAAAAAAGCACCAAACAAATGGAAGCCAGGATTAACTGCATCATCCTATACTCACCAATGGGCAAAGAATTCGAACAAATCATTAATAAACACTGGCAAATCATACGGTCAGACCCCAACTTAAAGAAGCTCTCCCTTCCACCACGAGTCGTTTACAAGAGACCTCCCAACCTGAGCACATTACCAGTGAGAGCCGATTTGCCCATTCCAATGCAACCATTTTTTTTTTTTTTTTTTTACAAAACATGTCGTTTGGCAACTACAGATGCGGCCATTGCACGCAATGCAACTTCACCCAAAAAACAAGAACATTCAATCACCCAAGGCCAAGGACCGCCGCACTGTTCAACATCTAAGGTGTCATCAGTTGCAACACAAACAATGTAAGTGCATTGAGGTATCTGGGCATCGAGCAAGTCAAACGTCCCAGACAAGGTGGTGACATTGACTCTTTGCTACTAAAAAGAGAAACTTTGTGGATCTATACATTGGACACTCTGAGCCCCAAGGGACTGAATGAAGAGTTTCAAGCTGTGCGGATCTTTTTGCTTAAAACATAGATCCTATCGTCCTGTTTGTATTCATTTACTTTAGACTTTCTGAAACTCTTTTATTGCGATCATCATATCATTTTATCTGATTGGATGTTGCTGACTGAGCTGACCTCAATTGCAGTGGACAAAGATCTGCTTCTTTTCGCTTTGATAGAGTACATTTAAGGCTATTCTTTCTATAATCTTATTGTATCGCATCAAACTCTTCATGTAAAATCATTCATCAAATAAAAATAATCTATCAGAAAAATGTCAAAAACATAATGTGTCATAAATAACAGTGCTCAATTGCTGTAAAACCTATCTTTTAACAACCCTTAAAATGTTTATTTAAAATAAAAATAAAAAAACATTTGTCAATTTGACCCTGTTGTATTGATTTGTATTAACTAAATACAGTTTTTTGATTCAAGCATCATATGGCTGACAACCAAAACCATTTATCAACAATATTTTTGGCAAAGACCTGTAATAAAGGTTTACATATTGTGTTTTGTTCTGATAAAAATGTTCTGTCATTTTGTCAGTTTGTTCACTGTGAATGGTCTTAAAAGAGAAATGCACTGAGGCCCATTGATTCTTGTCCAGTGCTGATTTCAGGTGCAGTCAAGACATTTAACCCACAGTGTATAACAATAACCCTGTGCTGTATTTTCAGGTTACTTGAGCTATAATACAGACAGTAAGAACTTGTTAACATGACCTTTGAGATATGTTTCTGCTCAGACCGGCATATTCATACGGCACGGCCGGAAAGAACTTGATCCTTCTGCTCAGCAGCTGGTCATCCACTGAACTCAGTGGGTCACTAAAGCGGTTGTGAATCATTCTTCATTAATAGAAAGGCATTTGATACTGTACTGTAACCAGGAGAACACACATCTCTCATCTTTCTCTTAGTCACAAATAATATCCTTTGAGTAACCATTCACTTACTGAACACAGGCTGTTTTTGTGAAATATTGTCATATTTCTTTTCAGATTCAAACACCAGGTACATTCTGCTTCTTGGAAAAACTGGAACATTTCCTAAATGTGTTGTCGTTTGCCTAAATGTCTTTGTTTTTGAGTTTTTGTGACACGGTGGGTGGGATGTGTCTTCACCAGTCCTGCGCATCTTGTGACTGGAATTTTTGCCCATTCTTCTTTGCAAAACAGCTCAAGCTCGGTTAGATTAGATGGAGAGCACTTGTGAACCGCAGTTTTCAGATCTTTCCACACATTCTCAATTGGATTTAGGTCTGGACTTTGACTTTTTGTTTCCAACCATTCCACTGTTACCCTGGCTTTATGTTCACATTCAAAATCATTTATTAATGGCCACACAACAAAGTTGGTGGAATTTGTTTTCGGTACAGCACATTGTGCTCACATCTCTCCTGTGTCAGTCAAATATATACAGATAAATGCAACATTACAGACAACAGATATAGGTACAATTACTATAGACATGTGTTTAGTGTCTGTATGGCAATAGGGAAAAAAACAGTTCTGAAATCTGTGTGAGTTGGCTTTCAAAGACCTGTAGCACCTCCCAGAGGGCATGAGCAGTGTGTGTGTGTGGTCTGAGGTGATTTTCAGCGGTCGCTGTGTGACACGTCGTTGATACAGAGTCTCTATGGATGTGTGTGGCCAGTGATTTTGGATGATTTGTTGATTATATGTTGGAGTTTTGTGCGTGAATGACAGTCCGAGTTTCCATACCAGACTATTTCTGATGATGTGAAAATACGTCTTTTATTGGCTTTTTTGTAGATTTCATCTGCATGCTGATTCCATTTCAATAAGTTACTGATGTGTGTACCGAGGAGTTTGAAAGAGTCAGTGATGGCTACCCAGGTGAAAATAAAATATACTTAGTATACTCAAATTTAACATACTAAATATATTTTAGAAATTATAGTAAAATAAACTGTAAGTGTGCTTTTTTGAAACAACTTATTTTGTGCTTAGTAAATTTAAGTTGAATTTAAATAGAGTTGATAGTATATTGAAAGAGTACTTAATATACTTTTGTGTGCCAAAATGGAGCAACTTTACCTACACTTATTATACTTAAATTATATTTTAATTTTTGTATTTTATTTATGATTGAATAATACTTTTCAATGTAACTTTAAGTATATTCATAATATCTTTGCATGTAACTCATGACATAACTCAAAATAGATTTTAAATGTCCCATAAGTTTATCCAGAGTCGATCCATTTGAACATCCCACTTTTCATTTTTTTATTCAAAAATAATTATAAAAAAATCATATATAGCTTTAATTTCACTTCACAATGGTGTGTCACTTAGTGTTTGTCTTTCACGTACAATTTCAACTAAACATATTCATGTTTCTGGTCCATAACGTGGCAAAATGTCGAAAAGTTAAAGGGGTGCAGATACTTATGCAACCCACTGTATGTGCACTTCAGAGCCACTGTAATTTCTGCTGCATTATCAGCACCAATGTGTGTAGAGGATTTTCAAACCAAAGAAGTCACCTGTAAAACTCGTGTTCACTAAGTTTTCTCCCTCTATTTGCTTTTGAAGAAGGCCAGCAAAACAAAGCAATATAATCTTGTTTTCATCTTGTTTCCATGACTGTGCTCAAAAACAAAAAGCTTGACACGTAAAACAAAGGCAGTGCAGACATAATTATATTGCTGGTTATCATCAGAAATAGAAAGTACAGATTATTTATTAACTGTTATGACCCTGAGGATATTTTTGATTCTTTTATTATAATACACGTTGGCCTTATTCACAGAGAAGTCACCATCACATCAGACACATGGACTGGCTTCACGTCACTAACATTTATTCTACTTATTTTCTGAAAACTGGAAGCACTTGGACAAGAGCGCGCACACTGTCGCCCTTGTCCTTTGTTCCATTTTATTACTTTATATGATTTTATGATACTGATCTGTATTTTATAACTGACGTCTATTGCTGAGAATAAAGACAAGCTCTTTCTTTTATGTCACATTGTTCACATAAAGGTAATACAGTGCCTCTCAAACTTGGGTGCATTGAGTCCTCACCTGTGAGACCCATTTTCAGACCTATTTTTTATTCTGTTACAGCTGAGGGTCAATAGAATGAAAGACATTAGAATCACTCAGTTGTAATGTTTTGGGGAAATTTGGACCGCTGATTTTTATACTATGCATTCATTTATATAAAAGAAAATATGGCAGAGAAATAAACCAAACGTCCTCGACTTTCAATCAGCAGAACATTTGTAAAACCTAATTAACCAGATTAAACCAAGACTAGTTCTGAGTTCCCCCCCTAGAACCGCCACCTTAACGTGGTGGAGGGGTTTGAACGCCCGAATTATCCTGGGGGCTTGGTGCCTCTGGTAGGGTCTCCCGTGGCAAACAGGTCCTATAGGTGAGGGGTCAGACATAGAGCGGTTCAGAAGCCCCTTATGAGAGACCAACAGGCCTGAGAACCATGAGGCCGTCCTTCTGTGGACCCACCACCTGCAGGAGGAGCCATAAGGGGCTGGTGCAATGTGATTTGGGCAGATCCAACAGCTGCCCCCATGACCCGGCGACGGACAAGTGGATGAAAATGGATGGATGGATAGTTCTGAGTTATTTGATAACTGGCATCACTGTTTCCATCAAGAAGATTGAAATATTACTACATTTGTAATGAAAATGTAAACGTGTCTGGCCCTCAGGAGTCATATTCTCAGCTCGTTCTGTCAGGTCAGCAGATCAAGCTCTGCATTGGTGTTTCTCAGCTGGCCCTGAACATTAAACCTGCTGCTTCCCTTCTTGTTTTATAATCTCGCCTTAAAATTAGAATCAGAATAGTTTTTATTGCCATGGTTTAAGAACAGGTTCACAAACTAGTGCAGAGATGCAACATTAAACATAAAACATATAATACAGAATCTAGACAAGAATAAGCTATAAACTTTAAACAAAGGTTATACGGGGCATGCATAGGAGTATTGAATAAATAAGATAAAAAATAAAAGGTTAAATGTGGTAAGATGACACCAATTGACATAGAACAACAGCGGGATTGTGTTTACAGATGTGCAGGTGTTCAACCCTTGTGTCATCTTATAATTTTCTTACATTCGCCACCCTAGTGTACAAAAATGTACACACTTTTCAAACTGTTGTGAAAACCACATACTTTCATCTTTTTTCAAATTTTTTGCATAAATCTCTTGAACTACTTGATGACTTTCCAAAACTACCAAACATTCAATCATTTTATGAATTTTAACCCTTTAAATGCCAGCTTTATTTTGTAAACTTTGAAAAATGACTAACTAAAAAGCATAAAAACCTGAATATTTTCTGAATAACAGATAGTACAGAGCTGGGGCTTTGGTGGATTTTAGGGCCTTGGATGTGTCAAAGTTGAGACAAAAATTGACTCGACAGTTTTTGTAGTTTTTCTGTCGTGAGAGATTTGCAACTTTCCATACGTTCGCCACCTTAGTGTACAAAAATGTACACGCCTAAAAACAGCCATAAAATCACCATACAGTCATTTCTTTTGTGCATGTCATTGAAGGCACCCATGTTGCTTTGTCATGTGTGCTGAATGAATACAGACACTAAAACTGAAATCTATGACTCCGGTATATTCATTCACAACCCAGGCTCTGTGACGAACCATCTTCTGCGCATCTTAGCTCCCGCAGCCAACCACCTAGCCTTTACGTGTTACAGAGGCATTTCATTTATGAGGTGGAATGAAGGTGCTTTTACCTTTTTAAAAGGGATCAAAGAAACAATTGGCCAGCCTGGTGGAACTCCCGTGTATTGTTTATGGATTTTAGGTAAAATATACAAGAACGGCATCACTGGGCTATCAACCAGCATAAAGGCATGTTCAGATTTGGAATACGGCGCATCTGCAGCTCAGACACTGATCACCAAACTCAAGCAGATGATTTGGTGAAACGGCTCAAACAAAGAGAATGCAAAAAAGAGTGGATTGTGAAGGCAAGCAACACATTTGACTCTATTTCCAAAAATGAGTATCTGGAACAAAAAAGCACCAAACAAATGGAAGCCAGGATTAACTGCATCATCCTATACTCACCAATGGGCAAAGAATTCGAACAAATCATTAATAAACACTGGCAAATCATACGGTCAGACCCCAACTTAAAGAAGCTCTCCCTTCCACCACGAGTCGTTTACAAGAGACCTCCCAACCTGAGCACATTACCAGTGAGAGCCGATTTGCCCATTCCAATGCAACCATTTGTTTTTTTTTTTTTTTACAAAACATGTCGTTTGGCAACTACAGATGCGGCCATTGCACGCAATGCAACTTCACCCAAAAAACAAGAACATTCAATCACCCAAGGCCAAGGACCGCCGCACTGTTCAACATCTAAGGTGTCATCAGTTGCAACACAAACAATGTAAGTGCATTGAGGTATCTGGGCATCGAGCAAGTCAAACGTCCCAGACAAGGTGGTGACATTGACTCTTTGCTACTAAAAAGAGAAACTTTGTGGATCTATACATTGGACACTCTGAGCCCCAAGGGACTGAATGAAGAGTTTCAAGCTGTGCGGATCTTTTTGCTTAAAACATAGATCCTATCGTCCTGTTTGTATTCATTTACTTTAGACTTTCTGAAACTCTTTTATTGCGATCATCATATCATTTTATCTGATTGGATGTTGCTGACTGAGCTGACCTCAATTGCAGTGGACAAAGATCTGCTTCTTTTCGCTTTGATAGAGTACATTTAAGGCTATTCTTTCTATAATCTTATTGTATCGCATCAAACTCTTCATGTAAAATCATTCATCAAATAAAAATAATCTATCAGAAAAATGTCAAAAACATAATGTGTCATAAATAACAGTGCTCAATTGCTGTAAAACCTATCTTTTAACAACCCTTAAAATGTTTATTTAAAATAAAAATTAAAAAACATTTGTCAATTTGACCCTGTTGTATTGATTTGTATTAACTAAATACAGTTTTTTGATTCAAGCATCATATGGCTGACAACCAAAACCATTTATCAACAATATTTTTGGCAAAGACCTGTAATAAAGGTTTACATATTGTGTTTTGTTCTGATAAAAATGTTCTGTCATTTTGTCAGTTTGTTCACTGTGAATGGTCTTAAAAGAGAAATGCACTGAGGCCCATTGATTCTTGTCCAGTGCTGATTTCAGGTGCAGTCAAGACATTTAACCCACAGTGTATAACAATAACCCTGTGCTGTATTTTCAGGTTACTTGAGCTATAATACAGACAGTAAGAACTTGTTAACATGACCTTTGAGATATGTTTCTGCTCAGACCGGCATATTCATACGGCACGGCCGGAAAGAACTTGATCCTTCTGCTCAGCAGCTGGTCATCCACTGAACTCAGTGGGTCACTAAAGCGGTTGTGAATCATTCTTCATTAATAGAAAGGCATTTGATACTGTACTGTAACCAGGAGAACACACATCTCTCATCTTTCTCTTAGTCACAAATAATATCCTTTGAGTAACCATTCACTTACTGAACACAGGCTGTTTTTGTGAAATATTGTCATATTTCTTTTCAGATTCAAACACCAGGTACATTCTGCTTCTTGGAAAAACTGGAACATTTCCTAAATGTGTTGTCGTTTGCCTAAATGTCTTTGTTTTTGAGTTTTTGTGACACGGTGGGTGGGATGTGTCTTCACCAGTCCTGCGCATCTTGTGACTGGAATTTTTGCCCATTCTTCTTTGCAAAACAGCTCAAGCTCGGTTAGATTAGATGGAGAGCACTTGTGAACCGCAGTTTTCAGATCTTTCCACACATTCTCAATTGGATTTAGGTCTGGACTTTGACTTTTTGTTTCCAACCATTCCACTGTTACCCTGGCTTTATGTTCACATTCAAAATCATTTATTAATGGCCACACAACAAAGTTGGTGGAATTTGTTTTCGGTACAGCACATTGTGCTCACATCTCTCCTGTGTCAGTCAAATATATACAGATAAATGCAACATTACAGACAACAGATATAGGTACAATTACTATAGACATGTGTTTAGTGTCTGTATGGCAATAGGGAAAAAAACAGTTCTGAAATCTGTGTGAGTTGGCTTTCAAAGACCTGTAGCACCTCCCAGAGGGCATGAGCAGTGTGTGTGTGTGGTCTGAGGTGATTTTCAGCGGTCGCTGTGTGACACGTCGTTGA
The DNA here is from genome assembly GCF_951799975.1 of Gobius niger. NCBI lineage: Eukaryota > Metazoa > Chordata > Actinopteri > Gobiiformes > Gobiidae > Gobius > Gobius niger. Next base: position 21,394,991 of record NC_136872.1, on the reverse strand, counting down.
TACAGAGTCTCTATGGATGTGTGTGGCCAGTGATTTTGGATGATTTGTTGATTATATGTTGGAGTTTTGTGCGTGAATGACAGTCCGAGTTTCCATACCAGACTATTTCTGATGATGTGAAAATACGTCTTTTATTGGCTTTTTTGTAGATTTCATCTGCATGCTGATTCCATTTCAATAAGTTACTGATGTGTGTACCGAGGAGTTTGAAAGAGTCAGTGATGGCTACCCAGGTGAAAATAAAATATACTTAGTATACTCAAATTTAACATACTAAATATATTTTAGAAATTATAGTAAAATAAACTGTAAGTGTGCTTTTTTGAAACAACTTATTTTGTGCTTAGTAAATTTAAGTTGAATTTAAATAGAGTTGATAGTATATTGAAAGAGTACTTAATATACTTTTGTGTGCCAAAATGGAGCAACTTTACCTACACTTATTATACTTAAATTATATTTTAATTTTTGTATTTTATTTATGATTGAATAATACTTTTCAATGTAACTTTAAGTATATTCATAATATCTTTGCATGTAACTCATGACATAACTCAAAATAGATTTTAAATGTCCCATAAGTTTATCCAGAGTCGATCCATTTGAACATCCCACTTTTCATTTTTTTATTCAAAAATAATTATAAAAAAATCATATATAGCTTTAATTTCACTTCACAATGGTGTGTCACTTAGTGTTTGTCTTTCACGTACAATTTCAACTAAACATATTCATGTTTCTGGTCCATAACGTGGCAAAATGTCGAAAAGTTAAAGGGGTGCAGATACTTATGCAACCCACTGTATGTGCACTTCAGAGCCACTGTAATTTCTGCTGCATTATCAGCACCAATGTGTGTAGAGGATTTTCAAACCAAAGAAGTCACCTGTAAAACTCGTGTTCACTAAGTTTTCTCCCTCTATTTGCTTTTGAAGAAGGCCAGCAAAACAAAGCAATATAATCTTGTTTTCATCTTGTTTCCATGACTGTGCTCAAAAACAAAAAGCTTGACACGTAAAACAAAGGCAGTGCAGACATAATTATATTGCTGGTTATCATCAGAAATAGAAAGTACAGATTATTTATTAACTGTTATGACCCTGAGGATATTTTTGATTCTTTTATTATAATACACGTTGGCCTTATTCACAGAGAAGTCACCATCACATCAGACACATGGACTGGCTTCACGTCACTAACATTTATTCTACTTATTTTCTGAAAACTGGAAGCACTTGGACAAGAGCGCGCACACTGTCGCCCTTGTCCTTTGTTCCATTTTATTACTTTATATGATTTTATGATACTGATCTGTATTTTATAACTGACGTCTATTGCTGAGAATAAAGACAAGCTCTTTCTTTTATGTCACATTGTTCACATAAAGGTAATACAGTGCCTCTCAAACTTGGGTGCATTGAGTCCTCACCTGTGAGACCCATTTTCAGACCTATTTTTTATTCTGATACAGCTGAGGGTCAATAGAATGAAAGACATTAGAATCACTCAGTTGTAATGTTTTGGGGAAATTTGGACCGCTGATTTTTATACTATGCATTCATTTATATAAAAGAAAATATGGCAGAGAAATAAACCAAACGTCCTCGACTTTCAATCAGCAGAACATTTGTAAAACCTAATTAACCAGATTAAACCAAGACTAGTTCTGAGTTCCCCCCCTAGAACCGCCACCTTAACGTGGTGGAGGGGTTTGAACGCCCGAATTATCCTGGGGGCTTGGTGCCTCTGGTAGGGTCTCCCGTGGCAAACAGGTCCTATAGGTGAGGGGTCAGACATAGAGCGGTTCAGAAGCCCCTTATGAGAGACCAACAGGCCTGAGAACCATGAGGCCGTCCTTCTGTGGACCCACCACCTGCAGGAGGAGCCATAAGGGGCTGGTGCAATGTGATTTGGGCAGATCCAACAGCTGCCCCCATGACCCGGCGACGGACAAGTGGATGAAAATGGATGGATGGATAGTTCTGAGTTATTTGATAACTGGCATCACTGTTTCCATCAAGAAGATTGAAATATTACTACATTTGTAATGAAAATGTAAACGTGTCTGGCCCTCAGGAGTCATATTCTCAGCTCGTTCTGTCAGGTCAGCAGATCAAGCTCTGCATTGGTGTTTCTCAGCTGGCCCTGAACATTAAACCTGCTGCTTCCCTTCTTGTTTTATAATCTCGCCTTAAAATTAGAATCAGAACAGTTTTTATTGCCATGGTTTAAGAACAGGTTCACAAACTAGTGCAGAGATGCAACATTAAACATAAAACATATAATACAGAATCTAGACAAGAATAAGCTATAAACTTTAAACAAAGGTTATACGGGGCATGCATAGGAGTATTGAATAAATAAGATAAAAAATAAAAGGTTAAATGTGGTAAGATGACACCAATTGACATAGAACAACAGCGGGATTGTGTTTACAGATGTGCAGGTGTTCAACCCTTGTGTCATCTTATAATTTTCTTACATTCGCCACCCTAGTGTACAAAAATGTACACACTTTTCAAACTGTTATGAAAACCACATACTTTCATCTTTTTTCAAATTTTTTGCATAAATCTCTTGAACTACTTGATGACTTTCCAAAACTACCAAACATTCAATCATTTTATGAATTTTAACCCTTTAAATGCCAGCTTTATTTTGTAAACTTTGAAAAATGACTAACTAAAAAGCATAAAAACCTGAATATTTTCTGAATAACAGATAGTACAGAGCTGGGGCTTTGGTGGATTTTAGGGCCTTGGATGTGTCAAAGTTGAGACAAAAATTGACTCGACAGTTTTTGTAGTTTTTCTGTCGTGAGAGATTTGCAACTTTCCATACGTTCGCCACCTTAGTGTACAAAAATGTACACGCCTAAAAACAGCCATAAAATCACCATACAGTCATTTCTTTTGTGCATGTCATTGAAGGCACCCATGTTGCTTTGTCATGTGTGCTGAATGAATACAGACACTAAAACTGAAATCTATGACTCCGGTATATTCATTCACAACCCAGGCTCTGTGACGAACCATCTTCTGCGCATCTTAGCTCCCGCAGCCAACCACCTAGCCTTTACGTGTTACAGAGGCATTTCATTTATGAGGTGGAATGAAGGTGCTTTTACCTTTTTAAAAGGGATCAAAGAAACAATTGGCCAGCCTGGTGGAACTCCCGTGTATTGTTTATGGATTTTAGGTAAAATATACAAGAACGGCATCACTGGGCTATCAACCAGCATAAAGGCATGTTCAGATTTGGAATACGGCGCATCTGCAGCTCAGACACTGATCACCAAACTCAAGCAGATGATTTGGTGAAACGGCTCAAACAAAGAGAATGCAAAAAAGAGTGGATTGTGAAGGCAAGCAACACATTTGACTCTATTTCCAAAAATGAGTATCTGGAACAAAAAAGCACCAAACAAATGGAAGCCAGGATTAACTGCATCATCCTATACTCACCAATGGGCAAAGAATTCGAACAAATCATTAATAAACACTGGCAAATCATACGGTCAGACCCCAACTTAAAGAAGCTCTCCCTTCCACCACGAGTCGTTTACAAGAGACCTCCCAACCTGAGCACATTACCAGTGAGAGCCGATTTGCCCATTCCAATGCAACCATTTGTTTTTTTTTTTTTTTACAAAACATGTCGTTTGGCAACTACAGATGCGGCCATTGCACGCAATGCAACTTCACCCAAAAAACAAGAACATTCAATCACCCAAGGCCAAGGACCGCCGCACTGTTCAACATCTAAGGTGTCATCAGTTGCAACACAAACAATGTAAGTGCATTGAGGTATCTGGGCATCGAGCAAGTCAAACGTCCCAGACAAGGTGGTGACATTGACTCTTTGCTACTAAAAAGAGAAACTTTGTGGATCTATACATTGGACACTCTGAGCCCCAAGGGACTGAATGAAGAGTTTCAAGCTGTGCGGATCTTTTTGCTTAAAACATAGATCCTATCGTCCTGTTTGTATTCATTTACTTTAGACTTTCTGAAACTCTTTTATTGCGATCATCATATCATTTTATCTGATTGGATGTTGCTGACTGAGCTGACCTCAATTGCAGTGGACAAAGATCTGCTTCTTTTCGCTTTGATAGAGTACATTTAAGGCTATTCTTTCTATAATCTTATTGTATCGCATCAAACTCTTCATGTAAAATCATTCATCAAATAAAAATAATCTATCAGAAAAATGTCAAAAACATAATGTGTCATAAATAACAGTGCTCAATTGCTGTAAAACCTATCTTTTAACAACCCTTAAAATGTTTATTTAAAATAAAAATTAAAAAACATTTGTCAATTTGACCCTGTTGTATTGATTTGTATTAACTAAATACAGTTTTTTGATTCAAGCATCATATGGCTGACAACCAAAACCATTTATCAACAATATTTTTGGCAAAGACCTGTAATAAAGGTTTACATATTGTGTTTTGTTCTGATAAAAATGTTCTGTCATTTTGTCAGTTTGTTCACTGTGAATGGTCTTAAAAGAGAAATGCACTGAGGCCCATTGATTCTTGTCCAGTGCTGATTTCAGGTGCAGTCAAGACATTTAACCCACAGTGTATAACAATAACCCTGTGCTGTATTTTCAGGTTACTTGAGCTATAATACAGACAGTAAGAACTTGTTAACATGACCTTTGAGATATGTTTCTGCTCAGACCGGCATATTCATACGGCACGGCCGGAAAGAACTTGATCCTTCTGCTCAGCAGCTGGTCATCCACTGAACTCAGTGGGTCACTAAAGCGGTTGTGAATCATTCTTCATTAATAGAAAGGCATTTGATACTGTACTGTAACCAGGAGAACACACATCTCTCATCTTTCTCTTAGTCACAAATAATATCCTTTGAGTAACCATTCACTTACTGAACACAGGCTGTTTTTGTGAAATATTGTCATATTTCTTTTCAGATTCAAACACCAGGTACATTCTGCTTCTTGGAAAAACTGGAACATTTCCTAAATGTGTTGTCGTTTGCCTAAATGTCTTTGTTTTTGAGTTTTTGTGACACGGTGGGTGGGATGTGTCTTCACCAGTCCTGCGCATCTTGTGACTGGAATTTTTGCCCATTCTTCTTTGCAAAACAGCTCAAGCTCGGTTAGATTAGATGGAGAGCACTTGTGAACCGCAGTTTTCAGATCTTTCCACACATTCTCAATTGGATTTAGGTCTGGACTTTGACTTTTTGCTTCCAACCATTCCACTGTTACCCTGGCTTTATGTTCACATTCAAAATCATTTATTAATGGCCACACAACAAAGTTGGTGGAATTTGTTTTCGGTACAGCACATTGTGCTCACATCTCTCCTGTGTCAGTCAAATATATACAGATAAATGCAACATTACAGACAACAGATATAGGTACAATTACTATAGACATGTGTTTAGTGTCTGTATGGCAATAGGGAAAAAAACAGTTCTGAAATCTGTGTGAGTTGGCTTTCAAAGACCTGTAGCACCTCCCAGAGGGCATGAGCAGTGTGTGTGTGTGGTCTGAGGTGATTTTCAGCGGTCGCTGTGTGACACGTCGTTGATACAGAGTCTCTATGGATGTGTGTGGCCAGTGATTTTGGATGATTTGTTGATTATATGTTGGAGTTTTGTGCGTGAATGACAGTCCGAGTTTCCATACCAGACTATTTCTGATGATGTGAAAATACGTCTTTTATTGGCTTTTTTGTAGATTTCATCTGCATGCTGATTCCATTTCAATAAGTTACTGATGTGTGTACCGAGGAGTTTGAAAGAGTCAGTGATGGCTACCCAGGTGAAAATAAAATATACTTAGTATACTCAAATTTAACATACTAAATATATTTTAGAAATTATAGTAAAATAAACTGTAAGTGTGCTTTTTTGAAACAACTTATTTTGTGCTTAGTAAATTTAAGTTGAATTTAAATAGAGTTGATAGTATATTGAAAGAGTACTTAATATACTTTTGTGTGCCAAAATGGAGCAACTTTACCTACACTTATTATACTTAAATTATATTTTAATTTTTGTATTTTATTTATGATTGAATAATACTTTTCAATGTAACTTTAAGTATATTCATAATATCTTTGCATGTAACTCATGACATAACTCAAAATAGATTTTAAATGTCCCATAAGTTTATCTAGAGTCGATCCATTTGAACATCCCACTTTTCATTTTTTTATTCAAAAATAATTATAAAAAAATCATATATAGCTTTAATTTCACTTCACAATGGTGTGTCACTTAGTGTTTGTCTTTCACGTACAATTTCAACTAAACATATTCATGTTTCTGGTCCATAACGTGGCAAAATGTCGAAAAGTTAAAGGGGTGCAGATACTTATGCAACCCACTGTATGTGCACTTTAGAGCCACTGTAATTTCTGCTGCATTATCAGCACCAATGTGTGTAGAGGATTTTCAAACCAAAGAAGTCACCTGTAAAACTCGTGTTCACTAAGTTTTCTCCCTCTATTTGCTTTTGAAGAAGGCCAGCAAAACAAAGCAATATAATCTTGTTTTCATCTTGTTTCCATGACTGTGCTCAAAAACAAAAAGCTTGACACGTAAAACAAAGGCAGTGCAGACATAATTATATTGCTGGTTATCATCAGAAATAGAAAGTACAGATTATTTATTAACTGTTATGACCCTGAGGATATTTTTGATTCTTTTATTATAATACACGTTGGCCTTATTCACAGAGAAGTCACCATCACATCAGACACATGGACTGGCTTCACGTCACTAACATTTATTCTACTTATTTTCTGAAAACTGGAAGCACTTGGACAAGAGCGCGCACACTGTCGCCCTTGTCCTTTGTACCATTTTATTACTTTATATGATTTTATGATACTGATCTGTATTTTATAACTGACGTCAATTGCTGAGAATAAAGACAAGCTCTTTCTTTTATGTCACATTGTTCACATAAAGGTAATACAGTGCCTCTCAAACTTGGGTGCATTGAGTCCTCACCTGTGAGACCCATTTTCAGACCTATTTTTTATTCTGTTACAGCTGAGGGTCAATAGAATGAAAGACATTAGAATCACTCAGTTGTAATGTTTTGGGGAAATTTGGACCGCTGATTTTTATACTATGCATTCATTTATATAAAAGAAAATATGGCAGAGAAATAAACCAAACGTCCTCGACTTTCAATCAGCAGAACATTTGTAAAACCTAATTAACCAGATTAAACCAAGACTAGTTCTGAGTTCCCCCCCTAGAACCGCCACCTTAACGTGGTGGAGGGGTTTGAACGCCCGAATTATCCTGGGGGCTTGGTGCCTCTGGTAGGGTCTCCCGTGGCAAACAGGTCCTATAGGTGAGGGGTCAGACATAGAGCGGTTCAGAAGCCCCTTATGAGAGACCAACAGGCCTGAGAACCATGAGGCCGTCCTTCTGTGGACCCACCACCTGCAGGAGGAGCCATAAGGGGCTGGTGCAATGTGATTTGGGCAGATCCAACAGCTGCCCCCATGACCCGGCGACGGACAAGTGGATGAAAATGGATGGATGGATAGTTCTGAGTTATTTGATAACTGGCATCACTGTTTCCATCAAGAAGATTGAAATATTACTACATTTGTAATGAAAATGTAAACGTGTCTGGCCCTCAGGAGTCATATTCTCAGCTCGTTCTGTCAGGTCAGCAGATCAAGCTCTGCATTGGTGTTTCTCAGCTGGCCCTGAACATTAAACCTGCTGCTTCCCTTCTTGTTTTATAATCTCGCCTTAAAATTAGAATCAGAATAGTTTTTATTGCCATGGTTTAAGAACAGGTTCACAAACTAGTGCAGAGATGCAACATTAAACATAAAACATATAATACAGAATCTAGACAAGAATAAGCTATAAACTTTAAACAAAGGTTATACGGGGCATGCATAGGAGTATTGAATAAATAAGATAAAAAATAAAAGGTTAAATGTGGTAAGATGACACCAATTGACATAGAACAACAGCGGGATTGTGTTTACAGATGTGCAGGTGTTCAACCCTTGTGTCATCTTATAATTTTCTTACATTCGCCACCCTAGTGTACAAAAATGTACACACTTTTCAAACTGTTGTGAAAACCACATACTTTCATCTTTTTTCAAATTTTTTGCATAAATCTCTTGAACTACTTGATGACTTTCCAAAACTACCAAACATTCAATCATTTTATGAATTTTAACCCTTTAAATGCCAGCTTTATTTTGTAAACTTTGAAAAATGACTAACTAAAAAGCATAAAAACCTGAATATTTTCTGAATAACAGATAGTACAGAGCTGGGGCTTTGGTGGATTTTAGGGCCTTGGATGTGTCAAAGTTGAGACAAAAATTGACTCGACAGTTTTTGTAGTTTTTCTGTCGTGAGAGATTTGCAACTTTCCATACGTTCGCCACCTTAGTGTACAAAAATGTACACGCCTAAAAACAGCCATAAAATCACCATACAGTCATTTCTTTTGTGCATGTCATTGAAGGCACCCATGTTGCTTTGTCATGTGTGCTGAATGAATACAGACACTAAAACTGAAATCTATGACTCCGGTATATTCATTCACAACCCAGGCTCTGTGACGAACCATCTTCTGCGCATCTTAGCTCCCGCAGCCAACCACCTAGCCTTTACGTGTTACAGAGGCATTTCATTTATGAGGTGGAATGAAGGTGCTTTTACCTTTTTAAAAGGGATCAAAGAAACAATTGGCCAGCCTGGTGGAACTCCCGTGTATTGTTTATGGATTTTAGGTAAAATATACAAGAACGGCATCACTGGGCTATCAACCAGCATAAAGGCATGTTCAGATTTGGAATACGACGCATCTGCAGCTCAGACACTGATCACCAAACTCAAGCAGATGATTTGGTGAAACGGCTCAAACAAAGAGAATGCAAAAAAGAGTGGATTGTGAAGGCAAGCAACACATTTGACTCTATTTCCAAAAATGAGTATCTGGAACAAAAAAGCACCAAACAAATGGAAGCCAGGATTAACTGCATCATCCTATACTCACCAATGGGCAAAGAATTCGAACAAATCATTAATAAACACTGGCAAATCATACGGTCAGACCCCAACTTAAAGAAGCTCTCCCTTCCACCACGAGTCGTTTACAAGAGACCTCCCAACCTGAGCACATTACCAGTGAGAGCCGATTTGCCCATTCCAATGCAACCATTTTTTTTTTTTTTTTTTTACAAAACATGTCGTTTGGCAACTACAGATGCCAACTTCACCCAAAAAACAAGAACATTCAATCACCCAAGGCCAAGGACCGCCGCACTGTTCAACATCTAAGGTGTCATCAGTTGCAACACAAACAATGTAAGTGCATTGAGGTATCTGGGCATCGAGCAAGTCAAACGTCCCAGACAAGGTGGTGACATTGACTCTTTGCTCTAAAAAGAGAAACTTTGTGGATCTATACATTGGACACTCTGAGCCCCAAGGGACTGAATGAAGAGTTTCAAGCTGTGCGGATCTTTTTGCTTAAAACATAGATCCTATCGTCCTGTTTGTATTCATTTACTTTAGACTTTCTGAAACTCTTTTATTGCGATCATCATATCATTTTATCTGATTGGATGTTGCTGACTGAGCTGACCTCAATTGCAGTGGACAAAGATCTGCTTCTTTTCGCTTTGATAGAGTACATTTAAGGCTATTCTTTCTATAATCTTATTGTATCGCATCAAACTCTTCATGTAAAATCATTCATCAAATAAAAATAATCTATCAGAAAAATGTCAAAAACATAATGTGTCATAAATAACAGTGCTCAATTGCTGTAAAACCTATCTTTTAACAACCCTTAAAATGTTTATTTAAAATAAAAATAAAAAAACATTTGTCAATTTGACCCTGTTGTATTGATTTGTATTAACTAAATACAGTTTTTTGATTCAAGCATCATATGGCTGACAACCAAAACCATTTATCAACAATATTTTTGGCAAAGACCTGTAATAAAGGTTTACATATTGTGTTTTGTTCTGATAAAAATGTTCTGTCATTTTGTCAGTTTGTTCACTGTGAATGGTCTTAAAAGAGAAATGCACTGAGGCCCATTGATTCTTGTCCAGTGCTGATTTCAGGTGCAGTCAAGACATTTAACCCACAGTGTATAACAATAACCCTGTGCTGTATTTTCAGGTTACTTGAGCTATAATACAGACAGTAAGAACTTGTTAACATGACCTTTGAGATATGTTTCTGCTCAGACCGGCATATTCATACGGCACGGCCGGAAAGAACTTGATCCTTCTGCTCAGCAGCTGGTCATCCACTGAACTCAGTGGGTCACTAAAGCGGTTGTGAATCATTCTTCATTAATAGAAAGGCATTTGATACTGTACTGTAACCAGGAGAACACACATCTCTCATCTTTCTCTTAGTCACAAATAATATCCTTTGAGTAACCATTCACTTACTGAACACAGGCTGTTTTTGTGAAATATTGTCATATTTCTTTTCAGATTCAAACACCAGGTACATTCTGCTTCTTGGAAAAACTGGAACATTTCCTAAATGTGTTGTCGTTTGCCTAAATGTCTTTGTTTTTGAGTTTTTGTGACACGGTGGGTGGGATGTGTCTTCACCAGTCCTGCGCATCTTGTGACTGGAATTTTTGCCCATTCTTCTTTGCAAAACAGCTCAAGCTCGGTTAGATTAGATGGAGAGCACTTGTGAACCGCAGTTTTCAGATCTTTCCACACATTCTCAATTGGATTTAGGTCTGGACTTTGACTTTTTGCTTCCAACCATTCCACTGTTACCCTGGCTTTATGTTCACATTCAAAATCATTTATTAATGGCCACACAACAAAGTTGGTGGAATTTGTTTTCGGTACAGCACATTGTGCTCACATCTCTCCTGTGTCAGTCAAATATATACAGATAAATGCAACATTACAGACAACAGATATAGGTACAATTACTATAGACATGTGTTTAGTGTCTGTATGGCAATAGGGAAAAAAACAGTTCTGAAATCTGTGTGAGTTGGCTTTCAAAGACCTGTAGCACCTCCCAGAGGGCATGAGCAGTGTGTGTGTGTGGTCTGAGGTGATTTTCAGCGGTCGCTGTGTGACACGTCGTTGATACAGAGTCTCTATGGATGTGTGTGGCCAGTGATTTTGGATGATTTGTTGATTATATGTTGGAGTTTTGTGCGTGAATGACAGTCCGAGTTTCCATACCAGACTATTTCTGATGATGTGAAAATACGTCTTTTATTGGCTTTTTTGTAGATTTCATCTGCATGCTGATTCCATTTCAATAAGTTACTGATGTGTGTACCGAGGAGTTTGAAAGAGTCAGTGATGGCTACCCAGGTGAAAATAAAATATACTTAGTATACTCAAATTTAACATACTAAATATATTTTAGAAATTATAGTAAAATAAACTGTAAGTGTGCTTTTTTGAAACAACTTATTTTGTGCTTAGTAAATTTAAGTTGAATTTAAATAGAGTTGATAGTATATTGAAAGAGTACTTAATATACTTTTGTGTGCCAAAATGGAGCAACTTTACCTACACTTATTATACTTAAATTATATTTTAATTTTTGTATTTTATTTATGATTGAATAATACTTTTCAATGTAACTTTAAGTATATTCATAATATCTTTGCATGTAACTCATGACATAACTCAAAATAGATTTTAAATGTCCCATAAGTTTATCCAGAGTCGATCCATTTGAACATCCCACTTTTCATTTTTTTATTCAAAAATAATTATAAAAAAATCATATATAGCTTTAATTTCACTTCACAATGGTGTGTCACTTAGTGTTTGTCTTTCACGTACAATTTCAACTAAACATATTCATGTTTCTGGTCCATAACGTGGCAAAATGTCGAAAAGTTAAAGGGGTGCAGATACTTATGCAACCCACTGTATGTGCACTTTAGAGCCACTGTAATTTCTGCTGCATTATCAGCACCAATGTGTGTAGAGGATTTTCAAACCAAAGAAGTCACCTGTAAAACTCGTGTTCACTAAGTTTTCTCCCTCTATTTGCTTTTGAAGAAGGCCAGCAAAACAAAGCAATATAATCTTGTTTTCATCTTGTTTCCATGACTGTGCTCAAAAACAAAAAGCTTGACACGTAAAACAAAGGCAGTGCAGACATAATTATATTGCTGGTTATCATCAGAAATAGAAAGTACAGATTATTTATTAACTGTTATGACCCTGAGGATATTTTTGATTCTTTTATTATAATACACGTTGGCCTTATTCACAGAGAAGTCACCATCACATCAGACACATGGACTGGCTTCACGTCACTAACATTTATTCTACTTATTTTCTGAAAACTGGAAGCACTTGGACAAGAGCGCGCACACTGTCGCCCTTGTCCTTTGTACCATTTTATTACTTTATATGATTTTATGATACTGATCTGTATTTTATAACTGACGTCTATTGCTGAGAATAAAGACAAGCTCTTTCTTTTATGTCACATTGTTCACATAAAGGTAATACAGTGCCTCTCAAACTTGGGTGCATTGAGTCCTCACCTGTGAGACCCATTTTCAGACCTATTTTTTATTCTGATACAGCTGAGGGTCAATAGAATGAAAGACATTAGAATCACTCAGTTGTAATGTTTTGGGGAAATTTGGACCGCTGATTTTTATACTATGCATTCATTTATATAAAAGAAAATATGGCAGAGAAATAAACCAAACGTCCTCGACTTTCAATCAGCAGAACATTTGTAAAACCTAATTAACCAGATTAAACCAAGACTAGGGTCTCCCGTGGCAAACAGGTCCTATAGGTGAGGGGTCAGACATAGAGCGGTTCAGAAGCCCCTTATGAGAGACCAACAGGCCTGAGAACCATGAGGCCGTCCTTCTGTGGACCCACCACCTGCAGGAGGAGCCATAAGGGGCTGGTGCAATGTGATTTGGGCAGATCCAACAGCTGCCCCCATGACCCGGCGACGGACAAGTGGATGAAAATGGATGGATGGATAGTTCTGAGTTATTTGATAACTGGCATCACTGTTTCCATCAAGAAGATTGAAATATTACTACATTTGTAATGAAAATGTAAACGTGTCTGGCCCTCAGGAGTCATATTCTCAGCTCGTTCTGTCAGGTCAGCAGATCAAGCTCTGCATTGGTGTTTCTCAGCTGGCCCTGAACATTAAACCTGCTGCTTCCCTTCTTGTTTTATAATCTCGCCTTAAAATTAGAATCAGAATAGTTTTTATTGCCATGGTTTAAGAACAGGTTCACAAACTAGTGCAGAGATGCAACATTAAACATAAAACATATAATACAGAATCTAGACAAGAATAAGCTATAAACTTTAAACAAAGGTTATACGGGGCATGCATAGGAGTATTGCATAAATAAGATAAAAAATAAAAGGTTAAATGTGGTAAGATGACACCAATTGACATAGAACAACAGCGGGATTGTGTTTACAGATGTGCAGGTGTTCAACCCTTGTGTCATCTTATAATTTTCTTACATTCGCCACCCTAGTGTACAAAAATGTACACACTTTTCAAACTGTTATGAAAACCACATACTTTCATCTTTTTTCAAATTTTTTGCATAAATCTCTTGAACTACTTGATGACTTTCCAAAACTACCAAACATTCAATCATTTTATGAATTTTAACCCTTTAAATGCCAGCTTTATTTTGTAAACTTTGAAAAATGACTAACTAAAAAGCATAAAAACCTGAATATTTTCTGAATAACAGATAGTACAGAGCTGGGGCTTTGGTGGATTTTAGGGCCTTGGATGTGTCAAAGTTGAGACAAAAATTGACTCGACAGTTTTTGTAGTTTTTCTGTCGTGAGAGATTTGCAACTTTCCATACGTTCGCCACCTTAGTGTACAAAAATGTACACGCCTAAAAACAGCCATAAAATCACCATACAGTCATTTCTTTTGTGCATGTCATTGAAGGCACCCATGTTGCTTTGTCATGTGTGCTGAATGAATACAGACACTAAAACTGAAATCTATGACTCCGGTATATTCATTCACAACCCAGGCTCTGTGACGAACCATCTTCTGCGCATCTTAGCTCCCGCAGCCAACCACCTAGCCTTTACGTGTTACAGAGGCATTTCATTTATGAGGTGGAATGAAGGTGCTTTTACCTTTTTAAAAGGGATCAAAGAAACAATTGGCCAGCCTGGTGGAACTCCCGTGTATTGTTTATGGATTTTAGGTAAAATATACAAGAACGGCATCACTGGGCTATCAACCAGCATAAAGGCATGTTCAGATTTGGAATACGGCGCATCTGCAGCTCAGACACTGATCACCAAACTCAAGCAGATGATTTGGTGAAACGGCTCAAACAAAGAGAATGCAAAAAAGAGTGGATTGTGAAGGCAAGCAACACATTTGACTCTATTTCCAAAAATGAGTATCTGGAACAAAAAAGCACCAAACAAATGGAAGCCAGGATTAACTGCATCATCCTATACTCACCAATGGGCAAAGAATTCGAACAAATCATTAATAAACACTGGCAAATCATACGGTCAGACCCCAACTTAAAGAAGCTCTCCCTTCCACCACGAGTCGTTTACAAGAGACCTCCCAACCTGAGCACATTACCAGTGAGAGCCGATTTGCCCATTCCAATGCAACCATTTTTTATTTTTTTTTACAAAACATGTCGTTTGGCAACTACAGATGCGGCCATTGCACGCAATGCAACTTCACCCAAAAAACAAGAACATTCAATCACCCAAGGCCAAGGACCGCCGCACTGTTCAACATCTAAGGTGTCATCAGTTGCAACACAAACAATGTAAGTGCATTGAGGTATCTGGGCATCGAGCAAGTCAAACGTCCCAGACAAGGTGGTGACATTGACTCTTTGCTCTAAAAAGAGAAACTTTGTGGATCTATACATTGGACACTCTGAGCCCCAAGGGACTGAATGAAGAGTTTCAAGCTGTGCGGATCTTTTTGCTTAAAACATAGATCCTATCGTCCTGTTTGTATTCATTTACTTTAGACTTTCTGAAACTCTTTTATTGCGATCATCATATCATTTTATCTGATTGGATGTTGCTGACTGAGCTGACCTCAATTGCAGTGGACAAAGATCTGCTTCTTTTCGCTTTGATAGAGTACATTTAAGGCTATTCTTTCTATAATCTTATTGTATTGCATCAAACTCTTCATGTAAAATCATTCATCAAATAAAAATAATCTATCAGAAAAATGTCAAAAACATAATGTGTCATAAATAACAGTGCTCAATTGCTGTAAAACCTATCTTTTAACAACCCTTAAAATGTTTATTTAAAATAAAAATAAAAAAACATTTGTCAATTTGACCCTGTTGTATTGATTTGTATTAACTAAATACAGTTTTTTGATTCAAGCATCATATGGCTGACAACCAAAACCATTTATCAACAATATTTTTGGCAAAGACCTGTAATAAAGGTTTAAATATTGTGTTTTGTTCTGATAAAAATGTTCTGTCATTTTGTCAGTTTGTTCACTGTGAATGGTCTTAAAAGAGAAATGCACTGAGGCCCATTGATTCTTGTCCAGTGCTGATTTCAGGTGCAGTCAAGACATTTAACCCACAGTGTATAACAATAACCCTGTGCTGTATTTTCAGGTTACTTGAGCTATAATACAGACAGTAAGAACTTGTTAACATGACCTTTGAGATATGTTTCTGCTCAGACCGGCATATTCATACGGCACGGCCGGAAAGAACTTGATCCTTCTGCTCAGCAGCTGGTCATCCACTGAACTCAGTGGGTCACTAAAGCGGTTGTGAATCATTCTTCATTAATAGAAAGGCATTTGATACTGTACTGTAACCAGGAGAACACACATCTCTCATCTTTCTCTTAGTCACAAATAATATCCTTTGAGTAACCATTCACTTACTGAACACAGGCTGTTTTTGTGAAATATTGTCATATTTCTTTTCAGATTCAAACACCAGGTACATTCTGCTTCTTGGAAAAACTGGAACATTTCCTAAATGTGTTGTCGTTTGCCTAAATGTCTTTGTTTTTGAGTTTTTGTGACACGGTGGGTGGGATGTGTCTTCACCAGTCCTGCGCATCTTGTGACTGGAATTTTTGCCCATTCTTCTTTGCAAAACAGCTCAAGCTCGGTTAGATTAGATGGAGAGCACTTGTGAACCGCAGTTTTCAGATCTTTCCACACATTCTCAATTGGATTTAGGTCTGGACTTTGACTTTTTGTTTCCAACCATTCCACTGTTACCCTGGCTTTATGTTCACATTCAAAATCATTTATTAATGGCCACACAACAAAGTTGGTGGAATTTGTTTTCGGTACAGCACATTGTGCTCACATCTCTCCTGTGTCAGTCAAATACATACAGATAAATGCAACATTACAGACAACAGATATAGGTACAATTACTATAGACATGTGTTTAGTGTCTGTATGGCAATAGGGAAAAAAACAGTTCTGAAATCTGTGTGAGTTGGCTTTCAAAGACCTGTAGCACCTCCCAGAGGGCATGAGCAGTGTGTGTGTGTGGTCTGAGGTGATTTTCAGCGGTCGCTGTGTGACACGTCGTTGATACAGAGTCTCTATGGATGTGTGTGGCCAGTGATTTTGGATGATTTGTTGATTATATGTTGGAGTTTTGTGCGTGAATGACAGTCCGAGTTTCCATACCAGACTATTTCTGATGATGTGAAAATACGTCTTTTATTGGCTTTTTTGTAGATTTCATCTGCATGCTGATTCCATTTCAATAAGTTACTGATGTGTGTACCGAGGAGTTTGAAAGAGTCAGTGATGGCTACCCAGGTGAAAATAAAATATACTTAGTATACTCAAATTTAACATACTAAATATATTTTAGAAATTATAGTAAAATAAACTGTAAGTGTGCTTTTTTGAAACAACTTATTTTGTGCTTAGTAAATTTAAGTTGAATTTAAATAGAGTTGATAGTATATTGAAAGAGTACTTAATATACTTTTGTGTGCCAAAATGGAGCAACTTTACCTACACTTATTATACTTAAATTATATTTTAATTTTTGTATTTTATTTATGATTGAATAATACTTTTCAATGTAACTTTAAGTATATTCATAATATCTTTGCATGTAACTCATGACATAACTCAAAATAGATTTTAAATGTCCCATAAGTTTATCCAGAGTCGATCCATTTGAACATCCCACTTTTCATTTTTTTATTCAAAAATAATTATAAAAAAATCATATATAGCTTTAATTTCACTTCACAATGGTGTGTCACTTAGTGTTTGTCTTTCACGTACAATTTTAACTAAACATATTCATGTTTCTGGTCCATAACGTGGCAAAATGTCGAAAAGTTAAAGGGGTGCAGACATAATTATATTGCTGGTTATCATCAGAAATAGAAAGTACAGATTATTTATTAACTGTTATGACCCTGAGGATATTTTTGATTCTTTTATTATAATACACGTTGGCCTTATTCACAGAGAAGTCACCATCACATCAGACACATGGACTGGCTTCACGTCACTAACATTTATTCTACTTATTTTCTGAAAACTGGAAGCACTTGGACAAGAGCGCGCACACTGTCGCCCTTGTCCTTTGTACCATTTTATTACTTTATATGATTTTATGATACTGATCTGTATTTTATAACTGACGTCAATTGCTGAGAATAAAGACAAGCTCTTTCTTTTATGTCACATTGTTCACATAAAGGTAATACAGTGCCTCTCAAACTTGGGTGCATTGAGTCCTCACCCGTGAGACCCATTTTCAGACCTATTTTTTATTCTGTTACAGCTGAGGGTCAATAGAATGAAAGACATTAGAATCACTCAGTTGTAATGTTTTGGGGAAATTTGGACCGCTGATTTTTATACTATGCATTCATTTATATAAAAGAAAATATGGCAGAGAAATAAACCAAACGTCCTCGACTTTCAATCAGCAGAACATTTGTAAAACCTAATTAACCAGATTAAACCAAGACTAGTTCTGAGTTCCCCCCCTAGAACCGCCACCTTAACGTGGTGGAGGGGTTTGAACGCCCGAATTATCCTGGGGGCTTGGTGCCTCTGGTAGGGTCTCCCGTGGCAAACAGGTCCTATAGGTGAGGGGTCAGACATAGAGCGGTTCAGAAGCCCCTTATGAGAGACCAACAGGCCTGAGAACCATGAGGCCGTCCTTCTGTGGACCCACCACCTGCAGGAGGAGCCATAAGGGGCTGGTGCAATGTGATTTGGGCAGATCCAACAGCTGCCCCCATGACCCGGCGACGGACAAGTGGATGAAAATGGATGGATGGATAGTTCTGAGTTATTTGATAACTGGCATCACTGTTTCCATCAAGAAGATTGAAATATTACTACATTTGTAATGAAAATGTAAACGTGTCTGGCCCTCAGGAGTCATATTCTCAGCTCGTTCTGTCAGGTCAGCAGATCAAGCTCTGCATTGGTGTTTCTCAGCTGGCCCTGAACATTAAACCTGCTGCTTCCCTTCTTGTTTTTTAATCTCGCCTTAAAATTAGAATCAGAATAGTTTTTATTGCCATGGTTTAAGAACAGGTTCACAAACTAGTGCAGAGATGCAACATTAAACATAAAACATATAATACAGAATCTAGACAAGAATAAGCTATAAACTTTAAACAAAGGTTATACGGGGCATGCATAGGAGTATTGAATAAATAAGATAAAAAATAAAAGGTTAAATGTGGTAAGATGACACCAATTGACATAGAACAACAGCGGGATTGTGTTTACAGATGTGCAGGTGTTCAACCCTTGTGTCATCTTATAATTTTCTTACATTCGCCACCCTAGTGTACAAAAATGTACACACTTTTCAAACTGTTATGAAAACCACATACTTTCATCTTTTTTCAAATTTTTTGCATAAATCTCTTGAACTACTTGATGACTTTCCAAAACTACCAAACATTCAATCATTTTATGAATTTTAACCCTTTAAATGCCAGCTTTATTTTGTAAACTTTGAAAAATGACTAACTAAAAAGCATAAAAACCTGAATATTTTCTGAATAACAGATAGTACAGAGCTGGGGCTTTGGTGGATTTTAGGGCCTTGGATGTGTCAAAGTTGAGACAAAAATTGACTCGACAGTTTTTGTAGTTTTTCTGTCGTGAGAGATTTGCAACTTTCCATACGTTCGCCACCTTAGTGTACAAAAATGTACACGCCTAAAAACAGCCATAAAATCACCATACAGTCATTTCTTTTGTGCATGTCATTGAAGGCACCCATGTTGCTTTGTCATGTGTGCTGAATGAATACAGACACTAAAACTGAAATCTATGACTCCGGTATATTCATTCACAACCCAGGCTCTGTGACAAACCATCACCATCCAGTCACCATACAGTCATTTCTTTTGTGCATGTGTAACCCTGTCATTTTGCCCCCAATACAGCCCTGAAATGAACTTTAATGCAACCATTGAAACTGGGGTAAAGTGCAATATCTAGTTCGCCACTAGGTGGCAGCGCACCACAAACCATTCTTCTTCTGCTGTTCACTGTCGTCCATCTTGTCTTCAGCACATGAGCAAAAGCCAGAATAACGTGAGCCAGAGTAGAAATACATTTAAAGATTGAAATTTATTTAGAAAACGAAACATATCCTCGAGGTTGAACGATTTAGAAACTTAGACGACACCTGGTATAAAACAAAGTTATCTCGGTGAGTTTGAAACTACATTTTAGTGTTGATTAGCTTGAAGCTAAATTTGTGAAATGACTTAGAAATGTCCATTTCACGTTACAGTGGATTACAGTGGATAAAAAAACAGTCTATCTACAGTAGCAGTGGATGTTATCACACAGGTACATTTTGATGTGTTTTCAGATTTTTTTTGTACAATGAATGCATTTTGAAGGGGAATAATTTTGTTTTGTGAAAAGTATGCCAATGTTGAGTTCATGTGCTACTCTGTATTTTTTGTTTACCCAATACCAGTTTATGGAGTATAACATTATAAAGTTGTATTATTGGAAAAAATGACACATTTTTGTGTAGACTGTTTTTTTTAGAGGCTTCATCCGGTCCCGGGTCCCTGGTGTTCCTTCCACCGAACCTGGATTCCTCTCTTTTCGCCCTGGTTCCTGTAATGATAGGCATACTATTGTGTGACCACAAGGTGGCAGTATAGCCTTGACTGTGTGACGCTAACGAGATAGAGGAAGTACACTGTTGTAACAGGGACCACGTTCATGGCTCCATTAATAAATAGCTTGCAGCT
The DNA here is from genome assembly GCF_951799975.1 of Gobius niger. NCBI lineage: Eukaryota > Metazoa > Chordata > Actinopteri > Gobiiformes > Gobiidae > Gobius > Gobius niger. Next base: position 21,374,713 of record NC_136872.1, on the reverse strand, counting down.
CACAGAAGCTAGCAGCACAAATGTTCATGAGTGACTTCTTGAATAACAGAAGACAGAACATTACATGGTACCAGGTGGACGCAGTAAAACCACCAACTCCGCTGAAAATGACGGGGAATGTGGACGCGAAGTGGCGAACCTTCAAGCAGCAATTTCTGCTCTACATTGCCGCGGTCGGAGTGGATCGTCGGGCGGAAGAAAGAAAAATAGCCCTTTTGCTAACCATTGCCGGAGCGGAGGCTATTGAACTTTTCAACACGTTTGTATATGCTCAACCCGACGATAAAGACAAGTTTGAAGAGGTCCTAAAGAAATTTGACGAACACTGTCTTTCAAAGAAAAATGAAACTTATGAGAGATATGTATTTCGTTCTCGTCTCCAACAGCCTGGTGAGTCGTTTGATAATTATCTCACCGATCTCAAAATAAAAGCTCAGTCCTGCAACTTTGGAGATCTAAAAAACTCAATGATAAGGGATCAGGTTGTATTTGGGACAAATGAAAAGAGGCTAAGAGAAAAGCTGTTGAGGGAAGTGGATCTCACACTGGACAGTGCAATAAAAATATGTCAAGCAAACGAACTAGCAAAGCAACATGCACTGACTTTTCAAGCAATGCCATATGACCAAGAAAGTGAGTCTGTGAACGCAGTAAAAATGAAAGGAAAATCACAGTTCAAGTTCAAACAAAAAGACAAAAATAGAGACGATGATCAAACACAGTTTGACTGTAAGAAGTGTGGTGACACACACAGACCGAGAAAATGCCCTGCATTTGGGAAAACATGTGCAAAGTGTAAGAAGCAAAATCACTATGCGAAAATGTGCCATACCAGAAATAAGATACACACAGTGCAGGAAGACTCGGATGACAGCGATGATTTGAGTGAGACATTTTTCATCAAAATGGTGTTGTGTGAGAAAAACTATGTACAGCCCCACAATGCAAGTGACACAGAGCATGCTGTCCGTGCAGTAAAAGATGATAAATGGACTGCACCTCTGTTAGTCAATGGGACACTAGTAACCTTCAAAATCGACACTGGAGCCAAAGCCAACTTGATCAATGAAAATGATCTGAAAGCTCTTGCAGAGAAACCAAAAACAGTTGCAGACAAGGCAATGTCATTAAAAGCGTACAACAATCAGCCAATACCAACTATGGGTGGTTGTAGGCTCAAAGTCACTGCAAAAGGAAGACAACACAACTTGATGTTTACAATAGTGCCAAGTGGACACGAGTCGATCCTTGGAGACAAAGCATCTGAAGATCTTGGACTAGTCAAGAGGATCTACCAAATCAACAGTGACAACATAGAAATAGACAATCCAAGCAAAAGACTCTCACAAAGTGAAGGTAGCACAAGTGTAGTGAACAAATACTCGAACGTCTTTAAAGGACATGGTACACTGCCTTACACTTACAAAATACAGCTCAAGGAAAACGCTAAACCTGTAGTGCATGCCCCAAGGAGAGTGCCAGCACCGCTCAAAGCAGGACTTAAAAAGGAGCTGAACAGAATGACACAGATGGGAGTCATTGAGCGAGTGGAAGAGCCCACTGACTGGGTTAATCCCATCACGTGTGTTAAAAAAAGAAACTCCCCTGAGTTACATGTCTGTCTAGATCCCAAAGATTTGAATGAAAACATTAAAAGAGAACATTATCAAATCCCCAAGCGTGAAGAAATCCTGAGTGACATGGCTGGTGCTAAGTACTTCAGCAAACTAGATGCCTCGCATGGATTTTGGCAGCTGAAACTGGACCCAGAAAGCAGCAGGTACCTTTAACACACCATTTGGGCGTTACTGTTTTCTGAGGCTTCCATTTGGCATCGAGTCAGCGCCAGAGATCTTTCACAGAGCTATGGAGTCAATCATAGAGGGTCTAGAAGGAACACGAGTGTACATTGATGACTTAGTTGTCTGGGGAAACTCAAAACAGCTCCATGATGAGAGACTTGAGAAGCTGTTACAGAGAGTGAAAAAGTATGGACTAAAACTAAAACGAGAGAAATGTCTTTTTGGTGTGACCGAAATGACATTCTTGGGAGACAAGCTCACAGCAGATGGCGTGCTCCCAGACAAAACAAAAGTGCAAGCCATACTCGACATGCCGGCTCCAACTGACAAAAAAGGAGTTTTGCGTGCTATGGGGATGGTTAACTTTTTGGGTAAGTTCATTCCCAACCTCTCCTCAAAAACTAAATGCCTCAGAGAACTGCTTCATCACAACGTAGCATTTGAGTGGACAACAAAACATGAAAAAGAATGGAAAGAACTGAAGAGAACTGTGACTGCTGAACCGGTTTTAACCTACTTTGATCCAACGAAACCAACTAAAATCTCCACTGATGCTTCAAAAGACGGACTAGGAGCGGTATTGCTACAAATGAATGAAGAAAAATGGCAACCTGTAGCATATGCATCGAGATCAATGACGGAGACCGAACAACGCTATGCTCAGATTGAAAAGGAGACACTGGGCCTAGTGTTTGGGTGTGGGAAGTTTCACACTTATGTTTATGGACTGCCCACATTCACAGCAGAAACTGATCATAAACCACTCATATCAATCCGTAAAAAGAATCTCAATGACATGTCGCCCAGAATCCAACGCATGATGTTGACATTGCAGCGCTATGACTTTGACTTAATATACACACCAGGTAAATACATAGTGCTTGCTGACACACTTTCTCGAGCACCAGCACTTAACAGTTGCACGGCTGGGAGCACCGTGGCAGAAGATGCTGATACACACATCAACATGATCACTGCCTCACTGCCTGCATCAGACACCATGTTGCAGCAGATTGTTAAAGAGACAGAAAAAGACTCTATGCTACACAAAGTGTCTCACTGTGTAAACAACGGCTGGACAAAAGGAGTTTGCCCACAGTTTTTCCCGGTGCGGGCAGAGCTGTGTATGTCAAAAGGACTTCAGCTGAGAAAAAACAGGATTGCTATCCCACAAACCATGCGCAAGGACATGCTTCAACGTCTTCATGAAGGACACCTGGGAGTGGAAAAATGTAAAAGAAGAGCACGTGAAGCCATCTACTGGCCAGGTATCAACAAAGACATAGAGGAAATGATTCAGAAATGTGACATTTGCCTCAGACATCACTACAAACAAGTCAAGGAGCCAATGCTGGTGGCCGACCTTCCCACTGCTCCTTGGCAAAAGGTGGGCACAGACCTATTTCATCTGTATGGCAAGGACTATCTTCTTGTTATAGACTATTACTCGAACTATCCTGAGATTGCACAACTCTCCAGCACCACTGCACAGTCAGTTATAGTGCACATGAAAGGTTTCTTTGCCAGACACGGAATCCCACAATGTGTTGTGAGTGACAACGGTCCGCAGTATGACTGTGGAGAGTTTAAAGAGTTTGCAAAGCACTACGGATTCAAGCACGTTACTTCAAGCCCATTGTACCCACAGGCCAATGGTCAGGCTGAAAAGGGAGTACAAATAGTTAAGAGACTTCTGAAGAAAGCCAAGGATGGTAAGGCTGATCCTCACCTTGCTTTACTAAGCTACAGAGCTGCACCTCTGGAGTGTGGAGCGTCCCCGGCTGAGCTGCTCATGCATTGTAAGCTCTGCACCACACTACCGCAACTGCAACAAGGACGTGACAATGACAACTGGATTGACGACAAAAAGAGACTCAAACTTAGACAAAAACTGGCCTATGACAGAGCTGCAAAATGTCTGGAACCTCTCTGTGAAAAGGACACTGTGAGGATTGAGGGACCTAATTGCTGGGACAGAAAAGCTACTGTACTCAGTGAAGTCGGACCTAGATCTTACATTGTGGAAACGGAGGATGGACATAAAGTGAGGAGAAACAGGAGGAGTCTGTTAAAGACTCATGAGGATACTGACAAACACGGTGAAGCTGAATGTGAACAAGAAAGTGATACATCAAATGCATACCAAGCTGAGCCTCATACCACTGCCTCTCAAATGACTGAACCAATCAGAAGGTCTACTAGACCTAGAAAACCACCTGAAAGACTTATTGAAAAAGTATAATGTTTTACATTGTTGCTTAAAGTAGAGTGCCTTGTACTTGTTATTTGTTTTATTGGGTACTTGAATTGTGCAACATTTTGACCTTTTGAATATTCCATTTTGTGCATTTACTTAAGGCTTTATTGCAAGCAAAGGTTTAAAGTTAAAAAAAAAAAAAAAAAAACAGTTTAACATTTGTTTTGTAACTCTGGAAAGGGGATGTAATGATAGGCATACTATTGTGTGACCACAAGGTGGCAGTATAGCCTTGACTGTGTGACGCTAACGAGATAGAGGAAGTACACTGTTGTAACAGGGACCACGTTCATGGCTCCATTAATAAATAGCTTGCAGCTCACAGAAGCTAGCAGCACAAATGTTCATGAGTGACTTCTTGAATAACAGAAGACAGAACATTACAGTTCCCTGGTTCCCTGGGCCACTGCCTCAAGTAACAGCGCTGCTGTTATGATTTGGTTTGTGTGCTGTCCCCCTCCCCTTTTTGTTTTCTTTTTGCAGCAGAGCAGTGTGTGGCAGGGGACGTGGCTGACTCCTCCTGGTGCTGCAGACTGGACACCTGCACGTCATTACCTAATCAACCACAGTATGAAGGCCTGGATGTCTCAGCACCACACTGCCAGATAATTCCGTCCTGTTCGGTAGCGTTACTGAGCTCCTTGTCTTGGAAGTACTTTGTGTTTCTACTTACCTGGATTATACTTACCTGCTGTGTCCTCATCTGTACAGATTCTCCTGGTGTCTCGTTCCTGGTGACCTGCTCCTCGTCGGCCAGCTCCCTGCCTCCACTGCCTGCCACCATCTGTTTGTATAATAAACTGTTTAACTTGCCTCCTGCTTCTGTCCTCTGCTTTGGGGTTCTTTAGTTTAACCTAACAGCTGCAACGGTCCAATTGGGTTGCTTGATGTGGACGCTAAGTATTGAAGGGGTGGTTGGACGATTAAAATTTGAGTGCACTCAAGGGTAACTATATATATATTTTTTTGAAAGTTTTTCTTTTTGTTTTGTTTTATGAGATCTCAATAGAAACGTGGCCGATTTGTACACTGTTACATTTTTTTTTAACTAAATTGAAAAGAAAGAAAATAAGGGAACGAGAATTTCATTTGAATAAGAACCACGTTACCTTAACTCTTTCTGTTGTCCTGTGCTTTATTTGGAGTGGAATCTAGTATCCTGACAATATACCAAGTACATAACCAACCTCCTCATCGAACCTAGAAATTTGAACACCTACCATAGATTCTTAGACTGCCTACAAGCAGAGCTACCACCGTAGGGTTACAATCGTGGCGAGCCATTCAGGAGGTTGGTACAGTGTGTAAAATAGACTCCACCCCAAAGTTGAAGTACACTAAGATTGTGTTTACTGCTAAATGGATTTTTGCAATCAGTTTAATGTGCATGGTCCTAGTTGTCTGTATGTCACAGGCATAGATGAAGCCTATTCTGATGATGACATTATAGAGTTCTTTAAAGTTAATGGGGACATTAAAGGGACTATAAGGAGTTTAAAAATGTTAAAATTAAGTATTTTCCTCCACCTACATGTTCCAGCCATGTCCTAATGTGTAGAATGAGCTCAGACCTGTTCACCACAACTGCCTCTAAAATCCTGTACAGTCACGGAAAAATGTATCACTTCGGCCCGAATTGCCGTCATGCACGAGCTTAATATAGAAGGTGCAGTTACACATATGGCCAGAGGTGGCAGTAGTGAGTATAAAATGGCAAACTTGCTTCCAGCCCCTTTAAGAAAGTAGTCAAAGTTCCCGATGACCCAGAACAACCCCAAGGCCGTGTACTAATTGAATACACAGCAGAGCGGACAATATCCAGACTTGACCCAGTGCAACTAGGTAGCCTGCCCAGTCCTAATGATCCAGCAGTTACCTGGTGTGTCAAAACAGTTCGTGAACTATGCCAAGAAGAACTCGGTCGAGAACTCGCTCAGAAATGTTTAGCTGAATTGAGCTCTCTTGCTGGAATAAGTAAAGCTGGGTTTTGGGAAACACTTCAAAGTGAACTGCAGAGTGCCCGGGCCCAGACAGACCCTCCACAAAGCCCAGATACTCAGCTGCAGCCCTCTGAAAATTCTGCTGCTGTCTCCACAATGGTGATGTGCAAACCAACAACAATAATGCTAATCCATTTGATGCAGTCACCCGCAACATCCCAACTACTGCTACCAGAAATCCATTTCTTGATGAAGGTACAGTTAACCCGCCTCATGTCCAAAAAGTCATTGTAGAACATTTCATTCGCAGTGACTCCACACCGTCTAGCTACAGTCAAAGCAGGATCCGCACATTCTCAGGGCGGCTGCCATCCAACCGCTCTGACCCCATCCAACTTAGCAACAGGTTTCAAGCACTGGATGGTGTTTATGAAGAACCTGTCACCGAAGAGCCTGTCGCCGACGAGCCTGCTACCGAAAACACTGTCCCGTCTGCTGCAGTACCTGATGCCTCTAACGCCTTTACGGTCCGGGCTGAGGATGGGGGAGGCAGCTCGGACAATGCTACTGCACCGGAGCAACTTTCAGACTCTCGCTCATCTGACACTGCCCGGCATCCACTGTCAACGCAGGCTCCAAGAGAGCAGCCTCCGCCTCTTAGCAGAAAAACTGGAGGTAAATCTCCAAGGATCCAGTCCTCAACTCCTACTACTTCCACACGGCATGCCGCTGGTGGAGCTAATGTCAGGAGAAGTCAACCCACATCTCTTCAACAACGTGACGAGCATCACCTTAATGCTGAACGAAGACCTCCTGCAGAAACTTGGTCAGATAGGCCTCCACATCCACGGCGATCTCCAAAAGTCCTGCTCGTGGGCACATTGATGATACGCCACGTAGCAGTGCGCGACGGCCGCTCCTACTGTTATCCAGGCGCGTGCGTAAAAGACATTACTGAACGCGTTGTTGAGCTCTCTAAATCACATCATTCCGCAACCACGGTTGTCATACACGCGGGCATTAATGATCTAAAATATCAACAATCTGAAATCCTCAAAAACAATTTTGAGAGCCTGATAAACGCTGTGTCAAAAAGTGGAAAGCAGTGTATAATTTCTGGCCCACTACCACCTCCTCGTTTTGGCGATGTTAAATTTAGTCGGTTGTGGCTTCTGCACGTGTGGTTAAAAGGCTACTGCACAAAGAAAGCTATACCATTTGTTGATAATTTTACCTCTTTCCTACATCGTCCAAAATTATTTAAGCCATACCGGCTACACCCAAATATAGTGGGCTCCCGCATCCTATCCACAAATATTGAATTAGCGCTTCAATCGCAAATGGTTTGACGTCACTGTGTGGATACGGTCCAACCCAGTGACCTAAATGCTTCTGACAATATTCAACCCTATCCACAACCTCATAATGAAAAGTCTAATAAAAATATCTCTCATAAGGTGACGCCTACACCCTCAAAACGCTCCAATATCACAGCTATAAAACAGAAGCAGTTACAGCTTTTTCAAACTGTAAATCATGCAAAAGTCATCTGGAACCCGGATAGTAAACCCAAAGGAATAATGGGAGGACATCTTAAAGCTGGGGTACTTGAATCTTGTGTTACCAGGCAGAATTCAAATTGTAACTCCTGCCCCCCTACTCTGCGCAACTGCGCACCTCCCTGATAGTCCCTCCCAGTCTCCACCTCTTTGGTAGTGCACGATATCACGCACGAGAGCTGTACGTGCACACGCATACGTTGTTGACAGTCCGAAGTTGCATCTAAGGATCCCCACGTTCATATTTTGTTGCTGTAAATAAATGTCGTCGTCACAGGTACGTGTTTTATTTACTCTAATTATGAAATACTCATTTATGTTGGTAAGCTGTAATATCGCCATATATTATACAAAGATTTAACAAAAATCTAAATGCAAAAAAAAAAAAGCAGACAAGATCGTATGTGAAAACTTACAGATGTGTGTTAACTTTGCTAAGCTAATATTTTTCCAACTGAATCAAGCCTGTCTGTAACAATACGAGAATTGTGGAGTTTCTAAAACGATTGTCGTTGGTCTGTCATGAATAGGTTGACGAGATTTTCACTGATCAACCCTCTACAAGTAGAGGTCAGGGCAGAGGTGGCCGTGGACGAGGGGCAGGCCGAGGCGGAGGTTGAACTGGCCGAGGCGCTGGACGTGGGGCTGGCCGAGGGCTTGGCCGAGGTGCTGGTCGAGGGGCTAGAGGCCGGGGAGCAGCCACAGGTGTAGCCAGAGGACGAGACCAGGGACGCGGAGAAGATCGTGGGGGAGAGGATGGAGAGGAAGATCAACTGGGAGACGCTGACATGCAGCGAGTTGAACAACTACAGAACCGGAGGAGAGAAGTTGAAGAGGTAATCGTAATATTTTTTGTAAGACGACAAAAGTAACGACCCAATTACTATTGCAGCATAAGCAGAGAAATTACTTGAGTAACATATAATGGGTCAATTTTATACAGCGTGTATAACAAAAAGCTGAATGTACAGTATCTTTTTACTACTGTAATCTGCCAAACCTAAAATAAGTAGTCTTTATATTTACAATCAATACTAGATTAGAGAAAAAATGTATGTAATGAAATGTAAAGTTTAAACTGTAATTCAATTATGCTTTTATGAAGATTTTACAAAATAATTGTCATGTTTGCAGGCCAGAATTCAATCCCTCAATTTGGAGCAATGTCAGGATCTTCTCATGAGGTGTCTGCGCAGAGAGCCTGGACTCCTGTTTGACATTCTGGCTGAGGATAATCTAGCAGCTGTTCCCCATGCACCTCAACTGCCTCACTGGTGTGTCTGTGGAAGATGCAGGGAGATGCCAACAGACATTGAAAATAAGTGCTGCAGTCAAGAGCCCCAGCATTGCATCTCACAGCTACTGCACATGGAAGCCTACGTCATTGAAGAAGGCGGCCTTCGGTTAGCTCGGAGGCTTTGGAGTGACATCAGAGCACGTGAAGACCCTCCCGATCCAGGAGAGGATAACAAACAGTACAGATTTGCAGCCTATCGACAGTATTGTGCTTGGCAATTTGGAGCACTTGGGCAATTGAACCGACGCGTTATACCCAGCTGTGTTGTGTGCCGCATTAGAGATACATTTCCTGACCCACACCATCAGTATGTGGGTTTCATACCACGTAGACTGTGATTGTTTTAAAATGTCATGATTCACTTTTGCCATCATTCCTAATTTGATTATTTAGCTCAATTGTTCAAACATTTTAAATAAAAAAATACAACCACGAATGTTTACAGTACTTTATTAGAGTTAAAATATGCATATATTTTAAACACAGGTGCTATTCTTGAAGAAATACGCCACTTCACTTTTGCATTGCTTGCCCTAAAGAGAAAAGAAAAAGTATTAGCAAACCAGCCGAAGTAGGCAATTCATTACCGTTACATTTACTACATTTTGAAGTGCCTGCACTTTTGGGAGTAGTTTTATCACAGTACATTTTCACTTGTGCAGTATGTTGGGGGTAATGCATTATGAAAGTAACGAGTTACAAAAATATATTCCTATGGTACTGAAAAAGTAATATAACATTACTTTCACCAAAAAATTGAATGTATTACATTTGTAAAGGTATATTCACTAATGTAGAATATATAACACTGCACTTGTGTGTGTACTATTATTTTGAAGTAACGTTACCCTTACTGAAGTGTGTAGAGTACCCAACATACTTAAAGAAGTATTGACTACAACTCCAAACAAGCTACTCCAACTGACATTTTTTAAATTTACTCCCAAATAAAGACTTGAAAGCAACATCACTCCGGTTATTTCTAATATATCCTCATTCAACATATGCATACCAAGGCCACGGCTGAGTTGAGTTTGTAACAACTCCTCGTTGGTTGGACGTGGAACTCCGGGGAGAAGTCCTAACCGCCGTGGGTCATCTGGTCTCAGTCTCCTCTTTGCTGGCATGCCTTTCCCTGAAGAAACCCGACACAACAGGATGGCCCTCCGTAGATCTGGGATGTACCCATAATCCTTTTCCACTTTCACAGGGTACATACTCCACCGCCGTGACTTCTTGTTAAAAAGAAACTTGTACCTATTTTGATGACACAGTTACATACAACTTTATTAGTGAAGATTAATGGGTAGACATTTTAAAGTAAACAAAGTAAAGTTAAACTTACTCCAATGAGCCGTCAGCATTTCTTTTGAGTGGTCTGTGAACATGATGATTATAATCCAAACCAGCCAGGTGTGTCCGTGCTCTGTAGACTGGCCAAACAAAGTAGAATCTTTTTCCAGCATACATAAGAATGTGATTGTGAAAAGATTCCAGCTCAGCAGTGGATCTAGAAACAAAAACACAGCATTATTTTTATGTTCACACTTCAGTGTCTGCAATATAATGTAAATATATATATATATATATATATATATATATATATATATATATATATATATATATATATATATATATATATATATATATATATATATATATTATTATCATTGTGATAGAGAACAGAGCACAAAACCACGATACGCTGACATGGAAACACATACCTAAAACAGAGGAACTTCTCAACCTCTTTCAGCCACCTCACTTTCAGAACGATTTCAATCAGTGCTTCATGTGCCACTGATCCTTTGCTAATCCAAACTTTGTCTCGTTCTTCTAACAACGGACCATGATGACATGCTCCAAGAACCCATTCATGTTCTCCAGTGATATGGTGAAGAACACCTGTCCACATTTCCTACAGAAACAGAACCATGTAATACAGTAAAAGTAATACAACATAGCAGTCAGTACAAATTTTCAATAATAATCATAATAATCATAATAATAACAATAATAAAACAGCAGACTTACAAAGAACTCATCATATGTTGCAGCAGTCTTCGCGCAAAACCAGAAGTGGTTACATATGTCCTTTGACCATGCAAAAAGAATAGCGCATCCTTTTCTTTGCGCTGCCTATGCACAGATAATACAAATTATGGACCATTTGCAATGACAAACGTTTCACTTAAAAATAAATACAGTAACAGTAGCACAGTAATCTTTATTACCTGGTGGATCTTCTTTCCGAAGTTTTACGATCCATGCCACATGTCGAGCGTATGACGAACTCCAGACTCTTTGTACTTTCCTTTTTCTGCACAAAACAACAACAAAAACTATATACACTGACTGAAAAAAATGGACAAATAACTAAAGAGCATGCCCCTAAAGTGGAATATACTAAAAGATTTTTGGAATAATGTATACTTACTAAATAATACTGAAATCTGTGGATGTGCATCAGTACACACTTCTTTCAGATTCTTTAAATCTTTGAGCAGGGAATCAAGTGAGACAATGAAGGCCTCTTTCTCCATTATAACACTGTTGCGTCCTCTTTTTCTTTTCTCCTCTGTGTGCATGTAGATTATTTCTTTGCTGTCATTCTCCATGACCGTGTATGTGCAGTATGCAGCAGAAAAGCCAGGGCTGTCCATCCGGCCATCTCCTTTTAGAAACACAAAGACAAAGTTGAAATGTAAGCAGTTATAATGTATTATTTAAAATAAAGTAAAAATTTAAATCAGAGGTCAAACTTACCAAGCACAACTAAATCTGGTTTGTTTTGTAGACGGGATATAATAACCTTCCGCTTCTCCTCCCAGAAGTCCTCTATGGTGTCCACACAGTATGTGTCTTTGATTTTGAAGAATGTGTTCTTCCCCACCATACCAATGTTCATAAACTTGAACAACAAAGCCACCTTCCCATAGTTATTTCCAGATAAAAGTATGTTTGTGGCCAACATAAAATCGCCTATTTGCAAGCCATACTTTAAAGTTGGCTGAGAGCGCCAGCGCCAAACAACATGGCCAAAGGGACAAATCTGTAATAAAAAAAAAAAAAAACATTTGAATATCATTTTAACTTTATTCCAAATGAGATCTGTAATGGAAAATATTTTGGATGTCTGAAAGTTTTGTTTCATTATATGTGTATAATTTTCATTATTCATTCCCAAAGACCATCTTCCTGTAATCAGTCTTCGAAAGCAATACAGATGCACCTTCATGTAAAAACCCTTTGTAGTGTTGAGAGGGTCTACCTGACATCCTGACGATGTCTCCAACATCAGAGAGACATGTAATGTCTCTGTCTCCAACATCCTTTGTAATAGTAATAGCCCTGCATTGATCAAGGTCACCCCATGCAAAGCCATTGGAATGTGTGAAAAGCTGCCAGACTAATGTTCATTAGCACCTGAGTGGCTGGAAGAAGCTTTTGTTCTCCAGACTAAAACCACACACACACACACCTTTCCTATGTAGATTCCACACCATGTAAAATGTGTAGCAGATCTTTGAGTGATTTGTAAATGACCAAAACGAAATAGAAATGATTGATTTAAACTAGGATTTTCTGTGATTCTGGATGTTTGCAAGAAATAAAACTTTCACCCCTCAGTGGTGTACACCAAAAGGAGCATTTTTTCCATAACAGACCTTCTATAATTTAAATGCATTGACAATATCATAATGTACTCACCCACTCAATAATTGCAGCAGTGGCTCTGGATTTTACAGTCGCCTGAAATGGTCCAGGTGACTGGCACTCAGAGCTGTATTTATCCCTAGACTTGCACTTCGAGATAGGCAGGACCAGGCTTTCAGCCAGCTCTTTCAGACAATGATGGTATGCAATGGAAGCAGGTTCTCCTATAAACTCAAGTCCACGTTGATCTGGAAGCTTTCCTGATCTCTCCTCCTCCTCCTCTTCCTCCTCGAGATCGATCCCCGATGCGTCATGGACAGTGTCCTCCATGGCAATTTCTTCATATTGCCTCATGTCGATTTTGTTGGCCAAGGCACCACCACTTCTGTGATAATGAATAAGAAAAATAAAATAAAAATAATGTTATGTTTTATTGGTTTTGATTTACCTTTAGTAAGCACTGTTTACATACCGAACACAAATTGGTGGCACATAGTCACCATCACTGTCACTATCACCATCACTCTCTTGAACCTCAAAGGGCATGGGATCATCTAACCAGTCAATGCTAAAATAAAGGAATACAACATTTAAATGAATAAACGAATGACCAAATTGCATATAGTTTTCTTCAAAATACTTACGTCGCGTTCCTGATGTCATTAAACGCCTCATAATCAATTGCACTAGCATTTAAGTCCAGCGATGTCATACTACATACAAAGAGTGTTAGACATGTGCCAGTGATAACAGACATTACATGTGTTCAAAAAGAGTAAAAAACCTTATACCTTGCATCCAGCTGCTGTATGGATGCCTCGTCAACTGGACTCCTTTCAAGGTCTCCAACACCAGCCATAGCAAAGTCATCCGCACTGAAAAAATTAAGCATGCTTTAAAACACAGAGAATAACGAACATTGTGGAAGATGTGCCCTATTTGACTCACTGTTCTGATTGTGATCCAGATGAAATACTGGATGCTGATGGAAGTGGCAAATCAGCAGTCATGCCATGCTTCATAGGTGTGGATGTCACTTTCATAATCTCATAGCTGCAACAACAACAAAAAACAATGCTGCTTAGATAAGTAAGAATTCACAAACATCTCATAAGCATGACAATGGGCTTTAACCTGTTAAACCCCACCTGGACCGAGCACATTTTCTCCAGTTTTGCATTACGCAAATCTCAAAGCGAAAATGTGATGAAAAAACACGACAGAAAAGTAATGAAAGAAGTGATGCAAAAGCCACACAAAAAGTGACAAACAAAACGTGACAGAAGAGGCACTACAGAAGGAACAAAAGCGTGCCCGAAAAGCAACAACAACACAACAAAGGAGAGAAACGACAGTCGAGAGCAACAAAAACATGACGAAAACACGTAACAAAACAAACGAAAACACGACAAAAAATATGCGCTTGGTTTAGGTGGGGGGTAAGAGGTTTTAATCCTTGGACATGAACCCGTTTTCAGCATATAATGGCGAAGTTCTCAGACGGTGACTAGCTAGCTTCTTTATCAACCATTAGCATGTCCATTGTAATACCTACTATTCCAAACAGAACATTTAATTTCATAATCTTTATAACTCATTAAACACCATTACGGGTCAAAACCTCAGAACAAATAACGCTGCAAACGTCGAGGTGAAACTGACTGAGGAACATACTTCACCTAGGTTTTTATAGCTACGAACAAAGCTTGTCAACAGTTACGCTAGCGACTCGCACATACACCATTTGGTTGATAAATATTTAATTTCACTTTTACATCCCATAAATATAGCATATTATACAAGTTGCGTGCAGTTTATGTGTATTGGATGACATTACTGGCACTGCTGTAGCGTGACTTTCGTCCTACACCACATATGTCTCCGCTTTCAATACACGGAACAGCAATCGTGTGACTATCGGTAACACGCGTCTCAACGCTAAAGCAAACACACACAATATATGAAAATGGAACTTTAGATTACCTGTCTAGAAGGAAAACAGCCACTTGCGCATCCAAAGTTAGTCCCAGACTCGCCCGCAACGCCTTCCATCTGGAATACGCCGGACTGATGTTTATTCGAGTTTTGGCTCTTCTTTGGTTTTTTAGACGTACAGCGTCTTTCTTTTCTTCTTCTGATTTCCTCTTTTTGGGTTTTTTAGCAGTATATGCAGTAGCAGCGAGCGCAGGTATAGCGATCTTCCCAGGTGGATGTTCGGCAGCCATGATGCTTTACTAACAAGTTCGCACCGTGCGCGCGCTTCACTATGTATCGCGTCAGCCAATGAGGAGGCTCCTTCGTGGGCTCTGCTCACCCCTCCTTTCTCTAAAGCCTCTGGTTGGAGTTGGTGGGGTGGACCGCCAGGAAGAGAAATGATTTTGTCTTCCTGGGTTTTATCAACTAAAATACTTAATTATAAGGCACAGAAAGCACGCAGACGTACGATTTTTTCTGAAATGACTACTTTTACGATATACTGCATGAGGCTAATAGGATTTTTTTTTTAATTAAAGAAAATAACTTAGGTACCCCAGCTTTAACATCAGGAGCTTGACTCCAAAAATGGATCAAATACGCTCTCTCCTTGTTGACTCTAACCTGGATTATTTGTGCATCTCGGAAAGTTGGCTGACTGAGACTATACCCACAAACCTAATTGACGTACCAGGATATACATGCTTCAGAAAAGACAGAACCATGGGCCGAGGAGGTGGTGTACTAATTTATATTAAAGCGTGCTATGTATGTGAGAAACTTAAATTTAATGTAAATCTTGAATGTCTTGGATTAAATGTCACTCTTTCATTTAATATGAAATTTAACTTAATTGTACTTTATAACCCCCCATCACATGATTCCAGTTTCTACAATGACCTTAAGAGCCTTTTTGTCTGCTCTCAATCCTAATAATGAATGTGTTGTATTTGGTGACTTTAACATTAACTAGAAGGACAATGGTACTAAATCTAAACTGAAAACAATAATGGAAAAATATCATTTTAAGCAGCTTGTACAACTTCCAACTCGAATCACTAAAAGTAGCAAAACTCTCTTGATCTGATATTCGCAAATAAGCCTGAAAGAATAACCAGAATACACAATTTACTTACTGGTCTATCTGATCACAATATGCTTTTGGCTATTAGGAAACTTTCTAAGAAACGTCTTATGCACCACAAAAAAGTAGGTCGACTTAATGCAGTCACAGGAATTCCAAAATCTAAAATTGCTCACTTTGAATCAGAGCTTAAAAATCTTAATTGGAATGATGTAATGGAACTTTTGGATCCTGAATCTTGTGCAAACAGTTTTACATCCACATTAAGTAATTTAATAAATCATCACACAACTACATGGAAACCAAAACCAAAGAAGAAGAACTGTCTCCCTTCGATCAGTGCTGATGTCCTCCAGTTAATGAAAAAGTGTGACCTAACCTTAAAACGTTCCTTGTTGACTAAAACCAATACTGACCATCAACTCTACATTAGTCTGTGGAACAAAGTTACATATGAACTGCGTAAAGCGAAAACTCATTATTTCACGCAAATAATAGATGAGGCCAAAGGAAATGGCTCAAAAATGTGGCAACAAATTAACAGATTAACCAATCCATCCAAGGACAACAATACCAAAATAAAGTGCCTTAAGGAAGGTGATAATTTAATTTATGAAGATAGACTTTTTGCATGTTCATTGAATAGATTCTTTATTGAATCTGTGCATGCCTTAGACAGTAAATTTAATAAAATAACTTTATCAAATGAAAACAAAAACTCTACTTCCACTGATACCTTCAAAATCACAGAAGTATCAAAAAATGATATATGTAAAATAATAACCAATATGAAAACCACTTCATCCAAAGACATAAACAAATTAAATACTAAGCTATCTGTTAGAACCCATAACTCATATGGTAAATCTTTCGATTCGAACTAACATCTTTCCAGATTGCTGGAAAACAGCAGTAATAATTCCTGTATTCAAACATGGAGACAAAAATATTGCATCAAATTACAGGCCAATTGCCATCCTACCCATGGTCTCTAAAATTATTGAAAAAGTTGTTGCTGATCAACTTGCTGTGTACCTAAAAAATCACAGTTTACTATAACCAGAGGAAAAATTTGCTGCTCAAATGTGGCTATTTTTAAGCTCAAGAGACGAAAATGAGATTCTCCTCTATTGCTCCTAGTGCATTTTAGGAGAAACGAATGAGACTAGAGGTGAGACCCACTTGAGACACCAGGGAGAAAGTTTTTATGGCTCCTAAAGCTTCTAAACAAGCCATAATGGAGAAATAAAGATTCAATCTCACTTAAATAGCAAAATATACATTTATTTAATGTATGCGACATAACAAATATTAGCATACATGAATAAAAACATTTTCATCGAAGGCCACCTATTGAAGTGTGAGCAGCTACAGCAGGGGTGGCCAACCCGCGGCTCTCGAGCCGCATGCGGCTCTTGGCCAATCAGAGTGCGGCTCTTTGCATGATTGGAGATGTTTAATACAATGCGGCTCTTTGCAAAATAATTGGTAAATATTCCCCATAAACTGTAACAGTCTTAGACCAAAAATCCAACCATCGTCCTACAAACCCTGTTTCCATCTCTACATGAATGAGAGTCCGTATCTCTCTCCTTTTCGAGGCAGCGTGTAAAAGGTGCCCGTGCAGCCTCACTCAAAGCGAGATGTCGGTTAAACAACAGGCAGGCAGATCGTGGCACTAGGATTAGCTTCTGTGCTTTTCAGATTTCTGATCAGCCTACTCTTTATTTGATGTAATTTGGCCTCATATTCACAGAAAAAGATCAAAATTAGGAAATGGAAAAAAGCGGAGCTCTAATGAAGCATATGATGCGAAGCGCGACATCGCGTATCGCGGAAATATGCAAAGTCATGACTTTTCTTTCACATGGGCTATAACTGTAGCAGATGCAACTTAAAACAGACTCTCAGATCCTCCAGAGGCTCCTGGTTAAAGTTCATGAACTTTATGCAGCCTAGAGAGCGTTCTTTGCACAGTCCAGTCAGGACGAAGCTGCAGGCACTGAGCGCACAGGCCAGGGGCGAATCAGAGAACACTGAGACCCCTCTCAGTGGGCAGGGCCCCACATACAAACACACCCCAGCATTAAAAAAAAAAAAAAAGAATAATAATAATAATCTAATTCTGTCTCAGTCAGAACAGGAAACACAAAATGTCATTTAATATTCATGTATTTCAATCTTGTTGAGGAGTAAAACCATTCAATCTAACACAATTATTAAAAAAAAAGAAAGAAAAAGGCATAAAGTTATAGTTTATTGTGATTAAATAAAACGGTCACATTCTATTTAATCACAATAAACTACCGCCCCGGAATCTCGCTAATGGTCGGTGCCTATGTGGCTCTTCACAGGATCAAGGTTGAAAATTTCGGCTCTTGGTCTCCGACTGGTTGGCCACCCCTGAGCTACAGCATATGGTCAAAGCAGTAAAACAGTCCCTCCAGGATTTTGCAGGCCTTTTTTGTTATTGTTGTAGGATATTGTATGTGCCTGATTTCACAGGACATTTTTCCAAAAGTTGCAATGAATCTAACTTTTCTTCCCTGTTTTAACCCTAGAGGAAAACAATATATGTTATTGGCACATGCCAATAATAACAAGTAAAATGGATTTTAGGAAATAGTATTTGCAGGGAAGAAGCAAAGAAAATAGCGGATTATTCCTGGAGGAACTGGTAAAACATTAAATGGTGCAAGGTTGAACTTTAATGTCAGCTGTCTGTTAAGTTAACAAAGAATTCAATCGAGTAGAATTATTAAAGTAACAAGTTCCATCTCTAACAATGTGTGACACCCAAGTAATAAAAAAGGCTGCCCTTGGGCACCCTTGCTGAAGATCCCACAGATGATGTTAGATTATGTAAAGGTCCTGTGTCTTGACTTCAAGCTTTTATCCTTCTGGACTTTTTCAGTATTGCCCAAAGGTAATAGTCCATTAGTCCAGGAAAGTTGCTGATTTGTTCACCATCTGGAAACAGTTCAAGGTTTTTGGGGATGTTCTGTTGTCATCACATATAATATAATAGGGGTTCAATCTTGATTTGTTAAGATGATCGGTGGCAACATCTGCTTGGTGTCCATTTTTCCCCTTCTTCATTCTTCTGCTGCAAAACAAACAAAAACATTTAATGTTTAATGACTGTTATCATTTCATTGCGGACCGTCCTATTAAGGTTAAGGATCAAACATTGCCATACACCATACAATTAGCAAGATCACTCCAAAAGAGGAATGGTTTTGCAGGTGGTGACCACAGACCATTTCGCTGTCTTCATCCTTTGTACCATATTTTTGGAACACTTTTGCATTTGTCCAGTGTTCTCACCACCAGAGGTATCATGAGGAGCATCTACAACCCACAGAAGTTGCTCAGGGAGTGATGCTCATCCAAAATGGCACGTCCATTCGTGCTGTGGCAAGAAGGTTTGCTGTGTCTCCCAGCGCAGTGTCCAGAGCATGGAGGAGATACCAGGAGACAGGCCAGTACACCAGGAGACCTGGGGGGGCCGACCGAGGTCAACAACCCAGCAGCAGGACCGCTATCTGCTCATTTGTGCACGGAGAAACAGGAGAAGCACTGCCCGAGCCCTACAAAATGACCTCCAGAGGGCCACAAATGTGCATGTTGGTCCTCAAACGGTCAGCAACCGACTCCATGAGGGTGGTATGAGGGCGTTGGGCCGGTGCTTACTGCCCAACACCGTGCAGCCCGACTGGCATTTGCCCGAGAACACAGCGATTGGCAGATCGGCCAATGGTGCCCTGTGCTCTTCACGGATGAGAGCAGGTTCACCCTGAGCACATGTGACAGACATGACAGAGTCTGGAGACGCCCTGGAGAACGTTCTGCTGATGCAACATCATCCAGCATGAGCGGTTTGGTGGTGGGTCAGTGATGGTCTGGGGAGGCATTTCATTGGAGGGCCGCACAGCCCTCCATGTGCGAGCCAGAGGTTCCCTGACTGGCACTGGGGACCGGGATGAGATCCTCAGACCTATTGTAAGACCATATGCTGGTGCTGTGGGCCCTGGGTTCCTTCTGATGCCTGATAATGCCAGGCCACATGTGGCAAGAGTGTGTCAGCAGGTCCTGCATGATGAAGGTATTGATGTTATGGACTGGCCTGCCCGTTCCCCAGACTTAAATCCAATAGAGCACATCTGGGACATCATGTCTCGGTCCATCCATCAACGCCACGTCGCACCACAGACTGTCCAGGAGCTGACTGATGCTCTAATCCAGGTCTGGGAGGAGATCCCTCAGGAGGACATCCGTGGTCTCATCAGGAGCATGCCCAGGCGTTGTAGGGAGTGCATTCAGGCACGTGGAGGCCACACACACTACTGAGGATGATACAGACTTGTTTGGAGGAATTTCTACAGAATTTGGATCAACCAGTGACCTGATTTGTCACTTTGATTTTGACTATAATTTTGGATCCAGACCTCCAGGAGCTGAGAATTTGATTTACATTTATCATTCTTATGTTATTTTGTTCTCAACACATTGCCCTACACTATGAATAAAGATTTTCATCCGAAAAATTGAATTGATTGACATCTAGGATGTGTTTTTTGAGTGTGCCTTAAGTTTTTGTGAGCAGTGTATAAATAACACAATTGGAGTAAACACTATAATAAACTACAAAACTCTGAGTTGAAAGCCAGTAAAGTACAGTGGGTCTTTGGACAAGACTCTGTAGCAATGAAATATTAAGTACAGTATATATATATATAAAAAAAAAAAACTCTTCCTCACCCTCCGCGGGCGGTCTCTTTCTCCTCCTGCTCGGGTCCTCTACCAGAGGCCTGGGAGCTTGAGGGTTCTGCGCAGTATCTTTGCTGTTCCTAGAACTGCACTTTTCTGGACCGAGATGTCTGATGTATTTCCTGGGATCTGCTGGAGCCACTCCTCCAGTTTAGGGGTCACTGCCCCGAGTGCCCCAACAACCACGGGCACCACTGATGCCTTCACCCTCTAGGTTTTCTCCAGCTCTATTCTGAGCCCCTGGTATTTCTCTAGTTTCTCGTGTTCCTTTTTCCTGATGTTGAAGTTGCTTGGTATTGCTATGTCGACCACAACGGCTTTCCTCTGCTCTTTGTCCACCACCACAATGTCCGGTTGGTTCGCCATTACCATTTTGTCCGTCTGTATCTGGAAGTCCCACAGGATCTTGGCTCGGTCATTCTCTACCACCTTTGGAGGTGTTTCCCACTTTGACCTTGGGGTTTCCAGCCCATACTCTGCACAGATGTTCCTGTACACTATACCAGCCACTTGGTTATGGTGCTCCATGTAAGCTTTCCCTGCAGCATCTTACACCCTGCAGTTATGTGCTGGATTGTCTCATTGGCCTCTTTGCACAGTCTACACCTGGGGTCTTGTCTGGTGTGGTAGATCTGGGCCTCTATTGCTCTGGTGCTCAAGGCCTGCTCCTGTGCAGCCATGATGAGTGCCTCTGTGCTGTCCTTTAGTCCGGCTCTGTCTAGCCATTGGTAGGATTTCTGTATATCCGCCACTTCAGTTATGTTTCGGTGGTACATGCAGTGTAGGGGCTTGTCCTCCCATGACGGGACCTCCAGCACCTCATCCTTTGTTCCCCATTGTTTGAGACATTCACTGAGCATGTCATCTGTCGGAGCCTTGTCCTTGATGTACTTATGGATCTTGGATGTTTCATCCTGGATAGTGGCTCTCACACTCACTAGTCCTCGGCCTCCTTCCTTACGGCTAGCGTACAGTCTCAGGGTGCTGGATTTGGGGTGGAACCCTCCGTGCATGGTTAGGAGCTTTCACGTCTTAACATCTGTGGTCTGTATCTCATCCTTTGGCCAGCTTATTATTCCTGCAGGGTATCTGATTACTGGTAGGGCGTAGCTGTTTATTGCCCGGGACTTGTTCTTGCCATTGAGCTGCTTCTTAGGACCTGCCTTACTCGTTGGAGGTATTTGGCCGTAGCCGCTTTCCTTGTCACCTCTTCGAGGTTGCCATTTGCTTGTGGGATTCTGAGGTATTTGTAACTGTCCTCAATGTCTGCTATTGTTCCTTCTGGGAGTGAGACCCCTTCTGTGTGGACTACCTCTCTTAGTCACCATCCGACCACACTTCTCTAGTCCGAATGACATCCCAATGTCTGCACTGTATATCCGGGTGGTATGGATTAGTGAGTCGATGTCTCGCTCATTCTTAGCGTACAGCTTGATGTCATCCATGTAGAGGAGGTGACTGATGGTGGCCCCGTTCCTGAGTCGGTATCCATAGCCAGTCTTGTTGATTATTTGGCTGAGGGGGTTCAGACCTATGCAGAACAGCAGTGGGGACAGGGCATCTCCTTGGAATATGCCACATTTGATGGAGACTTGTGCAAGTGGCTTGCCATTGGCTTCAAGGGTGGTTTTCCACAACCTCATCAAGTTTGCAATGAAGGCTCTTAGAGTCCTGTTGATGTTGTAAAGCTCCAGGCATTCAATGATCCAAGTTTGTGGCATTGAGTCGTAGGCTTTCTTGTAGAGATTAGATCGGGCCCAAAAAATCAAGCCCGACCCGACCCGAGCCCGCGGTTATAAAGCCCGACCCGACCCAGCCCGAGCAATTAACGTCAATTGTCAGCCCGAACCCGAAACAAACCCGACGTAAATAATTATTTATTTAAGGCTCAGACAGGTGCATCTGCACAGCAGCACCATGTTTGCGAGGTACGCGACGACGCGCACGGTATACGTGCACGCAGCAGTAGCGCACATACCTGGAGGGGCAGAGACGTACGCGGCGCGGAGCAGCCAGCGCCGCAGCTCAGTGTGTCTTGTCTCCTCTTTTCCGTATCTCTCTCTCCTCCTCCATGTTTCATAAACATTGCGCTCTACAAAAGCTACTTTTTATGCAGTAACCTTTTAAACTACACCTGAACAGAGCACATTTTCTCCAGTTTGGCTTTACCCAAATCTAAAACTTTCTTGAAAAAAGCATCAAGATAGCAACAAAAACAAGCATGAAAACGCAACAAAAAGTGATCAAATAAAGTCACAAAAGAGTAACAAAAAAAGCAGAGACGGTGCAACAAAAAAGTCAATCACAACAAGGCGATGAAAGTGCAGAAAAAAAGGGTGAAACCTCAACACAAAAGGGGACGAAAACACAATAAAAAAGCCAGTTTTGTAGGTCTCAGCTTTTCAATGAGGCGTTACTCTGGCCTATAGGCTGTGGGCTCAAGTCCAGAAGCTTTTAGATTTGGGTAACACTAAACTGCAAAAAATGCGCTTGTTAAGGTGGTAAGAGGTTAAAAACACATTAATAGAATGTTCATCTAATGTTATGTTAATAAGAACCTCCCGGAAACGTTTTAACGTTACATTTTGATCATATAAAGTTTCTTGAACCTGAAAACATTTATCTACAGTTTAAGTTCACAAGGCAACACTCATTTGTGAACAGTGCTCGGGCTTTGGCCTTACCTTTCTCTCCTAAAATTCATGGAGGACCACAGAGAGAGGACGGTAGTCGCGCTGCAGCAGAATCAGGAGATGACAGGACAGTCCTGCAGCTGAAGACCGGTCCAATTCCTTGAAAATGGTCCTTATATTAGAACACATCTCCATCACTGCTCTGTGAAAAGGCAACAATAAGCATACAGTATAATACAGGCTGTCATTAATAAAAGGCATCTTCAGTTTTCTATTGTACATCAGCATGTAGCATTTCTCCCTGACTTCAACAAAACAATCTTTATCATGACCATTATAATAATCTACTCTCAAATGTTCGATTTTGTTTTGAAAGCCTACGAAAAGTGTAAGTCAGCCTTGTGGCTATAATCTGACATGTTTACTTTTGTTTCAATGCAGATGCTGTGCATTGTCCCCATCTAATTGTTAATTTAAAACAACCACATTACCTTTTCGGTGTTGAAGCAACCTCTCTTACATTTTTTTCTTCGTTTTTATTTAATTACAGTGATAATCTATTCATTAAACGTTTGCAAAAACATATGAAGAGAGATAAGATATAATGAAAAATATTGGTCGAGTGTTTACTAATTTTGAGTATCTTACTTCATATATTAGCCAACATATTACCAGCAATATTAATACGCAGTCAACAACAGTCACAAACAAACTATTCGTCTCAAGTTTTCATGAGTTTAACTACAATAGGGCCCGAGAAAACCAGCGGAGCTTCGTGGAACCTTTAGCTGAGTTTGAGCTCACTCCGCTCGGACATAACTCACAGCGCGGGCCGCTGAATTCCCCAAAGACGCTAGATCGTACATTCACTTCATATATAAGCTAAACTATTACCATTAACATAAATACGCAGTCAACAACAGTCACAAAACAAACATTTCGTCTCAAGTCTTCACGAGTTTAACTACAATAAGGCTTGAGAAAACCAGCGGAGCTTGGTGGAACTTGTAGCCGAGTTTGAGCTCACTCTGCTCGGCTACAGCTCAGAGCGCGGGCCGCTGAATTCCTCAAAGACGCTAGATCGGATTTTTACAAGGATTCAACCGGTAAACTGACCAGCGGGTTTACCTTACAAGTAGACATTTCTCGCCTCAAATTGCCTTAAAAGTGAATTTTAGTCGAGAGCAACAATAAAAAAGCAACATTAAACTTACCGCATCCACCTTGGCCGCTGAGCTTAATGGCGGCGCTGCTGTTCTGCTGCTGCTGCCGCAAAGCCTTCTGGGATACGGTCCGGACCGAGAATGCAGCGAGTCTGCTCTGATGCAGACTCGGTAAAGGGGGCGGGGCGAGAACAACATCCGAGGATTTGACCGTTCTCGGTCTGATGCGAACTTTGAATTGGAACAGTACTCGGGCCGGCTCCGATGACGTTTCACGAGTACATGAGCACACAAGCACGGACAAGAACGCATATTGAGAAACGGCCCTCGTCACTGATTGGCTCTTTGGTGTCCTTGGAAACGTGACTCGGAAATTCTAAATATGGAAGCTGGCTCCAACTAAATACAACAGTGCGGCAGCTGTAACGGCTATACGACTAGCCTCGAATGGCTTAATTTTACCCGCGCGGGGGGCCATTGCTCCCTCTGTCCAGCAATCCACTGTCAATGCTCTAGACTGAAAGCTAATAAGACACCAGGTCCAGACGGCTTCCCCTCAGATTGGTACAAAGCTTTTCGTCATGAGTTACTGCCAAGCCTTCTAAGGGCTATTATTATCTCGGTTATCCCCAAGGAGGGAAAGGATAAATCAGAATGTGGTTCTTACAGGCCAATTTCAGTGCTGAATGTTGATTATAAATTGTTTACGGCTATACTTGCTAAAAGATTAGAAAACATGCTTCCGCACCTTGTACACACAGACCAAACTGGCTTTGTTTTTTCAGAGACAAACTCATGATAATATTAGACGCTCTCTACATATCCTACACCATATACAACAAAATAATCTGGAGGCTCTTCTCGTGAGCCTTGATGCTGAAAAGGCCTTCAACTGAGTCAGCTGGGCTTTTCTTTACAAAGTACTGGGAAGATTAGGGGTACATGGCAATTTTGTTCAGGTTATTCGTACACTATATAGCAGGGGTGTCCAAAGTACGGCCCGGGGGCCAAATGCGGCCCTCAGACCAATTTATGGTGGCCCTCAGCCTCTTGCTGTATCGGTTCACATCACCAGAGATGGACCTTTTTATTTGAAATGTAAAAATTCTATACAATTCTAACCTAACAACTAACATTTTATTGTGAGACAGAGCTGGCATGAAGGCTTTAAGCTTAAATAGAGGTATGGGGCACAATTTAAACCTCTGCTAGTCGAAGGTTTTGTGGCACTAACTACTGAGCTACGGCCCTTCACCCCGTGTACACTTCAATATGCGGCCGGCCCCCCATGAAAAAAGTTTGGACACCCCTGCTATATAGTAAGCCATCTGCAAGAATCAAAATTAATGAACACCTCTCAGAATCAATTATACTACAGCGCGGTTCTAGACAGGGCTGTCCTATTTCACCGCTCCTTTTTGCTTTATATATAGAACCACTAGCACAATGGTTGAGGCAGACTGACAGTATTAAAGGCATTCCTATAAATGGGGAAGTCCATAAAGTTGCCCTGTACGCAGACGACGTCTTGGTATATATTTCGGAGCCTACTGTTACGTTTCCTGAGTTGATGAATATTTTGCAAAAATTTGGCCGATACTCAGGCTATAAATTAAACATTCAAAAGACCCAACTTTTAACATTTAACTACTCCCCTAATTCACAGCTTTGTAAAACATTTCCTCTTAAATGGGACCAACAATCACTGAAGTACTTAGGCATTTCTTTACCAAAGGATATTTCTCTTTTGGGAGAAATTAATTATGGCCCTTTATTAACTAAAATTAAGGCGAATATTACAAAATGGAACATAATCTCTTTCCTCACCTTGAGCCAAAGAATCGATAGTATCAAAATGAATGTGCTTCCACGGCACCTGTTTTTGTTTCAGGCCCTCTGTGGAAATTTCCCAGAAAGAATTCATTTGGCAGGGTAAAAGATCCAGGGTCAAATATAAAACATTACAGCTCTCAAAAGAAATGGGAAGCAAGGCTTTACCATACTTTAAAGGATATTTTTATGCAGCTCAGATCAAGCCACTCATTTATATGTGCTCATCAAAATTTCATGCTAGATGGAAAGACATTGAACTCTCAATATTGAAGGACCCGCCAATCCATGCTGTCCTAGCTCATACAAATCTAGACAAATATATCGAAACTATTAAAAACCCTTGGATTAAAACACAATTGAAAATATGGCGTAAAGTCAAAGGAGAATGTAAACTGGATGACAAAATACGATATAAGATAGACAGCACATTCAAACACTGGATTTCTAAGGGTGTGACGACATTTTATTCACTCACTTATAATGCGAATATAAAAGATTTTGATAGTCTAAAGAGTGATTTTAAGCTCAACAATGGCTTGAATTTCATAAAGCTCTAACTAATATTTTTAAGATCAATAACATACCACTACAGTTTTCCACAATTTTTTGGCAAATTTTGACAATATGCATGGACATGAGGATAAATACCTGTATAGTATTTTGACAGTAGCAGCCAAAAAGGCGATTACAAGATGCTGGCTCCTTCCCGGGCCACCTACGATGTCGGAGTGTATAAACATAGTGAATGAGATTTACATAATGGAATCTATTACATTTTCAATTCGACTTAAAAAGGGTACTTTTGTCAAATTATATATACTTTTGTCAAAGTATATGTATATATATACTGTATATACTCTTATGATCATCTGTACACGCGACACACGGGTTATTTATCTCTCCCTACTTGTTCAGTGTTATTATTATTATTATTCATATATATATATATATATATATATATTTTTTTTTTTGTACAAAAAAGAAAAGAAAAGTGGATTATGTCTGGACATGTCTTATTGTTAATATACTGTTATGCTCCACTTTTTGAAAATAAAGAATATAAAAAAAAAAAAAGCAGAGGATTTTGATCCAGTAGGAAAACACGCGCGCACTTTGGAGACGCTCGGGGACGAGCGGCAGGTGAACAGCGCACATACGGCTCGTGTCTCCTCATGTTATCAACACGCCGTGTCACTATATGAATTCTCAATAATGAAAAAAAAACACTAACCGGAGACAGATGGACAGGCGCCCTTCTGCTGGAATAGAGCGCCTGTAGTTGGTGTCCTGGTAGGAGATGCGAGCACCGATGCGGGTCAGCAGGTCGTCAAACTGGTCCCGGGAGAGACGGAAGTACCGTTGAACGCCACTCTCGTCCAAGCGCAGCTCCTGGAGCAAATGGTGAAACTCGCCAAACTGAGAACGCCTTCGGACGATCTCATGAATCCAGACACAGCGCCGACGAGCCCATAGACGACGTTGTCTGGCTTTATGAAGCAAATAAAGCCAAGCCACTCTCTCGATGTACTCCATGTTAACTGACAACGGCAACAGAGATGCTCCTCCCAACGCGCTCCACGACGACGCTCTTTTCTTGTCGCGCGTCGAGAGCGTCTTGGCGCTTGGTGTCAAGCGTCTGACTTCAATAAGCACAGGTGTCCAACAACGGGCGTGAGGCGCGTTCATGAAGCCCCAAAACGCATTTGGTGTGGACACAGCACAAGAGCCTTCATTGCAAACTCGATGAGGTTGTGGAAAACCACCCTTGAAGCCAATGGCAAGCCACTTGCACAAGTCTCCATCAAATGTGGAATATTCAAAGGAGACGCCCTGTCCCCACTTTTGTTCTGCATAGGTCTGAACCCCTTCAGCCAAATAATCAACAAGACTGGCTATGGATACCGACTCAGGAACGGGGCCACCATCAGTCACCTCCTCTACATGGATGACATCAAGCTGTACGCTAAGAATGAGCGAGACATCGACTCACTGATCCATACCACCCGGATATACAGTGCAGACATTAGGATGTCATTCGGACTAGAGAAGTGTGGTCGGATGGTGACTAAGAGAGGGAAGGTAGTCCACACAGAAGGGGTCTCACTCCCAGAAGGAACAATAGCAGACATTGAGGACAGTTACAAGTACCTCGGAATCCCACAAGCAAATGGCAACCTCAAAGAGGTGACAAGGAAAGCGGCTATGGCCAAATACCTCCAACGAGTAAGGCAGGTCCTAAGAAGCCAGCTCAATGGCAAGAACAAGTCCCGGGCAATAAACAGCTACGCCCTGCCAGTAGCCGGACTAAAGGACAGCACAGAGGCACTCATCAGAGGCGAAGGTCAAAGTGGGAAACACCTCCAAAGGTGGTCGAGCAAAGATCCTGTGGGACTTCCAGATACAGACGGACAGAATGGTAATGAACCAACCGGACATTGTGGTGGTGGACAAAGAGCAGAGGAAAGCCGTTGTGGTCGACATATCAATACCAAGCGACTTCAACATCAGGAAAAAGGAACACGAGAAACTAGAGAAATACCAGGGGCTCAGAGAAGCGCTGGAGAAAACCTGGAGGGTGAAGGCATCAGTGGTGCCCGTGGTCGTTGGGGCACTCGGGGCAGTGACCCCCAAACTGGAGGAGTGGCTCCAGCAGATCCCGGGAAATACATCAGACATCTCGGTCCAGAAAAGTGCAGTTCTAGGAACAGCAAAGATACTGCGCAGAACCCTCAAGCTCCCATATAAAATATATATATATATATATATATATATATATATATATATATATATATATATATATATATATATATATATAGTGGACAGTATCTCCGCCTGTCGCGCGGAAGACCGGGTTCGATTCCCCGACGGGGAGCCAAGCGGCTGGCTAGCTCAAGTGGTAAGTCACCCGACTTGCACACAGTAGACCCCGGTTCGAATCCCCGTTGGGGAAATGGGCTGCCAGTGTGGGTCCTTAGGCAAGACCCTTCACGCTACTGCCTACCTCATACAATGATGAGAGACAATGAAATGAATGACATGCCGGCTCAGACATCGCCCGGCCAAACAAGGTCTGCGTCAGGTGCTGGGGAACCAGAGCACCTCGATGTAAAATGGGCTACTGGAACAAGGCGGAAATGGGCGAGATGCGAGAACAGGGCTCTGATGGAATGCTACTACTCCAGTAACCCTAGCCAGAGGGGCTACATGCAGAGGATGTGGGAGAAATGGTTACTTCGAAACCCACAGTCCAAACTCACGGCGAAACAACTAGTAGCTCAGTGTTCCAACATCCACAAACGGCAACTGCTATCACAACTTGAGATTGACGAGGTACAACACCAATGCTCCGGCAACGGGGAGCCAGGACACCAGGTTAGAGGGGAGTTAACACCAGCCCTCCCAATGGAGATTGGGTACGAAGCCCCAATAAGCGCAATCACGCTGAACGAGGCAGCGACTGACCTGAAAAATAAGATCATGGCAAAAATGTCCAGCAGGCAACCCCGAAGCCAATTACAGAGGCTAAGACAAGTACTGTCAGAAAGTCTCCTAGAAGATGTGAATGCAGCTCTGAGAGCAATTCCTACATCAACCATCACTGAAACCAATGAGCTGATATACTTCACAGCAGCAGTGATCCTAGAGACACTTGGCTATCGGAAGAGCAACCATGAGATGAAATACCCACCATGGAAAAGAAGGCTGGAGGATAACATCAAGGCAGCACGGAGGGAAGTGAGTCAATTGACAGAGGCCTTGAAAGGTGCAATGAAAAAGTAAGTACCCAAAAGGTACAGCCAGATGCCCATACCTGAAGCATTGGAAACTGCCAAACAAAGGCTCCAAGCCTTGGCCAGCCGCCTAAAGAGATACACGAGAGACAACGAAGCCAGACGAGTAAATCGTCTGTTCGCAACTCAACCTGCGAAAGTGTACGCTCAGTGGCAGGGTAACAATAACAGAGCAGACCCACCAAGGCTGGAAACTGAACAGTACTGGAAAGGCATATGGGAGAAGGAGGCAGCACACAACAGTGATGCACAGTGGCTGGTGGCTCTGAGAGAGGACCACAGCAACCTCCCTGAACAGAATCCAGTTACCATCACAGTGGCAGACGTCCAAGAAAGAGCCTCAGGTATGAAAAATTGGACAGCACCAGGCCCTGACATGATACACGCCTACTGGCTTAAGAAACTCACAGCTCTCCATGAGCGCTTGGCAGCGCAAATGAACCAGCTGCTGAGGGATGGGAATCACCCTGAATGGTTAACCGAAGGGCGCACAATCCTGATCCTGAAGGATCCCTCAAAGGGTACAGTCCCATCCAACTATCGGCCAATAACCTGCCTCTCCACAACGTGGAAGCTCATGTCCGGCACCATAGCGGCTAAGATAAGTAAGCACATGGATCAATACATGAGCACAGCTCAGAAGGGAATCGGTAAAGATACCAGAGGTGCCAAACACCAGCTCCTGGTAGACAGAACAGTCGCTCGAGACTGCAGAACCCGACACACTAACCTGAGCACTGCCTGGATTGATTACAAGAAAGCCTACGACTCAATGCCACATACTTGGATCATTGAATGCCTGGAGCTATACAACATCAACAGGACTCTAAGAGCCTTCATTGCAAACTCAATGAGGTTGTGGAAAACCACCCTTGAAGCCAATGGCAAGCCACTTGCACAAGTCTCCATCAAATGTGGCATATTCCAAGGAGACGCCCTGTCCCCACTGCTGTTCTGCATAGGTCTGAACCCCCTCAGCCAAATAATCAACAAGACTGGCTATGGATACCGACTCAGGAACGGGGCCACCATCAGTCACCTCCTCTACATGGATGACATCAAGCTGTACGCTAAGAATGAGCGAGACATCGCCTCACTGATCCATACCACCCGGATATACAGTGCAGACATTGGGATGTCATTCGGACTAGAGAAGTGTGGTCGGATGGTGACTAAGAGAGGGAAGGTAGTCCACACAGAAGGGGTCTCACTCCCAGAAGGAACAATAGCAGACATTGAGGACAGTTACAAGTACCTCGGAATCCCACAAGCAAATGGCAACCTCGAAGAGGTGACAAGGAAAGCGGCTACGGCCAAATACCTCCAACGAGTAAGGCAGGTCCTAAGAAGCCAGCTCAATGGCAAGAACAAGTCCCGGGCATTAAACAGCTACGCCCTACCAGTAATCAGATACCCTGCAGGAATAATAAGCTGGCCAAAGGATGAGATACAGACCACAGATGTTAAGACGCGAAAGCTCCTAACCATGCACGGAGGGTTCCACCCCAAATCCAGCACCCTGAGACTGTACGCTAGCCGTAAGGAAGGAGGCCGAGGACTAGTGAGTTTGAGAGCCACTATCCAGGATGAAACATCCAAGATCCATAAGTACATCAAGGACAAGGCTCCGACAGATGACGTGCTCAGTGAATGTCTCAGACAATGGGGAACAGAAGATGAGGTGCTGGAGGTCCCGTCATGGGAGGACAAGCCCCTACACGGCATGTACCACCGAAACATAACTGAAGTGGCGGATATACAGAAATCCTACCAATGGCTAGACAGAGCCGGACTAAAGGACAGCACAGAGGCACTC
Source organism: Gobius niger (assembly GCF_951799975.1). Classification (NCBI taxonomy): domain Eukaryota; kingdom Metazoa; phylum Chordata; class Actinopteri; order Gobiiformes; family Gobiidae; genus Gobius; species Gobius niger. The sequence continues at coordinate 21,343,137 of NC_136872.1, read as the reverse complement.
ATCATGGCTGCACAGGAGCAGGCCTTGAGCACCAGAGCAATAGAGGCCCAGATCTACCACACCAGACAAGACCCCAGGTGTAGACTGTGCAAAGAGGCCAATGAGACAATCCAGCACATAACTGCAGGGTGTAAGATGCTGGCAGGGAAAGCTTACATGGAGCGCCATAACCAAGTGGCTGGTATAGTGTACAGGAACATCTGTGCAGAGTATGGGCTGGAAACCCCAAGGTCAAAGTGGGAAACACCTCCAAAGGTGGTCGAGAATGACCGAGCCAAGATCCTGTGGGACTTCCAGATACAGACGGACAAAATGGTAATGGCGAACCAACCGGACATTGTGGTTGTGGACAAAGAGCAGAGGAAAGCCATTGTGGTCGACATAGCAATACCAAGCGACTTCAACATCAGGAAAAAGGAACATGAGAAACTAGAGAAATACCAGGGGCTCAGAGAAGAGCTGGAGAAAACCTGGAGGGTGAAGGCATCAGTGGTGCCCGTGGTCGTTGGGGCACTCGGGGCAGTGACCCCCAAACTGGAGGAGTGGCTCCAGCAGATCCCAGGAAATACATCAGACATCTCGGTCCAGAAAAGTGCAGTTCTAGGAACAGCAAAGATACTGCGCAGAACCCTCAAGGTCCCAGGCCTCTGGTAGAGGACCCGAGCAGGAGGAAAAAGAGAGACCGCCCGCGGAGGGTGAGGAAGAGTATTTTTTTTATTTATTTTTTTATTTTTTTTATATATATATATATATATGGCTCATGCGTAGCGGACCCTGCGTTGTGTAGTTTTACTAAAGGACTCGCGGGACTCAGGACACATTTGGGGGAAGCGGCCGCTTCAACCCCATTTATTTCTGGCAAAATTTAAAAGAAAATGGCGTTAGCCCCGCCGATAGCCCCAGCCCACAGTACAATCTACGAAATACAAAAGAAAAGACATCCACAGAATAAACAACTAATATGAACAGAAATGACAATAAAACAATATGATAACTTAAAAGACACATGGAATTCACAACAAAATGAAACATAAGGGGCAGATGGCCCGAGATCCTACCTCTTCCACAAAAGACTTAAGAAAAGGGAAGACGGAACGGGAGGAGCCCACATATATAGGACTGGACTGGGACAGGACGTGACACACAAGGGGCAACAACCAAAATAAAATACACTTGCCAAAACAAGACAGACAACCCAAAGACACTACCAGGTATGACCAACACCAACGAACAAACCAACAAGAACTACGCCCAGCGCCAATTCTCCAGGATATCAGGATATACCATGAACCAAATAACCCTGTTACATATATATATATATATATATATATATATATATATATATTGTAAAAAAAATGAGGAATAGAGGACCTATTCAGGCACATATTTTTCAGAACTGGCATTAATCCTGTTATACGTCTGAGCCACGATCCATTTCATGAGACACTTTATGACTAGACTGTTGAACCAAGCCATAAACAGTTGTCTCAAGGATGTCGACCAAAAGCACTATCAAAGCGTCTCTCATAAAATGTGTCCTTGTTCTACCCTTTGCACAGTTTTATACAGGTTTATTTAGAGCTTTCTTTCATAGGTCGACCTAAATGATAAGATAAGACGGAAACAGGGCGAGGCTTAGAATCTCATCTGAACAGTTTAAAGGGAAGATTAAATGTAGGAGTTACAGAAAACGAATCAGAAACACTTTGGGAGCCGAGCTGACTAGACTCTGCAGAGGCTTTGACGGACAGAGATCTAACATGGCGGGTAAGTCCATTCAAATGCACAGAGTTCATAAACTGAGACTATTAAAAACTATCAGAGAAGTGGATATGTGTTTAAAGTTTAAATTAGAGGAAACAATCAGGCTTTTATCTGTGCGTATTTTAAAACTATATTTTATATGTATTTCTATTTCTAATGGAGACAACATAAAACACGTAACATTTGGCAATGACCAATCATTGTGAGAATATTGTCACAGCTGTTTTTTCTGTTTTTGACGGTTAATGACTATAGCAATAAGTAGGCCTAATAATAAAAGAATGAGATGCTGACTTTAGGTCAAGGGTTTAGGCTTTCATTTAAGTGTGGGTCGTTTTGTTGAGAAGCTTTTGGAAGAAAAAAGTTTGACAACCAGCCCTGCTCTCTCCAACTAGATTTGATTTAACATGATTTATTGATGATGAGTTTATTGATAATACAATAACTTATTATGTACCTACCTACCCATTAATAAGGGCTGCACTCAGCCACCCATTAGTATGCGCACTAAACAAACCCCTTCCCCTCCCCTCCGTTACGTTATACTGACAAACTGAAAGGGGTATTTCATTGTTAACTTAACACCTTTATTAAATGAAATAAAACGCAGTGGTAATTAGGGCTGAAAGATATATCGTATCGATATATAAACGATCAAAACATTAAAATCGGGTGTCGGCTGTTGAGATGGTACAACAACGAATTAGTATTTCTAAGCACTGCAATGCAATGCTTGCATTTTTATCCGTCAGTCTCGGTTGTAAAGACCTCCCAAGCTGTGCTGTTTTTGGCCCGCTTCATATTGAAAGCAACCTAGCCATACACGATGACTACTTCTTATGAACAAATGTTTGGCAGCGCTCTGGCGGTCTCTGGTGTTGCAAAACTGTATTAAAGGGGGTGTTATGCAAAATCGACTTTTTCAAGCTTTACATCATGTTATTATGTCATTCCTTAATTAAAAACATGCCTGAAGTGTTGCCTTGGCACATTCACGTATTTTTGAGTAATCTGTAAAAGCTCTGATGGCAGCCATCTTCCATTCACCTCCTGGAGACGCCTCCGATGGGAGCATCAGGATATTACGTCTTTTAGTTTTGGATGGGTGGGGGATGTAAAAGCACAAGATTTTGGTCCGACTCAGTATAAGTATTGGCCAACAGTTCCATGCTCGCCTGTCCCTCCATGGGTATTTTCTGCTCTGGATGTGGACTTGTCCCTGCAGCAGGCTTTGAGGAATAGAAGCAGGGGTACCCCTGAGTGGGTTGTGGTACAGAAAGTTGTTGGACAGGAACGAGGATAGTGTTGTTCTTTATACAGATGGGTCCAAGGACCCATGCAGTGGAAGGACAGGTGCAGCAGTGTGCATACCATGTAAGTAAGTAAGTAAGTAATGTTTATTTATATAGCACCTTTCACAGACAAAAGTCACAAAGTGCTTCACAAAAATACAAAATATAAATACAAAGTACATTTACATTGACAGTCACAGAAAATGTGGTCATAAAACAACCCCTATTCCACTGGAATTTAAAATGCTTTCTGAAACAAGTAGGTTTTCAGGTTACTCTTAAAAACATCAACACTATCAAGTAACCGCAAGGAAAGCGGAAGATCGTTCCAGAGCGTCGGCGCGACCACCTGGAAGGAGCGATCTCCTCTGGTCTTAAAACGAGTACGAGGGACCATGAGGAGGTTCTGATCCTGAGACCTCAGCCTCCGAGAGGGGGTATACGGACACAACACGTCTCTAATGTAGGAGGGGGCCTGGCCATGCAAGGCTCTGAAAGTCAACACCAGGATTTTAAAATGGAAACGAAAACTGACTGGGAGCCAATGCAGGGCTTTCAGAATGGGAGTAATGTGAGCCCTTCTGTTTGTGCGAGTCAGTAACCTCGCGGCAGAGTTTTATACCTGCTGAAGACGAGACAGCTCCTTTTTGTTCAGGCACGAGAACAAACTGTTACAATAGTCTAAACGGGAAGACACAAAGGCGTGGATAATCATTTCAAGATCATCTCTGGACACAATTGATCTCAGTTTAGAGATTTTTCTCAATTGGTAAAAACAGTTTCTTGTCAGCAGTTTAGAGTGATGCTCTAAGGACATTGCTTTGTCAAAGTTTACGCCTAGATTTCTAAGGCTTGTTTTAGCAGACAGACTCAGGTCGCCCAAATACTGGTGAATCCCTGGAATAGCGTCATCAGGGGCGATCACCAGCACCTCTGTTTTGTCTGAGTTAAGTTGTGTTGAGTTATGTTTTACGGTTGGAGTAAGAAAGAGGCTGTCTGACCATCTTGCTGTTTATACAGCTGAGTTAGTCGCAATTGTGCTAGCACTGAACTGTATTGGTAGTTGTGGTGAAGGGCTGAGGAAAGCGGTGATTGCATCAGACAGCCAAGCGGCTCTATAGAGCATTAAAAGAGGAAACTTCTGTACAATGGACATATTGAATAAAGTGTACTACATACTGTTGCAGTTAACTAACAAAAATGTAAAGGTTGTCTTCATTTGGGTTCCTGCCCATGTTGGTGTGGACGGGAATGAGGAAGCTGATATATTGGCTAAACAGGCACTAAGGTCAGAAGAGATTAATATTCATGTCCCACTTAGTCGAGCAGAAGGGAAATCGCTCATTAATTCAAAAATTTTACAGTTGTGGCAGGAGTGTTGGGATATTAGTGATACCGGACGACATCTGTATAATATCCAAGCGAGAGTTGCACACAAGAAAATTGTAGATGGCAAACGCAGGGAAGAAATTGTTATGTCACGATTGAGGATTGGTCACACAGGCCTGAATTATTCTCTTTGGAGGATTGGGAAGCATCAGTCAGGGTTGTGTGATGGTTGTGGCCAGCCTGAAATTCTCTTTATTTGTGTGGGACCTGCTAGTTGTGAAAGTAAACGATCGGTGACAGGAAGTACAGCGTCTGGCTTACAGTCCAGGAAGACGTCTGTGTAAGCTCTCAGTCCTACAGGAGTTATCCATCTTCAGTGAAGGTATTGAAATCGTCTTCTGTACTCAGTGGTTGGAGTCTCGAACGTTTTGCCTCTCATCCAAAAGGCTTTGTCAGCGACAACTAAAGATCTGTTCAGCTCGCAGTCTAGATAAAGACCAAAAGGGGAGGAGTTGGGGTAGGCCCGATCCCTCCCCAGAAACTACCGTTACCCTCCCTGTGTGTAAACACCTTTGAAGTAGAGTGTCTCTGTCGACCTGCTCACTCCAGAGTATCGATGTGTCCTGACCTCTTCAAAGCTGATCACTGCTAATTGACTGCCTTTTGTTCTGTTGATGCTGATGTGCCGTCTCATTGGACTGGCAGAAACCGGCTGTTTGCGGAGCAGATTGGAGTAGAGTGGAGAAAGATGAAATCTGAGTCCACCATTCCAGGGAATGGAGGGATTTTCTTTCTTGACAAAAATAGCTTCTTTTACTCCTCGTTCAAACCAACGTTCTTCTTTTGCTAAGATTTTGACCTCTCCGTCCTCAAAGGAGTGGTTAGAGGCTTTGAGGTGGAGATGCACGGCCGACTGGGGGCCGCAAGTGCTTTCTCTTCGGTGTTGATAAAGTCTCTTCTGTAATACTTGTTTCGTTTCTCCAATATAATGTTCTTTGCACTCTTCTTCTTTGCATCTAATAGAATAAACCAAATTGCTTTGTTTGTGGCTTGGCGTTTAGTCTTTGGGGTGAACTAGTTTTTGTCTCAGTGTATTCACCGGTTTGTGGTACACTGGAATCCTGTGCTGTCTAAAGATTCTCTGAAGCTTCTCTGAGACCCAAGCTACATACGGCACCGCTATTCCCTTTCTTCTGGGCTCTGTGGTCTGTCTGTCCTGTTCTTTGGGTCCTCTTGCCGTTTGTGCTTTAGTAAATTACCAGTGACGATATCCACAGCCTGAGAGAGCTCTTTGGATGTGTTGCTCCTCTTTGGTTTTGCCCTCTGCACTAGTAGGCACCTGCTTAGCCCTATGTCTGAGTAGATGGTTAGAGTCGAACATCAAATACTGGTCAGTATGAGTTGCCTTCCTGTAAACCTCTGTCTGAAGTTGTCTGTTTTCCCCTATGATGACTTGACAGTCTAAAAAGGCAAGTTGGTTATCCTTTGCGTCCTTCCGAGTAAATTTGATGCTGGGGTCCACAGCATTGATGTGATCTGTAAAATGTGCTACTTCCTTCTCTTTATTTTGATCCAAGTGTCGTCCACATATCTATGGTTATGAAGCTAAGGCCTTAGCTTCATAACCATAGAATCAAATCAAACTCACTGGCTCAGATATGTAATCTTAGCAAAAGAAGAACGTTGCTTTAAGCAACGAGTAAAGGAAGCTATTTTTGTCAAGAAAGATAATTTAAAGATTCCATGAACCGGAATGGTGGACTCAGATTTCATCTTTCTCCACTTTACTCCAATCTGCTCCGTAAACAGCCGGTGATGAGACGGCACATCAGCATCAACAGAACAATAGGCAGGTAAGTAGCAGTGATCTGAATAGGCAGGTAAGTAGCAGTGATCAGCTTTGAAGAGGTCAGGACACATCGATACTCTGGAGTGAGCAGGTCGACAGAGACACTCTACTTCAAAGGTGTTTACACACAGGGAGGGTAACGGTAGTTTCTGGGGAGGGATCGGGCCTACCCCAACTCCTCCCCTTTGGTCTTTATCTAGGCTGCGAGCTGAACAGATCTTTAGTTGTCGCTGACGAAGCCTTTTGGATAAGAGGCGAAACGTTTGAGACTCCAACCACTGAGTACAGAAGACGATTTCAATACCTTCACTGAAGATGTCCAGGAAGACGTTACGTGGGGAAACATAAACATAAACATATAGCCTATTTCAAGCCATTCGCTGCAGCCATTTTGAGAGATCAATTTTATACAAGGCAGTTATTTTAATTTACTGCATTTACAGCCCAACAGAAGGTTTCGTCATCATTGTAGTGTGATATAGACTGGTGTTATGTGGCTGAACAAAGCATAATAACTGCTCTTTAAGTATTTTCAATGGCACGGCAAATTAAAGACACCAGTTAACCAAGCAAAATGCTTTTACTCGGTTTACTCAATTTTTAAGGATTAACCGGTTAACCATGTACACCCCTAGTATTAATAGATTATTAAAATGGAAGCAAAGTGCAGCTCAGCTGAATCGCACATAGAAAGGCCCTTTCTGATCTGAACACCTACTACAGCACATGTTAAATTATAATTGATCAAGATTAGAAAAGTTATAATATGCACAAATTAATTCCAAATCACTCGAAACACAAACTTAGCAAAGGTGATTGGTATAAAAACCCAAACCAGTAATATTTTTTGACAGCAATAGCTAAAGGTGGCTGGGCTTGTCTGAAATGCAACATTGGAGTAAAAATAATCATTCAAAGCGCCCGAGTTGTCATATTCATGGTGAATTTACCTTCTTTTCATTTACTGGCAGAAGCCTCATTCTTCAGTGCATTATTCTGTGGCCGAGGTCTCTTTGCCTCCTGTCCCTGACACACACACTGAACCAGCTTTATCTGATATGACTCTGTTACTGTGGACACTGTTAGTAAAGATTGATCTTAACATGTGTGTAAAATGTGTCTTCATTTCAGGGGCAGCAGAAAACACCTGGAGGATTGGGCTTCTTGGAAAAAGTGGATCAGGAAAGAGCAGTTTGGCCAATACTTTGTTTGGAGAAAAAAACACATTCAAAGTAAGCAGTTCAGCAAGCTCTGTGACAAAGTCCTGTATGTCCAAAACCAAAACCATCAATGGAAGAAGCATCCAGCTGATCGACACTCCAGGTTTCTTTGACACCGACCTAGATAGTAAAAAGTTTAAATCAGAGCTCCTCAGGTACATCGTTGAGTGCGCTCCCGGACCCCACGCCATCCTGTTGGTGTTTCCAATAGGAAGGTTCACTCGACAAGAGGAGGCAGTTGTAGATCTAATGGTAAAAGAGTATTTTAGTGAAGAGGCTCTAAAATACACCACAGTGGTGTTCACCCATGGAGACCAGCTGGACGAGGGGGTGAAGATTGAGGATTGGTTCAAGGATAATGAAACCCTCAAAAACCTGGTGGAGAAATGTGGAGGCCGCTGTTGTGTGATCGATAATAAATACTGGAAAAAAGGCCATGAGGATCCGTACAGAAACAACCAGAACCAGATCGAACAACTGCTGAAAACCATCGACCAAACGGTGAGAGAGAACAGAGGAGGATACTACACCAACAAGCTCCTGCAGATGGTGCAAAAACAAATAGAAGAAAAGAAATCCGAAATCAAACAATCTTTGACGGTCCAGAGAACTGACATGGCGGGTAAGTCCATTAAAATGCACTGAGTTCATAAACTTACACTATTAAAAGGTCTCAGAAGTTGATATGTGTTAAAAAAAAAAGTTTAAATTAGTGAGAGGAAACAATCAGGCTTTGTGCCTATTTTTTTTTTATCTCAAAAAACAAATATTCTATAGCTGTACCTTTCCATTTCTAGATTCACATCAACAACATAAAACACATAGGGATGGCCAATCATCGTGAGAACATTGTCACAGCTGATTTTTCTGTTTTTGACAGTTAATATCTATTTATAGCAATGAGAAATAAAATAATAATGAGATGCTGACTTCAGGTCAAGGGTTTAAGCTTTCCTTTAAGTGTGGGCCGTTCTGTTGAGAAGCTTTGGAAGAAAAAAGTGTGACAACCAGCCCTCGTCTCTCCTACTAGATATGATTTAACATGATTTATTGATGATGAGTTTACTGATAATACAATAACTTATTATGTACCCTAAACTTTCAGTTCACAAGATATTGTACATGTTGTATTAACCTCTTAACCCCGGCTTAACCCAGCACATTTTCTCCAGTTCGGCTTTACCTGAATCTTAAAAGTTTCATGACTGGAGAACTTACGGCCAGTGTGACGCCTCATTTGAAAGCTAAGGCATAATGATCATAACTTTTTTGTGGCACTTTTGTGTTTCGTTTTCATCACTTTTTGGTCATTTTTTTGTTGTGTAATTGTTACTTTTACAGCACTTTTGCTGCTTCTTCATTGCCTTTTTTGTCACATTTTGTTACGTTTTTGTCTGTTTTTGTCAATCTTTTTTGGTTGCGTTTTTTTCATCCAGTCTATTTTGATGATTTTTTTCAAGAAGCTTTTAGATTTGGGTAAAGCCAAACTGGAGAAAATATGATCAGTTCAGATGGGGGTTAAGAGATTATTAGATAATTAAAATGGAAGTTGCCGTGGCTAAGATGAAATTGACATAAAAAGGCCCTTTCTGATCTGAACACCTACCACAGCACGTTAAATTAGTTGATCAAGATTAGAAAAGTTATAATGTGCACAAATTAATTTCAAATCACCCAGAAAACTAAATTAACAAAAGGTGATTTGTATAAAAACCCAAACCAGTTTGTTTGTTTGTATACTTTATTGTCCCCTTCGGGAAATTTGTCCTCTGCATTTAACCCATCCTTCGATGCCGCTGGGGCAACCCGTAAGGAGCAGTGGTCGACGGCAGTGCCGCGCCCGGGGACTCATCTCCATGATGTGGAGCCAGGCTGATGGTCAGAACCACCTGGCTGGAGGATTCACCTATTGTACATGTTTTTAGTGGTAGGGGAAACCGGAGTACCCGGAGGAGACCTACGCAGACACGGGGAGAACATGCAAACTCCACACAGAAAGGCCCTGTCCTGGTGGGAATCAAACCTAGGACCTTCTAGCTGTGTAGCGGAAGCGCTAACCGCTGTGCTACCATGCCATGCATTTTGTTGACGTAATATTTTTTGACAGCATTAGTTAAAGGTGGCTGGGCTTGTCTGAAATGCAACATTGGAGTACAGATAATCATCCAAAGCGCCTGAGTTGTCATATTCAGCCATATCAGTCTCTTTGTCCCCTGTCCCAGACGCACACAGCTCTTCATCACAGATGGACCAGTTTTATCTGATATGACTCTGTTACTGTATAGACAATGTTAGTAAAGATTGATCTTGACATGTGTGTAAAATGTGTCTTCATTTCAGGGGCAGCAGAAAACACCAGGAGGATTGTGCTTCTTGGAAAAAGTGAATCAGGAAAGAGCAGTTTGGCCAATACTTTGTTTGGAGAAAAAAACACATTCAAAGTAAGCAGTTCAGCAAGCTCTGTGACAAAGTCCTGTATGTCCAAAAACAAAACCATCAATGGGAGAAACATCCAGCTGATCGACACTCCAGGTTTATGTGACACCGACCTAGATAGGAAAAAGTTGAAATCAGAGATCCTCAAATGCCTCGCTGAGTGCGCTCCTGGACCCCTCGCCTTCCTGCTGGTGTTTCCATTAGGAAGATTCACTCAACAAGAGGAGGCAGTTGTAGATCTAATGGAAAAAGAGTATTTTGGTGAAAAGGCTCTGAAATACACCACAGTGGTGTTCACACACGGAGACCAGCTGGACGAGGGGGTGAAGATTGAGGATTGGTTGAAAGATTGTGAATCCTTCAAAAACCTGGTGGAGAAATGTGGAGGCCGCTGTTGTGTGATCGATAATAAATATTGGAACAAAGGCCAGGAGGATCCGTACAGAAACAACCAGTACCAGATTGAACAACTGCTGAAGAAAGTAGTGAGAGAGAACAGAGGGGACCACTACACAGACGAGATGCTGCAGAAGGTGCAAAAGGAAATAGAAGAAAAGAAAGCTGAAATGAAACAATCCTCACCAAACACCTCAGGGAAGTCCAAAAAGGCTAACTGCAATTTACAATAACAATTTGATGCAGCAGTAGTCTGTGAGTTCCTCTCCGGGACATAAAAAAACTAAAAAGAATGCATCCGTTCGAAGAAGTCTTTATTTGATCAATGTCAGAGCAAAATTACACGTAACATCAAACAAGTATTTGATAGAAGTCTACAGTTGTGGTCAAAATAACAGCAGTGTGTTCAAAAACATTAGTTAAGCACAACTTTTTAATAATAGTTTTTATTTCAGTGCATTGGGAGCATTGCCCTTGGTTTTGTAAATCAAAACACGAAGAGAAATGTATAATTTCTTACCCTATTTTTAGAAAATTACAAAAAATGAATTGTTCAATTTATTGTTCAAAAAAATAGCAGTGTTTGCTTTTGTTTTTTTCAAACTCAATATGTACTACATAATTAAAATTCCCCATAGGATTTAGGGGAGTCTACAAACTAATATATTGTTGTATGACCACATTTTTTTTTGCATAGAGTCGACCAACTTCTGACACCTGTTAACAGGTATTCCAGCCCAAGATGCTTTGACAACATTCCACAATTCCCTGGTCAGAAACAGCATTTTTGATGTCACCCCACAAGTTTTCTATACTTGCCCCACTGTGCTTCCATTCGAATGGTAGTCTTCCATTTTCTTCTGCGTCACTCTGGTTTTGCTTGCCATTTTAATGCGTTAGAGATCAGTTTAGCAGTTTTACCCCCTCCAATCAACCTTTTAACTAAAGAACGCTGTACTATTGAACAATGTTTTGAACGGCTAATCTTTCTTTAGGATTTCAAGGTGAATTGCATGCATAACAAGTGCTGACTTCCTAAAATAAGGGCCACCTGATTCAAACCTGTTTTTCCACAGAATGATTGACCTCACCAATTGAACTGTACACTGCTATTCATTTAATATACATCCCTTTCAATTTAGAATTCTACTACACAGACGTAAGAGCATGCATATCATTAATGCTGGGTCTGTCTGTGTTTCTAAGAATCTACTGCACCTAATGGTACATTGTTGGCCATATAGTTCTATGATTTCTACCATAATCTGTGAATAATCTGGTTAGTCATGTAAGACTATTGCTTTGAACACTACTGTACATTGGAAGTCTGCTTATTCAGTTCTGTCCAGTCCTTTCATACTAAGTTCTCCCTCTTAGCTGACTCACGGACAGGCCTTCATCAGATGTTTTCCAAAAGTTTGCACAAAAAACAAGATAGTAACAAGGTCGAAAATGAATAACAAGGTCATGAATGACTATATTAAACAGCGTTACAAGGTTACTATCACAGAACCCCTATATCAGCATGACACAATAAAATCATTACCCAGTGGTCATGTAATTATTCTCCAAACGGTCTTTTAGAATGTTTAAAGCAAGCAAATACAAATTTAAATATTGACAAGTCTTCCATGATGACTGCCTCTGTACTGTCCGCCAGCCCAGCTCTGTCTAGCCATTGGTAGGATTTCTTGATATCCGCCACTTCAGTTATGTTTTGGTGGTACATCCTGTGTAGGGAAGCCCCTACACTCCCATGACAGAACCTCCAGCACCTCATCTTCTGTTCCCCATCGTCTGAGACATTTACTGAGCATGTCGTCTACTCAGTAATAAAGCGAAAATAATAGTGGAATAAGGACACAATTTGACCTCTGGCACTCATTATGATTTATCACATCTAATCTGCATCTTACTGGGCAGAAAACCATCAAATAAAGGACCTTGAGACCTTATATGGCGGAACACTGTTTTGGCTACAACTACATGCTAAATGTCTCTCCTGCTTTTCACCCTGTTCTGTCCTGTCTAATAAAGCGTTTTGTTTAAAAAAAAAAAAAAGACTCTTTCTTTTCTAAAGTATGTTGAGTTCATGAGTTGTACCTGAAAAGTGCTCTATACACTTTTTGTCAGAGTAACAAAAAATGTCACAAAAATGCATTAACAACATTGCAATTCATTATTGAGAGTATTTTAGAAAAATGCAATGCACGTGTCCCAGAGGAAAGAGAATACAGAAAAGAGATCTCAAAATGGTTTCAAGTTTGTCTCCTAGACAAACTTGAAACCATTTTGAGCCTTGTATAAGTCTTAAGCGTATTGCTCCAGTTTCTCATCTTTTGCTCCGAGCAACAAGGCCAACAAAAGCTCAGTTTGGACTCCAGTGGACATATGACAAAGATCTCACTTTTACCTTAACCTAGTCTCAATGTACTTCTTAATTTGGTCTCATGGAAAGAAACCGGTGCGATTTCAGACTGAACTCAAAATAGTCTCATGCCGATATCTTTGGTCATGGTGTTAGGCATGCAGATATTTTGATTTCAAATCCTTTGGAACTGAGACTTAGAGATGTCAGATGATATCAGGAATAAAGTGTGTGAACATTTAAAGATCTAAATATCAGTTTCCAGCCTTACTCAGCTCTCTTATTTGAAAAAGGCATCTAAAAGGAGCGTTGCTCTTAGGTGCTCAGACATGCATATGTGGCAGAGCTGATGATGTGAACTTCTACCTCAGTAGCCCATCACAACATTCAAATGGAGTAAATGTAGTTTGTGAGTTAACAAACCACTCGTGTTTAGGCATAAAAGGATGGTTTTGTTAGTTACCCCTAAAATGTCTAATAATAATATAGACAGTAACATGTAGACAATACAATATCAACATCCATTTAAGCAGCTTATCAGCAAACAATAAGTTGATCGGGTGTCTAGTTGCTCTTTAAGTAGTGATTTATCTGTTTTCAGTCATATCAGAACATTTTAGAAATGTGTTGCTCAAACCATATTGAAAATATCTTAAAACAATTAGTCACCCAGAAAATCATGTCCATTCATTTGCAATTGATTGAGAACACAGCAATAATCATTTTAGAGGTCCCTTTCAAGTTTGTTTGGGAAATGTGCAACAAAGACAATGCCAGGCATTGAGGACAGATCAATAAACATTAACTTGCCCAAAATATTTTCAAGGGAAACAACTGTTCTTCTTACAGGCATCTCCATTAGACTGACAATATGAAAGCATGTTCCACCTGTCTGAGTGTCATGTAACAGGTTTCTACCAGTAACAGAGAATTCATTGACAATTGCAAGATGTATTTCATTGTACAAAAACAATAGTTCAATCTGCCCATATATAATCTGAGCCCCATCCTTAAATAACACTGTACAATTATTTCTCCGCTTGGCTTTTACATACTTTTTGGAAGTGTAAAGTGTTTTTCCTATTTGTGCCCTGTTAAAAGCCTTGACAATACAATGAGGCATTTGCTCCCCTATAGTCTGTTGCAGAAGGTGCAGAAGATCAGCATTTAGGCATAGACTGTATGATGCCCCAGTCATTGACACACTCTTGGCAGAATTTCTTTGATAACCACTATCACCAATCATTTTAGCCAAGAAATCTGCTGCAAGACTATTAAGCTTAATGGTTTGTGTGATACAGGGAAGATTTTGTACAATTTTCACAGCCCTCACCATTTGAATTGGAATATTTTGGGTGCCATGTATAAGTCGGAGCAAGTGGCCATTTTTGTCCTCAAAATGAAAGCAAGAATGTGTCCATAGAGGTCCAAGATGTCTTACACCATCTGCTAAATGAACAAGCAGATGCATTGTGGCCGTCATATATAGTTCACCGTAAAGGACATTAATTTGTGAACAAAAATTCCACAGCAGTCTTTCAGCGTGATCTACTTGTGCAGGTGTTATAGTTTCCATAAGTAGAATGAAGACGGCCTCACTAAGAAGCAGGAAGTGGTTGTAATAGAGGTCCAATAGAATTCCACGAAATACAGCAGGTCCAAAATACAACAAAATTGACCGATACTCCGATGCTTTAAAGAACATTCGATGAGAGAACACTGAACGTGGAAATCTTATGAAAAATGTTGGACGAATTTCATTCATTCTTTTATCAACTTCTTTGACTGACCTGGCCATACTAAAATCACAGCGAGAAAACTCAGTGGAAAACCACAGAAACATCAGTGTTCGCATAACTCCTAATAATACACAGTGCATGTAGTCTATAGCTGTGCCGAGCACTAGATCATAGCTCTTTAGTCTGCTTAGATACGTGGGTCCTTTCACTCCTTGGACAATGCTATCGGACTCATATGCTACTTTAGCATGTTCTATGAAGCTGTTGTGGGTGCGAGGAGGGCCTTTTGGGTCATCAGTTTGAAAAGGAAACGCATGTACATGGCCTCTCTCTCCTGTTTTTACAGTTTTCCCCGGCTGTTCACATTTTTGGCAATCAAACCTTCCATTGAATTGAACTGTGTTAAGCACCATAGACTTAGCCAGTAAATCACACGTTCCTGCAATAGTGAAAACCTTGCATGTAAAGGGCAACTGTGCTCCGGCAAATTTCACTGTAGTTCCATCTTCTTGTAACTTGTTCAGAGTTCCCACCAGAGGTTCCAGAAATGTTAGCATAGAAGGCTTAGAATCCCCAAACCAAAGTCCTGCAAAGATCATATTCTCTCGTTTTGTGCGTTGAACAAAGCTCAGTTAATTTATAACACAATAAAAGGCCAAACTGAAAACTTAGATGACTTGAAGATGGGTATTCCGTCTGTGTTCCAGGTAAGAGAAATATTTTTGGTATCAGAAAGAGGCCCATTACATTGTACAAGCTTCTGATAAATCTCACCATCATAAATGTCCTCTATTGTGTCATACCTTTTTTTCTGTCTTTTGAACCTAAACATAAGCTCTTCCTCAAACCCATCTTTAGCAAACAATGATCTTAGTTGTGCTTCGATAGAAACTTCAATAAAATGGGAGGTGGCACCTTCTTTTGTTAGATCAGCTGCACAGGACTTGCAATTTGGGTCTGAACTTTCCATTGAAACAAAACAAACACTACAATATTTGTGCAACAGCAAACAGGAAGATGATGCACTATCAAAAAACTCTTTAAATTTCTGTAGATTTTGAAGGCATTCAGTCTGTACATCAGGAGGACAGTGTACACTAATAAGTTTGATCAAGTCATTCAATGCCTTTCCTGTTAATTTGTGTCTGGTGGCAAATGTCATAATGAGAATAAGGCTTGCCGCAATAGACATTGGTTCATTGGTATAAAGGGGGGCATTTTTGGAGTCCTCACAGGCACTAAATTCCCCATCCTCCTGTGAATCACAATCAGAGGTGTCCTCATAGACAAAAGGGTCATCAAAGTGTTGCTCATTCTCTGCATATTCTGTCTGGTGATCCGGTGTGCTCGTGGATTCAGTCTTGGACGAAGGGATGGGTGACTCCGTTGAAGACTCGGCAGGGAAGTCATCTTCACCATCCTCAGTAGTAGTTGAAGCCTCATGTGCTGCTGCTTCCACAAGTTGTTCCTCATCTGTAGAGTCTAAGAAATATATATACAAAAATAAATAAATATCATAGTACAGTGAGGCTACACAATAATTTGTTTTTTTTAAATATACCTGTGGATTCCTGTGATTGAATGGCTTGCTACAGGGAAAAATGAAAGATTATATTAATAATCCACATTTATGAATAGAAATACAATTAAGAGATAGGGAGATATTAAGATCATTCTGTCTAAAACATAGTGTAGTCCAGGATCATACATTCAAGGACAAAATACCAAAATGAGTACCACCAGTGTTGGAGAGAATAGTTTGAAATTGTATTCAGTTACAGAACACTCTGAATACTTTTGTAGTATTCAGCTACTTTGCCAAATCAGTGTACTGTATTGTATTCTGAATACTATCACCTTGAGTTGCATTATATTTTTGAATGAATATGCTGAGTGATTAAAAATATACTGCACCAACTATTACGTTTGACCAATCAGATCACAGTTCACGTGACTCGCATGGGCATTATTTAATGTTAAGGCGTTTTAAAAAGGTTTATTTTAGTACGAAAGTACTTTTTTTTTTTTACATTTTAATGTAAAAATGCTTGTCCTAGTGGGACAAGGCCTTGTGGAAGACCCAGGACACGCTGGTGGGATTATGTCTCCGAGCTGGCCTGGTGTCGCCTCGAGGTCCCCCCAGAACAGCTGGAGGAGGTGTGTGTGGACCGGGAAGTCTGGCCAGCTCTGCTGAGACTGCTGCCCCCGCGATAAAGCGGAAGAAAATGGATGGATGGATGGATTTTAATGAATGTTTAGCTTCTAATTTTACGACTATGAATATTGCAATGTATTTCCTTTGGCATTTGAGAAGCAACTATGAAAAATTCTCAAATGAGATAGTATTTGTACCTGAATACAGTTACACAAAATGAGTATTCTGAATACATATTTTAGTATTGTATTTAATGTATTTAGTTACTCTCCAAAACTGGTACCACTAATCCCAAAACAGGGTGGGAACTGCCGTTATAGATTACCTTTTTCATGTATCTCTTCGATGCCTGTTCTTGAGACTTTACTTTTCTTCTCCACCGAGGACCAGGCTGCTTGTGTGTCATTTTTTTCAAAGCAAAACATTAGGCAAGATATTACACAATTAATGTAGGCAATGATTTAAGTATACTTCCATTTTTTTCCTTTAATGTTACATTATTCTCCAAGTATTATGTGTACACTTATTTATTCCCTCATTGCAACTCGCGTGTAAAATACGGGCATTTGTACAGGTTCAACTCCAAGGAGGCGCGTGTCAAATGAGCAGCACCTCAGGTAAGTCAATTATTACGCACCTTCTTTGTTTTGTCAAGAATAATGAAACATGTAAATTGAACAGATCAATCATAAGCAGTTGTGATGGTTATTATGAAAAGACAGTGTATCTCCAGGTTTGGTAACATTAAATTCAAGAGTTTAATATTAATACCCTTTTAATGCAATTGTAGGCCAATTACATATGTAATATTAGATCATTTAAAGAAAATAATAAATAAAATAATACAGCTAGAGAAAGTCAGAGGATAAACTTGCGCACGGATTTACTTAGGAACTAATATACTTGACAAGAAACATCGCTAAAATCAAATGACAATGGTAAGACCCATGCGCAGAAAAGATAGTACATTTTTGCAAACATTTTTTTTACTTTTTCGGACTTGCAGAAAGCCAGCAGTTGAATTGGAAGTATTTCTTAATGGTATCCCTTATTTTAGCAACCCGATTTTAATAACCCGATCAGTCTGGCTCTATTTGTGATGTGTTAAATTGTAAGAAATCAAAGAGAGCGCAGATTGCTGTCGTTAGGCTGTGAGACGTTAGCAACATTAGCATTGTTAGCATCACAGAGAAAACAGTTTTACATTCATGGAGGCCTAATTGCTGTAGGAGCAGAGCATCAGGCAGCAGGTGGACAGTAGAGGAAGGCTACTTGGTTAAGAACACAAGAAAGGTAAAGAAAAAAATATTGTAGTCGGGTGTTTACTTAAATGCTAACGTTACCTTAGCTTCACTGTTGTCGCGGAAGATGCCTTGCACTATGTGCGTGTTTAGAGCTCACCTCGCCTCCTCCACCTAGAGGAGGTGTGTGTGGAGATTAAGCCTATGATTTATTTTAAGCACAAACAGTAGTGTAATAGTGTACTGTAGACTCCTTTTTTCTCCGGTCTTTCAGGAGAAAGTGAACAGATCATCAGTGAGTTAGCGCTAGATATCCAGATGCGTAATCCCTCATTGGCTAAGAAATGTGTCACGCTTCAGATGGCGAGTCGTGATTGGTTGCTTCAAAGTTAACGACCGGTAGTCAGCGCCGCGGTCAAGAGCAGAAAGCAGACTTGCTGGATGATCACGTATGGAGCGAACAAGTACCCGAGGTCGGAGTCGAAAAAGGCGGTGAGCTTACAATTGAAAAATGATGTGTGTGTGTCAACAATTGCTGCATTTATTTGGCGATCTAAGTGCGATGGCATTTGCGCCAATGTAGCAGCGCCTTATGCTAGCTTAGCTTAACGTTAGCCATTCCAAAGAAGCCTAATGATAGAAGGAGAAAATCACTGGCTGTATCCGAATGTCCACACTATTCCCTAACCCCTCATTCACTACATAGGCCCGCACTATATAGTCGACTATATAGTCACCGATTCTGTTGGCGATTCGGACACAAGCCCACTACTTTCTCCGCGTTGCGTGACGTCACGCGCACTGTGGCGTGCAGATATGTTTTTTTTTTTTTTAATCTGAATTTATTTATTGTTACAAACGTTTATTTTATGAAACAGAACGACTGTTTTGTCATTTTTACAGGCGTTACTATCATCACAAAAAAGCCACAAAAAAAAAAAAAAAAGTCACCCCAGCGTGAGCTCGGAGACGCCAAAGTAGGTCACAGGCAGGTGTCCGAAGCGCCAGCAGATTGAGTGCACTACATCTGCTAAAAGTTCGCGAAACTCCTGGAATAATGTAATTCTGCGATAAAGACCAACCAGACTCATGAGACAGTGGAATATTTATGGATTAATACGAGACAGATACGCGTTTCCTTCACATGGATTTTACATGAATGGCTTGGATTATTCGAGAGGAAGCTGTCGGTCATTTAACAGCGCAAGCTAAAGGTAAGCAGCTAGCGTTAGCATCTTTTCACCGTAACCGGTTATATTTTGGTCGTTTATTCATGAGAAATACGCAACACACGACTGAAAAAGCTGATTTACTTCAGTCGTGTTGTTTAGTTCAAAGACCTGTCTCTGTCAGGCTCTTCTCCGACTCTCGCAATGCATTGTGGTCTATATTGACCCGTTTAGTGACCATCGATGCTCACTACTTTTCCAGATGCATTGTGGGAAATTTCGAGTGCACTACTTTTTTCTCTCTGGACATTCGGAGACCCCTACAAAATGGCGTGAGCACTATATAGTGCACTATATAGGGAATAGTGTGGACATTCGGATACAGCCACTGTCTACAAAAGAAGTTCGCTGACAAAATTACACTGCAGCTAACAAATATTCCCTTTTTTGTATAACAGTATGGAGGGCCAAGAAGAAAAAAGAAAATTGCCTAAAAGAGACCAGATACCACCGAAAAAGTCTGAGATTTTTCAACCACATCCTCTTTCTCCAAAAACAACCCAGGATGGTAAGTTATGTTCGAACTCCTACCCTGTATTTTTACCAAACAGTTGAAATCTGCCATGATTGAAGCTTGACAAATGTCTATATAAAAATGGCCTGAACACATAGACATAATATTAATAGACTCTCCTCACTCCTCCCCGTTTGTCAGCCCCTAGCGTCGCGGCCATTGCCTAAACGATGCAAAAAAACAACAAAAAGACTGGAACAACTGTAAAATCTGCAGGGCCATTACAGCAAATATATAGCCTTTAAATGCTAAGTTGAGCAATTTGACAGTGATGTCCCAATTCTGAGCTTTATATGTAAGGGCCCTGAGTAAGAGAATTAATTTAAAATTGAAATAAACACATACAGTGAGAATGTTATTTAATATTGTATTTTTCTCAATTCCTTTTAGGTTGTTTTGTGTTTCTGGCATTTGAAGATGGCTATACTGCTAAGATATTTAATATAGCAGATGTTATTCATAAAAATGAAAAACCCATACACTCCTTTGAAGATCTAAAGCCAGGAGATGATGTTCTCGCAAGATGGTCTGATAAAAAGTTCTACAATGCTACAGTGGAATATGTAGGAAATGCAGATGACCAAATGAAAGGGAAAAAAACATCTAAAAAGATGGACATCGCTGCAAAGAAATTCTACAATCATCCTTCATCACTAGAGTCTACTCCACAACAATCCTCTTCCATCCAGGCTTCTCTTCAACAGCCATCATTGTCATCACAAAAAGCTAGCACTGCTCACCACCAACCATCTTCTCTCTGGTCTCCAGCTTTACCGTCTCCTCCACCACCGCTTCTGACCCCACCCCAGTCATCTCCTCTACAGACCGCTCCACATCAGCTTCCTGATGATACATGCCTAATTTCTTCTGTCCCTCTGCTATGAACCCGACTTCTGCTACCTTCCATCCAAGCCATGTGGAGAAGGCTCCTGCTTCCCAGCAAAGGTTTTCAGTATGTCAGCCATCACCTGTGTTGTCCCTAAACCGTGATCAGTTATCTCCTCATCAGACAGCCAAAGAGAGTTTTATGAGCATGCTTTGCTCTCCCTCTACTGTTAATCGAGCAGAAAACACCAGTTCCTCTGAATCTGCTGACACTTTGCCTGTTGACAGCCCATGTGAGAAAGACAGTGTCTGGAAGCCATGCAAGAAATGTGAAGCAGAGGTGGAAAGGTTGAAGGAGAGGAATACAAAACTACAAGATCTCCTGGACACTTTGAGTAAGTATTTGTTTTAATAGCTGTTTAAAATAATTTACTTTGCTTTTTCAGTCAAAGTCTACTCTTCCCAGAGTGTTAATTTGGTGGTTATCTAAGTCAGGCGTTCCCAAACTTTTGGGCTGGGACCCCAAAAATTGACACGTAATCAACTCAGGACCCCCCCTACATAAAGTTGTTTCCTCTTATGCTACATTAGGGTTTAAAAAAGCATTTTTAATCAAGTTAATATGTATTTAAACAAATTAAATGAAAGAATTTCATAATTTATATGCTGTTTTAATCTAAAAAATATACAAAAAAACATCACTTTTCTTTTTATTACATCTGGAAATCATCTGGGGACCCCGACCCCCACTTTGGAAACCACTGGTCTAAGTGGTCAAATGCAAATCGTAACAAGGCTTTCCTGGAAAATCAAATATGTTTCTGTGTACGTTGCACCATGATTTCAGCCTCTCTAATTTTTCCATTGCCATGAGCCAAACTCTATTGACTCAAGGCAATTATTGTTAGTTTAAAAAATAGCATTTTCAGGTATAAAGGTAACAGGCCACTATGTGTGGGCATGAATGAATAATTGAGCAATTAAATAACTCAATTGGACTTACTTTGTGTGTATTTTATGTTTTCTGTTGCAGGTGGTGACCACATTGATGCACTCCGTACCTTTGTGGATAAAATGGATCAAATATTGCCCCACACAAATGTAAAACCAACAACACAGACAAGGATGAAAGAACTATATCCAGATAGCGGTCTTTTTCTCTCTCGCACCCGGCTGGCAGCTATACATGCAGAAGCTCGAAAAGACTGCTTTCGACTATTTCATCTACTTTTTGATGAATTCTTCTCAGCAGAGGAGTGTTCCCATGCTGTTGCATTTGGAAAGCATGGAAAGGCTCCTGAAGGGAAAAGAGTCCTCGAGAAGTCCAAAGTTGATGCGATCATGAGTAAGTTCTTGTAAGGCATTTTAGGGTGAAAATCAATTCTCCTTGCTTAAAATTATCTCTAAGTTTCAGCGTACATCATGCATTGCAGTTTACCTGGATGGACATCGGTGGAGAAATCAAAAATAAAGAAAGCACTGATAAACAAATGTCGTCAGAGAGCTTCAAAGACTGTGGACTGTGTGAGTGATCAATAACTGGTTTCTTGGTTGGCGCTTGTTCTTGGCGCCTGTTTGCCTTTTAGGCTGCCAGTCGGCCTGTCACAATAGTTAGTTTACACAAAAAAGTTGAGACTTTTCGGGCTCAGTATATTTCATCTGTTCATGGCTTGCACAGCTGATTTTTCATTGCCGGAGGGAGTTGAGTTGTTAAAGGAATAGGCCACCGTTTTTACATACTGAGATATGTTCTTACCTTAGCTTTGACAAGTTCATTTATACCTGTCTGGTCTTCACCTGTGCCTTCAATCACGTAAACACAGCACAGACGGCGTTAGCATTTAGCCTCTCCCCCTCTCCACTATAGCTCCAAAACAGGTCAAGATAGAAGCTACCAAGCTCTTCCACGTTTTCCTATTCCAAGAAGATCGATCAGTTCAGGATAATCTCATTGCTGAGCGTGGAAGGAAAGATCTTCTTCAGCATAGTAGCGAGGCGGCTGACCAACTTCCTCTTAAGCAACAACTACATTGACACGTCTGTGCAAAAGGGTGGGATCGCTGGAGTTGCAGGTTGCCTGGAACACACAGGAGTGGTGACTCAACTCATCCGTGAAGCTCGTGAACACAAGGGGGACATCACAGTACTGTGGTTGGACCTAGCCAATGCTTATGGCTCTATCCCCCACAAGCTGGTCCAGACCACCATGGCCAAGCACCATGTGCCACATCACGTTGCAGACCTGATCTTGGATTACTATAACCAGTTCAGGATGCGAGTCTCGGCAGGAGGTGTGACATCAGATTGGCACAAACTGCAAGTGGGAATAATCACCGGCTGCACCATCTCTGTGATCCTATTCGCGTTGGCTATGAATATGATTGTCAAGTCGGCAGAGCCTGAGTGTCGGGGGCCCCAAAGCAGAGGAGGGATCCGCCAACCACCAATCAGAGCATTTATGGACGACCTGACAGTCACCACAGAGTCAGTTCCAGGAAGCAGGTGGATCCTCCAAGGGCTGGAGAAGCTAATTCGGTGGGCACGGATGGCGTTCAAACCAGCTAAGTCCCGTTCGCTAGTGCTAAAGAAGGGCAAGGTCACGGACAGGTTCCATTTCAGCATTGAAGGGGCAAAGATACCATCACTGTCAGAACAGCCGGTGAAAAGCTTGGGCAAGGTTTTCGACAGCAGCCTCAGAGACTCTGCATCAGTCCAGTCAACCTGCCAGGAGCTGGACAGCTGGTTAAGATCAACAGACCGTTCTGGCCTCCCCGGCAAGTTTAAAGCGTGGATTTACCAACATGGTATACTGCCAAGAATACTCTGGCCGCTACTTGTGTATGAGGTCCCCATCTCCACAGTGGAGACTTTGGAAAGAAAGGTCAGCAGCTGTCTCAGGAGATGGCTAGGGTTGCCCAGAAGTCTCAGCAACATCGCTCTCTATGGGAACACCACAATGCTCCGGTTGCCTCTGAAATCCCTGGAAGAGGAGTTCAAAGTGACTCGGGCACGTGAGGTGCTTATGTACAGAGACTCCAGCGACCCAAAGGTGGCCCAGGCAGGGGTTCTGGTGAAGACGGGGAGGAAGTGGAGTGCCCACGCCGCTGTGCTAGACGCACAGGCTCGAGTGCGGCACAAAGAGCTTGTGGGAGTGGTGGCTCGAGGCAGAGCAGGCTTGGGGATGTTCCCAACACCTCCTCGACATAAGGAGCAGAGGGGGAAGGAGAAACGCCGCCAAGTACAGGAAGAGGTCAGAGTTGCAGTGGAGGAAGGAAGGATAAGCAGAGCTGCTGGAATGGGTCAGCAGGGGGCCTGGACCAGGTGGGAGCAGGCCATGGGCCGCAAGGTCACCTGGTCGAAGCTTTGGCAGAGCGAGCTGCACTGCATAACCTTCCTGGTTCGGGCAGTGTACGATGTCCTGCCTAGCCCAGCAAACCTCTGTACGTGGGGAAAAGCAGACACACCAACTTGCCATTTGTGCCCAGCTCGTGGAACGTTGGCGCACATTCTGAGCTCCTGCCCAACAGCTCTCGGCCAGGGTCGTTATACCTGGTGTCACAATCAGGTGCTGAAATCTATCGCAGACACCATCAGCAAAGAGATCAGCAAAGGCGGCCGAGGGAGCAACACCACTCGCTCAATTGCATTTGTTAGGGCAGGAGAACAGCCACAAGGCAGGAGGGCACCAGCAGGGATCCTGGCATCAGCCAAGGACTGGAAACTCTCAGTGGATTTGGAGAAGCAGCTGAGATTCCCCCAGCACATCGTCAGCACATCTCTGAGGCCAGATATCCTCCTAGTCTCAGAAAGCACCAAGACCATCATCATTATGGAGCTGACCATGCCATGGGAGGACCACTTGGGAGAAGCTCATGAAAGAAAAATGACCAAATATGAACATCTAGTCACAGACTGCCGAGTACAGGGCTGGAAGGCGAGATGCATGCCTATCGAGGTTGGCTGCAGAGGATTTGTGGGGCGCTCCCTCCACAAAGCCTTTACTGCGCTGGGCATTGTAGGAACAACAAGGAGCAGAGCCATCAAGAACGCCACCGATGCAGCCGAGAAAGCCTCGAGATGGCTCTGGATCCGAAGAGGCGAACCATGGGGGAAAGCGAGCGCTACCTGAACACGAGTCGCGGTCTGATCAGCCGTGGCTGGGTCGCCTGGGCGAGGGTGTCTGATGTTGAAAGACCCGAACCACCCAATGACCCCAGTGAATTTTCCCGTTAGCTTGTCGCGGCTAGCTTGTTAGCTCCGGGAGAAAACCACTCGGCTATGACCCATTGTAGATGAAATGTGAGCAATAAACTTCCAAATCAACAAGCCAGGCTTCGTGTGTGATCATTGTTAAACGGTTCTTTATGTGTGTGGTGGTTTTATTGACTTTATGTGTGCATATTTCTCGTTTTCACGTGATGACTCGAGGTTTAGCTTAGCATTAGCTTTCTCCGGAGGCTCTGTGCATCATCAAGGCCCTAAGACATTCCCAGCGCAGAACCAGTCACTGAAATAAGTGTTCTAGTCACCGGTTTTAATCCTGGGTGTTTCGGTAACAGAAACACTGATGTGTGTCTTTGTAAAAGTCTGCTGTGGCTCCGGTTCACAACACATGAAGCTAATCCTCCATGGTGACTCTGTTTACATCTTAGGGCTAGACACTGCGGGGAGGGGGTTCTGCTGAGGAGCAGTGGTTGGTTACTTGGCTGGTGACGAAAGGTCGGAGGCGTCTCCAGTAGATGGAGGCGTCTCCAGTAGATGGAGGCGTTCCCAGGAGGACTCAGGCGTTTTATCCCTAAAATGGCTGCCATCAGAGTTTTTACAGATTACTCGAAAATACGTGAATGTGCCAAGGCAACACTTCAGGCATGTTTTTAATGAGGGAATGACTTAACATGATGTAAAGCTTGAAAAAGTCGATTTTGCATAATACCCCCCCTTTAAAGAGCTACTAACCCCTCCTTCCAGAGCCTCAGTATCAGAGCCTCAGATTTGAAAATCTCAACAGAAAGGGGGCGTTGCCTGGAGGACTAAGGGGCACGCGGGAGGGGTGAGGGGTGGGAGGGGCTTGAGGCTTCTGACTTCGACGCTGCACCTGCAGCGCTCCTCGTAAACAAAGTCCGAGCATGGTAGCATGGAGTTCCAGCGAGCTAACTTATTTAGCAACTTGTTCCACTGGGACAGCTCTACAGCTCTCTCTACACAGGGGGGGCATCGTGGCAGCCTTGTACCTGAGGCGCTGGGTCATTTATTCCTCTGTCATTTACAAAGCTAGCGGCTTAGCATTGAGCTCGATCGACGTTAGCATCGCAGCTAAGGGACGTAACTGTCCTGGCTGCTTCAGAATTTACCGATCTATTTTAGATGTAGACTTTTGCTGTGGTCTACGTGAACATGGGAGATGTATCTCAGTGTCCTCAGCAGAGTGTGTGGTATAGAGACGTGGCTATTTGTGTTACAAAGATTTTTATTATTTTTCTTACAGCAAAGTGCACAAAACATATCACATAAATAAATATATGTAGGCCTGTATTATTGAGCAGGAACACTGTCTTTTTGAAATTGATTTTTGGTTTGCCATTGAAGATGTGAGACAGAATCATTCAGGTCATGTTTCTCTAAAGGCTTGACTGTAACATTGTGAACCCAAAGAGCCAGTTAGCCCTAAGTAAATAGCCTGAAGTAATTTCTATTACTAAATTTAGTGAACTAAAAGGTTTAACCAACGTTAACACATACACTAAACTACCACTGAATGATGACACTGTAGAGTAAAGGCTATAATGAAGTATTTATATGTATGCTTTTTTTAGTTGAATATTGAAATATTAATAAAAATTATAGATCTTGTTTTGTACCAGTACTTGATTCTGCACTTCTGGCTCTTACAACAGTGCAATTTCCCTATTGTAGCACAATTTCTTTGGTAAAACTTACTACAAACTTACAGCTCACATTTCACTTGAGGTTGAGCTGCATGTGCCACTCACTTGGCCTACATAGATGTGTGCAATAAACAAATTGAACAGACAAAGTTGACTGGTTATGTTATACAATACCAACTGTAATAAATATACATGCAGTAAGTTTTCAGCTTCTAGAAACATAAAGCGGTGCTGCATATACCTTCCCGTGACATATCTGACAGAACATATACAGGCTTCTTTTTTTTTTTACTGCTCACAATTAAATCTTGCATGAAACATTGATTTTAATCTATTACGTTGTCCAATGGGCACAGAATGGTTCAGGCACAGGTCCTTTGTGTGCTCCTGATATGGGAGAGGATCCTCGACCACACTTTCAAACAGCAGGGCCATTAGTTGGTCAAAGTAGACTGTAAACAAAGCACAAAACATTTGTTCTTGTAAAAGCATTGGTTGTGTTGTTTTTAATGTGACATACCTGAGGTAGCTCTGGTCTTCATGGCTCTCACTGTGTCGTCTCCACGCTTGAATTTTGGATACACTATGACATACAGCAGCAAAACGATTTGCCTTTTTTAATCATAATTCAAGGCACCAACCTGCACCCTAAAATTTCACAAATAAACAATATGCAGTATCTATTTTCTAAACATTTCAAAGTGATAAAATAACTAGTGAATATTTGTTGAACCTTTAGGAATCATTACCTGGCCAGCATTCCTTTGGATAAGAGGCCCAGACTATTGTGAGAGAATCAGACTATGGATGCCTCAATATTTGAAGTGTGGTATTGTGGGCTTATTTTAGCTTAATCTTTCAAAAAACGTGGTGTTGACAAAAGAGTAAGAGTCTCTCGCATGCTGCTGTGCCTACAAAGAATTATAAAGAATTACAAAGAATAATAAATTGATATGTGAAGTGTAAATACATCAATATAAATTAGATATTGGGAGGAGTAGTTGTAATTACACATACTTGATTTTGGCTACACTCTTGCATCATCCCCAACCAAAGGCCTGTGAAGACAGCGAGGGGACAGGGGGTTTTCCGTGGACATTCTGAATGTAGTTGCCCAGATGTCCACTCAGCCACAGCCTTTGATGGTGACCAGTAGAGATGATTCATAGATGGTTCACAATGCTTTTCTTCCACCTCGTCATTTCCTCCGTTCACCTTTTCTGGCCCAGCGCATCATTTTTTCCAATCTCTGGGACACAAAACACAAACCCCTCCTTCTCCATGCGCACGCTGTTTCCAACCACATTGCTCTAATAAGACAAAAAAATAAGAATATGAGTTCTATCATAATGCACAGTTATCCCAAATTACATAGTTACATTTTTATTGTAATGTTTTACCTGGACTAGCTGGATGTCAATGACTTTGTTACTCGTTAGATTCATCATGGTGTAGCTGCCATACTTGGCTGAATGTCCTACATGAATGCAAGTTATACATTAGCTGACTTTTATTAATACTTCAGATAAATGTTTATGAAATGTATTTACCAGGTGAATCTGCCCGCATGTCCCCGCCCAGTGTAACAGAGCCGCTTTCAAGAGCCTCCCTGATGAGGTCATCCTGCTCCAGCTTCCACTGCCAGTTGACCGTAGGGATGAGGAGCTTTGCCTGATGCCTATAGAAGCACTGCTCTGACAGTCCCTGAATATTGAAGGCCCCCAAGAACTATAAAATTAAAACATCTGTTATCATCGGATAATATATGGAAAAATAAAATGTTTTTGTAGTACCTTTGAAATCTGGCTAAAGGATGAGCCGGTGAACAGCACAGCAGCACAGAGCTGTAGGTTTCCAGCTGGGACGTTGTTCACCATGGGCTGACTGGACCACTGACTGGAGAACTCACAGCGAGGACACTGTTGAGTGACCCAGACAGGACATCGCCTAAACAGCTCCAGCAGTTGGTCCTCAAGAACAATATGTTCTTTGTCCTTGTGTGGAGGGACTTCAGCAGGAATGCTATATAAAATAAAGGATATTTCATCCCTCAAAAAACCAGGACGCTGTATATATTTTTTCAATTAAAACTCTAGATTTCCTTTGTACCTTGAACAGTTCACAGTGCTGGCGCTGTCATCTATGTGGAAGCTGGGCTCAGACGATGACACCTCACACCTTCTCCTTTTTAAAGGTGTAGAGGCTGCTCTGGGACTGTCAGGAAGAGGGATTTCCATCAGGTCCCCTGTCCCACAACCGACGCTTGTGTAAGCGGTCCGGGCTTGAGTAGCTGTACAAAACACAAACAAAATAAACACGTTTAAAATGGCAGTAATTACACAACTTGTGTCTAACTACAGTATATAAAAAAACAAAAGTGTAGACTGTTTTATACATAAAATGACAGTACTGTATAAAGGATAAATAGATTTCACCTTTGCGTCGCCTGCTCGGCTTCACATTGGCCTGGACACTTGCATGCCTTGTAATGACTGGATCAGTCTGGACATTTCTCTCTGCTCACTTTTGGCTGAAAACATAACAATAAATAATATTTATAAAGTGCACACACACGTGACATGCAAACACATTGTTTGTATTGATGATTTATAGGAATACAACCTACGATATACTTTAGAATATGCCACCCTATAGCAGATAAAACAAATATTTGTATCAGGTTAATTCTGGCTACAGTCGGCTTCTAAAAACTTCCAAATGGTTTGGCATTTTGAAAAGCTGCGTCCAAATAGGTGTAAACTTTGGTTCACTTCAGAAAACTTGTCAACATGAACATAATTATCAGAATTTATCCTACTTTGTGAACCTGTTCAACAACAATGGCAATAACAACTATACTGATTCTGAAAGCACGTAAGAACAGCTCATATCTGTGACCACAATGACCACACGGTCCACCTGGAGAGGTCAGCCCTCTCCTCACTGACCACACGGTCCACCTGGAGTGGTCAGCCCTCTCCTCACTGACCACACGGTCCACCTGGAGTGGTCAGCCCTCTCCTCACTGACCACACGGTCCACCTGGAGTGGTCAGCCCTCTCCTCACTGACCACATGGTCCACCTGGAGTGGTCAGCCCTCTCCTCACTGACCACACGGTCCACCTGGAGTGGTCAGCCCTCTCCTCACTGACCGCAATCGAGCATCAAACGGGAGCAGAGCGCGCATGGAGCCGGTCAGTTTAGCCTCAGACACACAGTACGTTCTAGCTATACGTTAGCTTTACAGGCTAGCTTGTAGCTACTGTCAAAAGCTGCAGTCATATCAAACTTAGATTAGTTTGGTGCTCAGACTCGTGCACATTTGCGCACAGTGTTGGCGTAACTTTGCAGACGGATGCATTAGCAGGCTGCCCCGGGCAGAGTAGACGCGCTTATAACCGGTGGCTGCTTTTCTTCAGCCACAGTGAGCGAGTGCGGGACACGTCGCCTGGAGCTGACGCTGCAGAGTCTATTTACACGTCATATTTTTTCAACATATCTACACGACTCATGTGATTGGTGTTATCAGAGGCCAAAACGGCGAATTTGTTTGAGACACTACAATAACGATCTATTCTGACGTGCACATCAAAATTCTATATACTGTACATGACTCAATCTGTGAGCAAAGTAGCTACTACTGACAGAAATGACCGGGACAGAGTGAACCAAGTGCCTCTTTTTACAGCAGCTACAATCAATGCAATTATTACCAAATCCAAAATGGGTAAATCATTATTTTTCTCACTCACCTCACATTGTTGGCGGGGCAGCAGAGTCGGTGGGGACGGCCTCGCTCTTCAAACGGAGAAGACTAGCATAGCCCAGTTCAACCTCGGTGAAGTTGGCGAAGGAATCAGCACGTAAAATGGTCTTTGCAAACTCCAGCCCCACTACGCTACACTTCCTCCCCATCCTAACACAGTACAATTAACAACTAACAATTAAATTATACACGATAGACCACTAAAAGCAATACTAACAAACGCCCTAAGCTAAACTGAGCAAACTAATCTAACAATAAAAGCAACTAGTGACTACAACTACAATATTCAACAACAAACACTACTAAAACTATACACTTATTTATAATAAAAAAAGCTATCCTAATAAAATCTACCTAAATGCTATGATAACTAATCGCAAACCTGACAATCGAGGAAAATATTCTCTCGTTATTCCAACTCCAACTCGCTACGGGGGCGTGAGCGAGACTGAGCCTTTTTATACCCCAGAGCGGCAGAGCCCGTGACATCATCTCTCGCCTCCTGACATCATCTCTCTCCCCTCCGCTAATTGGGTGCCGAATTCAAAAAATCAAATGCAGTACAGACAGTTCGCTGCAGATGGCGCCACACAGACGGTTTGGGACACAAAGACAGGATTTCAACAAATTTGCACTAAATTGTTAAAATAGTGACATATACACGTAGACAACACTATAAGATACCCATTTATACAACTTAGCTAGAAAAAAAAGTTGATTTGGGGGTTAGTTGTTCTTTAAGGGAAAAACTACTGAAAAAGGGTGTTCCACTTCATTATGCAGATCATCATTTTCAAGCAATATGGTAAAGAAAAAGGGTCTGTCTGCTGATGAAAAGTGTGAAATAGTTGAATGCCTTGGTCTAGGTATAAAAACCCTCGATATTTCACGAAAGATTAAGCGTAATCATCGTACAGATAAGAGATGTGTGGATGATTCAGAGCACACTCGGGTTTGTGCAGATAATGGCACAATATGGACGGTTTCTGCCATACAAACACATCAGATTATTAGAACAGATGCTACACTCAGCAGACAGGTATTTGAAGCTGCTGGTGCCTCATGGCTTTCCCTTTTTAGGGAAAGCCATGCTTTCCCTAAAAAAATCCTCTTCATGCATGACAACGCACCATGTCCTGCTGTAAAGAAAACCTCTGCATCACTGGCTGCTATGGGCATAAAAGGAGAGAAACTCATGATGTGGACCCCCTCCTCCCCTGACTTTAACCCTATTGAGAACCTTTGGAGCCTCAAAAAAAAAACTTCTATGAGGGTGGGAGGCAGTTTTCATCCAAATGGCAGCTCTTTAAGGCTATTCTGACATCCTGCAAAGAAATCCAAGCAGAAACTGTCCAAAAACTCACAAGTTTAATGGATTTAAGAATTTTGAAGCTGCTATCACACAAGGGCTCCTATGGTAAAATATAACTTGACCTGTTAATATTTTTTTGATTGAAATAGCTTTTGATTTCAGTAAATATGACCTCCTAATGCTACAAATACAACAAATGACCATTTTCAGTTAATTACAAGCTTTAAAATGTATTGAAACGGTGAGTTGCATAATAATTTGGAACAGTGGATTTTGAGGTTTTTACTATATTTATTTTTGAAAAAAATACTGTTATCACTGATTTTTCCAACCACATTTAAATGATCCTCTACCAGTTAAAGACTTGAAAATTATGCTGACTCTCATTTCAGTTGACAATTTAGAAAATCTTGGAAAAATGTAATTTGCATAAAAATTTGGAACGCAGTGTATTACTTTCAAGTTTCAAGTTTAATGGTTTTGTATAGCCCAATATCACAACAGAAGTCGCCTCAAAGGGCTGCAACAAACATCAAGGCAATAAAACACAGCAATAAATATGACAATTAAAAGTTCAGGTGAATCCAGGCAAATATAATGTCCAAAGGTAGCGATGAGCGGCGTGGGCGTCCCCCGTCCTTAGACTCTCCAGTACGGCAAGGAAAAACTCAAAAACCCGGCAGGAGAAAAGAGAAACCTTGGGGAGAACCACAGAAGGAGAGATCCACTCCCATGGACGGACAGGCTATAGAGACCCAGGGCCGAAGGATCCCTCAGCAGACGGGCCAAACACAGACTGTCCAGTCCTCAGATTCCAGAATGCCAGTTCCTCCGTTCACCCAGGTTCCTCCATTCGATCTAGACAGGCACTCCCGAGGGGGAGTGGGACAGGAGACACCATGTGAATAGTGATGAACAGACTACAGATAAATTAAGTATTGTATCATGATAAAACAAAGTCTGCAGTAAGAAGAAGAGGATAGCGCTCAGTGGACCGTACTTCCCACAGCAGTGTTTCTCCTGAGGCAGCTTTACTTCGGGCTGTGGGTTAGTGCTTTACCTAACTGACCTGATTATAAGCTAATTCGAAGAGGTACGTTTTGAGCCTAGTCTTAAATATAGGGACTGTGTCTGCTTCTTTAACGTGGGCTGGGAGTTTATTCCACAAAACCGGAGCTTGGTAGCTAAAGGCTCTGCCTCCTACAGTAATTTTGGAGACTCGAGGAATAACTAGTTGCCCTGAGTTTTGAGAGCATAGAGCTCTGGTTGGCTGATATGGAATGACAGCGTCTTGGAGATAAAGCGGAGCTAAACCCTTTATGGATTTAAATGTGAGGAGCAGGATTTTAAATTTTATTCTAAACTCAACAGGAAGCCAATGGAGAGACTTTAGCACAGGTGTAATGTGTTCTCTTCTCTTTGTCCGGGTTAACAATCTAGCAGCTGCGTTTTGAACTAATTGAAGACTTTTCAGGGAGCTTTTAGGGCATGCTGCCAGCAGGCTGTTGCAGTAATCCAGCCTTGAAGAGACAAATGCGTGAATAAGTTTTTCTGCATCGCTCTTAGTTAGGATATTTCGTATTTTAGTAACGTTGCGCAGGTGAAAGAACGCTATTTTACAAGCCTGGTTTATATGTGTTTTAAAAGAGAGGTCTTGGTCAAACAGAACTCCGAGGTTTTTTACTGTTGTGCTCGTTGATATGCTAATATTATCCAGGGAGATGATCTGTTGAGATAAAGACTCTCTCAGTTTTTGAGGGCCTAATATAATAACCTCGGTTTTGTCCGGGTTAAGAAGGAGGTAATTTGCTGTCATCCATGTCTTTATGGCTTTTACGCAGGAGCTAAGTGTTTCTAATTTATCTGTCTGACCTGGTTTTAATGATAAATACAGCTGTGTGTCGTCCGCATAACAGTGAAAATGTATATTGTAATTTCGGATTATGTTCCCTAATGGAAGAATGTATAGTATAAATAAAATTGGCCCGAGCACTGAACCTTGTGGCACCCCATAGCACACTTTGGAACACGGTGAAGACTTTTGGTTTACATTAACGAATTGTTGCCTGTCAGATAAATAAGATTTAAACCAGGAGAGGGCTGTTCCCCTGATGCCTACGTCACATTCTAACCTCTGCAGGAGAATATTGTGGTCGATTGTGTCAAAGGCTGCGCTAAGGTCTAACAAAACTAGGATTGAAGCTAGTCCGGCGTCAGCTGCTAATAACAGGTCGTTGGTAACTTTGACTAAGGCGGTCTCTGTGCTATGATAACTTCTGTACCCTGA
The DNA here is from genome assembly GCF_951799975.1 of Gobius niger. NCBI lineage: Eukaryota > Metazoa > Chordata > Actinopteri > Gobiiformes > Gobiidae > Gobius > Gobius niger. Next base: position 21,309,529 of record NC_136872.1, on the reverse strand, counting down.
CTGAAATTTTTCAAATAAGTTATTGTCCCGTAGGTGACTGCAAAGCTGCTTAGCCACTACTTTTTCAAGGACTTTTGAGATGAAAGGGAGATTAGATATGGGCCTATAGTTGGCTAAAATGTCAGGATCAAGACTAGGTTTTTTCAAAAGTGGTTTGATAACAGCGTATTTAAAGGACTTTGGCACATAACCGTTTTCTAAAGACGAGTTAATTATTTTCAATATGGTATCTGAGATTTCAGGAGTAATTTCTTTAAGGAGTTTAATTGGAATTGGATCTAGAAGACAAGTTGAAGGTTTTGAGGACATAATGATTGATGATACCTCAGCCTCATCTACAGTTATAAACCTGTCTAAGACTTCAGATGGAGTCAATGACTCAACTAGGTTTAGATCAGGATAAGATGAGGGAAGCTTATCGTTTATTTTATCTCTAATGGTTTTGATTTTATCATTAAAGAATTTAAGGAAGTCATCGCAGCTAAGGGTATTAGGGATTGAAGGTTCTACTGCGCTGTGACTGTTTGTTAGCCGGGCCACAGTACTGAAGAGAAACCTAGGGTTGTTTTTATTTGCTTCAATTAATGAAGAGTAGTAGTTTGTTTTTGCTTTCCTCATGGCTTGCTTATATGCGAGTAGGCATTTGTTCCAATATCTAAGAGATTGTTCAGTGCGCGAATTGCGCCATAACCGCTCTAATTTGCGAGTCTTCCGCTTAAGCGCTCGTGTTTCCGCGTTGTACCAGGGGGCGACACACCTTGGCCGAATTACTTTCTGTTTCAGTGGAGCCGCAACATTAAGGGCTGTTTTTAACGTGAGCATAACGCTGTCCACAAACTCATCACTATCATTTAAATTAGTAAGCGAGCTATTCTCTGTAATGTTAAAGACTGGTTGGATAATTTCTTTAAATTTTAAAACAGATTTTTCAGATAGTGTCCGTTTTAATTTAATTTTATCCTGTGGATTAGTGTAATCTTCTATTAAGAAATTGAATGTAATTAGGAAATGGTCAGAAAGCGCAGGGTTTTGAGGGAGAACGTTTAGGTTGCTAATTTCAATCCCATATGTTAAAACCAAATCAAGGGTGTGTTTATGACAGTGGGTAGGTTTATTCACATTTTGTGTGAAGCCAACCCCGTCCAGCAGGGCACTAAATGCCCTGCTCAGACTGTCACTCTTATTATCGACGTGGATGTTAAAATCACCCACTATTATAATTTTATTCCAGTCCAGCACTATGCTGGCTAAAAACTCAGAAAATTCTGCTAAGAAGTCTGAGTAGGGGCCCGGAGGCCGATAAATAATTGCTAGTAGTAAAGCTTTTTGATTTTTAAATTTGGGACAGGTGAGAGACAGCGTTAGACTTTCAAATGAATTAAACTTTAGGTCGTTTTTGGGATTTAGAACAAGATTAGAGTGTGATATCGCTGCGACCCCACCACCTCGGCCAGTGGTTCTAGCTGCTTGAAAATTGACATAACTAGGAGGAGTAGATTCATTAAGCCTAACATAGTCGTCCTGCTGAAGCCATGTTTCAGTCAGGGCGAGAAGGTTAATATTGTTATCGCAAATTAAGTCATTAACTAAAAGGGATTTTGAAGAGATTGATCTAATATTCAACAACCCAAACGTTATGTGCTTAGCACTTTGTTTATCGTTTTGTTTAATGCTTAGTTTACTTTTGGGTATTTGTATTAGGTTATTTGGTCGTACACCAGCGTTTGTTATGTTAGCTTTTAATGTTTTAGTGCTTGGTGTACGGGGGACAGACACAGTCTTTATTTGCTCTGGTATTTGTATTAAGTTATTTGGACGCACACCAGTGCTTGTTTTGTTAGCTTTTGATATTTTAGTCTTTGGTTTACGGAGGACAGACACAGTCTTTATTTGTTCTGGAGAATCTACACACTTGATTTGTGACAATCCGGGAGCAGGGTTGGTGGTTACAGAGGAGCGTTCTACACTACTGCTCTGCGCCCGGAGCTCATATCTGGACCGTCAATTTAGGCCGCAACTGAGGCTATCGGCCACATTCTTAGATAAAAGGGATGCACCATCCAAATTTGGATGTATGCCATCCCTGCGCATGAGCTTGGGCTTTCCCCAAAAGGCGCTCCAATTGTTGACATATCCAACATCATTTTGCTCGCACCATCTAGACAACCAGCAGTTGAATGATAAATGTCTGCTATACATTTCATCATTGACCAAATTGGGCAGAGGACCAGAGTATATTACGGTATCTGACATCGACTTAGCCAATTCACACACCGCGCCTACTTGCAATTTGAGAATCTCTGACTGTCTCCGCCGAATATCGTTACCACCCGCGTGGATCACGATCTGACGGAACCGCCTCCCTCCCTGCTTTAAGCACCTAAGGTTACCTTCGATGTCACCAACTCTGGCCCCCGGATAACACCTAACCAAAGCTGCTGGGATCTTCACGTCCCTAACTATGGAGCTTCCAATCACCAGAGTATCAGGTTCAGCCGGTGTGGCGCTGAGGGGAGAAAACCTGTTCTGGACGTGAAGAGTTTGGTGCGCTACGGGTGTGCGCTTAGTACTTCCCCCACCCCGAACAGTCACAAATCCGTCCTGGTCTTGTCCCGGCTGCACGGGACCCGCTGCGGGGCTAGCCTCAGCCTGGCTAACCTCTCTGGCACTGTCGGAGCGGACTGCGTCTACGGTCCCTGTCGCTATCTGACTGTAGCTAACGCTAGCCTTCACCAAAACTCCGGACAGCCGCTCCTCTAACTCGGTCACCCTGGCCTCCAAAGCTGCCACTACACTACACCTAACGCAACTACTCCTATCGTCTTTGAAAGAGGCAGGGTTCTGACTCGACATACGGCAAACTGAGCAGAACAGCACTAAAGAGGCAGAAGTGGACGGGGCAGCCATGGCTAGGCTAGCGGGCTAAGCTAGCCAGCGAGCTACCACGTTACGGAGAAGAGAGAGAAGGGATTTAATCCACGCAGAAGTGTTGGTTCAAGCGGAGAATTGGGTCCGCGGAGATAATGGGTCAAATTAGCTCTATAACAAGCTAGAGTGGACTCTAAAGCTACGTTTAATACGTGGATTAACAATAGTAACAGAGAGAGCTAATGTTCAACTTGCTCACAACGAGCGTCAAAACAGAATACACTCACCGGATCCGGATGTGACAGTTTGTACTTTGAATACTAAACTCTGCATTAGGGTTTTGGATTAGTCGACCACTGAATTTGAAGGTGCAATTTGTATTATTATTTTCCTCATTGTTGACTGAGTTATGTTTTGATTTTAAATACAACTATACCTTCAGATGCAATTCAAATTATGGTGTAACATCATAGCACATGATAATTGTTATATGCATTCCTTATTTTCAGCATCTGGATTAACTTTATTTTTATGATTACTTTAGTAACTATGTTACTTAACTTGTGTTTTTGGCCTTTTAGGTCAGGTTTTTGGGATGGGACCAACCAAACCTCTTTCTTCACTCAACTTTTGAACTCTCGAACTTGAGGACTCCCAACGAGATGGCGAGCTACGAACCCTCGGACATATACGTGGTAGCGAAACACACATCCATCACGTCTGAACTCATCCCTAACTGGATTATTATCGCTAAACCTGGGATTAACTAACATCTCACCGAACTCTGTTTCAGACGTGGGACATATCATGCCGTTTTTTTTTCTTTCCCCCTTTCTGTTTTTTTTCCCCCCAATTCGTTGGCAGCGCTTTGCTCTGCCATCGAACAGAACCTAAAGCATTTCTTTTGTGCATGTCATTGAAGGCACCCATGTTGCTTTGTCATGTGTGCTGAATGAATACAGACACTAAAACTGAAATCTATGACTCCGGTATATTCATTCACAACCCAGGCTCTGTGACGAACCATCTTCTGCGCATCTTAGCTCCCGCAGCCAACCACCTAGCCTTTACGTGTTACAGAGGCATTTCATTTATGAGGTGGAATGAAGGTGCTTTTACCTTTTTAAAAGGGATCAAAGAAACAATTGGCCAGCCTGGTGGAACTCCCGTGTATTGTTTATGGATTTTAGGTAAAATATACAAGAACGGCATCACTGGGCTATCAACCAGCATAAAGGCATGTTCAGATTTGGAATACGACGCATCTGCAGCTCAGACACTGATCACCAAACTCAAGCAGATGATTTGGTGAAACGGTTCGAACAAAGAGAATGTAAAAAAGAGTGGATTGTGAAGGCAAGCAACACATTTGACTCTATTTCCAAAAATGAGTATCTGGAACAAAAAAGCACCAAACAAATGGAAGCCAGGATTAACTGCATCATCCTATACTCACCAATGGGCAAAGAATTCGAACAAATCATTAATAAACACTGGCAAATCATACGGTCAGACCCCAACTTAAAGAAGCTCTCCCTTCCACCACGAGTCGTTTACAAGAGACCTCCCAACCTGAGCACATTACCAGTGAGAGCCGATTTGCCCATTCCAATGCAACCATTTTTTTTTTTTTTTTTTACAAAACATGTCGTTTGGTAACTTCAGATGCGGCCATTGCACGCAATGCAACTTCACCCAAAAAACAAGAACATTCAATCACCCAAGGCCAAGGACCGCCGCACTGTTCAACATCTAAGGTGTCATCAGTTGCAACACAAACAATGTAAGTGCATTGAGGTATCTGGGCATCGAGCAAGTCAAACGTCCCAGACAAGGTGGTGACATTGACTCTTTGCTACTAAAAAGAGAAACTTTGTGGATCTATACATTGGACACTCTGAGCCCCAAGGGACTGAACGAAGAGTTTCAAGCTGTGCGGATCTTTTTGCTTAAAACATAGATCCTATCGTCCTGTTTGTATTCATTTACTTTAGACTTTCTGAAACTCTTTTATTGCGATCATCATATCATTTTATCTGATTGGATGTTGCTGACTGAGCTGACCTCAATTGCAGTGGACAAAGATCTGCTTCTTTTCGCTTTGATAGAGTACATTTCAGGCTATTCTTTCTATAATCTTATTGTATTGCATCAAACTCTTCATGTAAAATCATTCATCAAATAAAAATAATCTATCAGAAAAATGTCAAAAACATAATGTGTCATAAATAACAGTGCTCAATTGCTGTAAAACCTATCTTTTAACAACCCTTAAAATGTTTATTTAAAATAAAAATAAAAAAACATTTGTCAATTTGACCCTGTTGTATTGATTTGTATTAACTAAATACAGTTTTTTGATTCAAGCATCATATGGCTGACAACCAAAACCATTTATCAACAATATTTTTGGCAAAGACCTGTAATAAAGGTTTAAATATTGTGTTTTGTTCTGATAAAAATGTTCTGTCATTTTGTCAGTTTGTTCACTGTGAATGGTCTTAAAAGAGAAATGCACTGAGGCCCATTGATTCTTGTCCAGTGCTGATTTCAGGTGCAGTCAAGACATTTAACCCACAGTGTATAACAATAACCCTGTGCTGTATTTTCAGGTTACTTGAGCTATAATACAGACAGTAAGAACTTGTTAACATGACCTTTGAGATATGTTTCTGCTCAGACCGGCATATTCATACGGCACGGCCGGAAAGAACTTGATCCTTCTGCTCAGCAGCTGGTCATCCACTGAACTCAGTGGGTCACTAAAGCGGTTGTGAATCATTCTTCATTAATGTGAGTAATCACTCATATCCATTGCAACATATTTCTCTACTGTCAGCCATGCGAAAATTATATGGGACAAGGGCCAAAAGCCGAAAGGAATCTTTGGTGCGCATTTAAACATACGCAGTTTATTACCAAAACATGATGAGATAAAGACACTGTTAACAGGTTCAAATCTACATTTTTTAGGCCTCACTGAAACCTGGCTTCATGGTAAAATTAATGCTAGTTTATTGGACGTTCCTGGTTATAGCTGTTTTCGAAAAGATAGAAAGATGAAGAAAGGTGGTGGGGTGCTAATCTATGTGCGCGACCCCCTGAAATGTGTAGAAGTTACAATTGACTGTGATGTCCAAATAGAATACCTATGTGTTGACATTTATCTCTCTCCTAGAATGCATTTTTGTATTCTGCTGTTGTATAACCCGCCATCCACTAATGATGAGCAATTTTGCAATGAATTAGAAAAACTGTTGAAAGTAATCTCACATAAATCTGAAATCATTGTCATGGGCGATTTTAACATTGACTGGTTTAACAAAAGCAAAAAGAGAAAATTAAAAATGTTGATGACCAAATTTGATTTTACGCAGCATGTGAAAGGGGCTACAAGAATTACAAAATCTAGTAAGACGCAAATTGACTTAATTTTTACAAACAAAGAAGAACGCATTCTGAAGTCTTATAACTTCTTGACTGGACTGTCCGATCATAATATGACGCTGATGGTGAGAAAATTATCTAAAAAACGTTTTGTAAACCTCAAAAAGCCTGACTGTAACTCACTTATAATTCCTAGAAATGATGTTCCCAAATTGGACAATGAATTAAAAGAAATAAATTGGACTAACATGGTGTGGGATGAGGTGGACATTAGCTGTAGGCAAATCATGAATAAAATAGATGGAATTGTGTCTAAATACCTAAAAAAGAGGAAAAGTGGTAAACAGAGATCCCTACCCTGGGTAAATGAATCTATTAAAAAACTTATGAAGCAGCGAGACCAAACCCTAAAACAAGCAATTAAAAGCAGGCTAAACACTGACATGGCTTTATATAAGAGCCTAAGAAATCGCGTGATAAAAGATATGAGACTTGCTAAAAGCAACTTTTATATCACAGCAATTACTGAGGCAAGAGGAAATCCATCAGCAATGTGGAAGACAATTAACAACATTGTGAAACCCAAAGGAAAGCAGTCCCACCTGTGTGAACTCAAAATCGGAGAAGAGTTTGTAAATGATAGTAAGCGCATCGCCCAGGAACTTAATAACTATTTTACATCATCGGTTCAGGAGCTGTCGGATTGCTTTGATTTGAATACCAGGGTAGAGTATCAGCAACCAAATAATCTAACTGATGCATTTTTTCTTGAACAAACAACTGAGCGAGAGGTGCTAGCTGTCATTGAAAAAGTAAACAATAGTCACGCTAAAGACCTTTTTAACATTGACGCTTCCTTTCTTAAAAGAAATAAAGAAATACTGGCAAAACCCTTAACTCATCTGGTAAATCTCTCCTTTAAAAAGGGACAATTTCCAAATGACTGGAAACAAGCTAGGGTTATACCTATATATAAATCTGGAAAGGCAGATCTAGCATGCAATTACAGACCAATTAGCATTTTGCCGATTTTTTCTAAGGTGCTGGAAAAGATTGTAGCCAATCAGCTAATGTCTTTCTTACAGATCAATGACATACTGCATCCTCTGCAATTCGGATTCCGGCCCCAATATTCGACAGAAACGGCCAATTGCTATTTTATTGAACAACTTAAACTAGCAATTGACAAAGGCCAAATAGTTGGAGCGGTTTTTTTAGATTTAAAAAAAGCTTTTGACGTACTCAATCATAATGTACTTTTACAGAAACTATCCCAGTTGAACTTTGACAACACAACATTACAGTGGTTCAAGACTTATTTGGAACATAGACAACAATGTGTAATAATTAATAATGAAAAGTCATCCTTCACAACACTGAAAACAGGTGTCCCCCAGGGATCAATTCTTGGGCCTCTCCTTTTTGCATTGTATATAAATGATTTACCAAACATCTGTCCGGGAGCAGGTTTCCAAATGTATGCAGATGATACAGTTGTCTTTGTGAGTGGCAAAAGTGTTGAAGCCGTTACTGCGCAGCTGCAGCAACACCTTAACTCTGTGTCAGTGTGGTTTCAAAACTCAGGACTAACACTAAATCTGAGTAAGACAGTGTCAGTTTGTTTTGCTTCCAGATTACACCCAGTGGAAGAACTGCATCTGACAATAAACGGTCAAGACATTGCCCAGGTTAAAGAGGTTAAATATCTGGGCCTAATCTTGGACTCCCATCTAACATTTGAAAGTCATGTCAAAAAGATCACAAGAACAGCCAAATCAAACCTGTACAGTTTCAGAATCATACGGGACTGTTTACCGTTTCATGCAGCAAGTGTGTTTATGCATGCGATGATTTTCTCTCATCTCAGTTACTGCATAACCTCCTGGTCACAGGCAACAGCTACAACAGTCAGGCCTTTAAGACTGATTTACAATAGAGCATTAAAAATTTTAGACAAAACATCTGTCAGGACGCACCATTGTGGAGTATTGCAGAGGTTAAACTTTCTTAACTTTGAAAATTTTATTAAATTCTGTAACTTAAAATTAATGTACAAATGTCTGCACAGCCAAGCCCCTGATGTTCTCAGACGGCTCATAGTTCCACTTCGATCAGTGGGCTCCATCACACGAGGAGCTGCTAATGGAAATGTGAAAGTACCCGTTAGGAAAAAGACCTTTGGACAGTCAGCTTTTACCGTCCAGGGTGCTAAACTTTGGAACTCTTTGCCTCCTGAGCTGAAACAGGACTTAGACCTGGGGGCTTTTAAAAATGAACTAAAACATATTTTAAAAAGAGATCAAGTCTGCAATCATTTTTAGTCTGCACTCAATGCACTTCCTTTGTGTAATGTCAGAAGTATTTAATTAATGTTACTGTAAATGTATTTTTTGTACTTTCTGTGTGAATTTGAAAAGCCCTTCTAGGGACGGACATTGCAAATTAGCCTTGGCTATAAATGTTGTAGTGTGGTACATGTTTATTGTTCACACATGTCCCTATCAAATAAATAAATAAATAAATAAATAGAAAGGCATTTGATACTGTACTGTAACCAGGAGAACACACATCTCTCATCTTTCTCTTAGTCACAAATATTATCCTTTGAGTAACCATTCACTTACTGAACACAGGCTGTTTTTGTGAAATATTGTCATGTTTCTTTTCAGATTCAAACACCAGGTACATTCTGCTTCTTGGAAAAACTGGAACATTTCCTAAATGTGTTGTTGTTTTCTTGAAGCCACACGGCGTAACATTTTACCCAATAAATATAATTGTTACACAAGCATTTATTTTATGATGGATGTTTTCATCATTGAAAAATAGCTCATACATATACAAACAGATATGAGCCTTTGCTGTGAGCTGCTCAGCTCTCCTAAGACATGACGGTACGTCATCAGCTCGTCTCCATGGAGATGTGACTAAAGAATTTAAAATTTAAATTTAGATCCTCATCCAAATCAATTCTTTGATTGCCCACTGCAGTAGTAGCATTTTCTGCGTCGAGCTGGACATTAGGAACATGTTTGGTCTTGATGGCAACAGTATAGTCCAAAATTTTACAGTGTGCCTTTAAATGTGTTGTTGTTTCCCTAAATGTCTTGTTTCCATTAATGTGTTGTTTCCAAATTTGTTTTTACATTTTAGTGATATGTTTGTGACTTGCACTTCAGAGCCACTGTAATTTCTGCTGCATTATCAGCACCAATGTGTATAGAGGATTTTCAAACCAAAGAAGTCACCTGTAAAACTCGTGTTCACAACAAAGCAATATAATCTTGTTTTCATCTTGTTTCCATGACTGTGCTCAAAAACAAAAAGCTTGACACGTAAAACAAAGGCAGTGCAGACATAATTATATTGCTGGTTATCATCAGAAATAGAAAGTACAGATTATTTATTAACTGTTATGACCCTGAGGATATTTTTGATTCTTTTATTATAATACACGTGGGCCTTATTCACAGAGAAGTCACCATCACATCAGACACATGGACTGGCTTCACATCACTAACATTTATTTTACTTATTTTCTGAAAACTGGAAGCACTTGGACAAGAGCGCGCACACTGTCGCCCTTGTCCTTTGTACCATTTTATTACTTTATATGATTTTATGATACTGATCTGTATTTTATAACTGACGTCAATTGCTGAGAATAAAGACAAGCTCTTTCTTTTATGTCACATTGTTCACATAAAGGTAATACAGTGCCTCTCAAACTTGGGTGCATTGAGTCCTCACCTGTGAGACCCATTTTCAGACCTATTTTTTATTCTGTTACAGCTGAGGGCAAACACTCAAATCTCCAGTAAGGACAAGCACTATTTGCGACTCACGGCAGCTTCCGGTGACTCGCATGACTCGTGAGCATCAGTCACGACTCATGAGTTGTGGCTCACGGATAAAAAATACCACCAATCTTTGCATTTTAGGGGTATTTATGAGTTATTAATGACACAATATGGATCTGAATGGACAGTTTACATGTTATCAGTGCGTTTGTATTGCTCCATGTATTGATAACCAGTGACTCGCGTCACTCACAAGCTATGAGTCACCGCCCGCCTGCAGTGCCTGAGCCCGCCTCGCTCATCACAACTAATATATGGAGAGCAATACAAAAACACACAACAACTGATAAAGTGCGTGTAAGGTACTTATAATATAAACTGTGCCTCCAGATCCATACTGTGCCATTAATAATTCACAAATACTCCTAAAAAACAAAGATTGGTGGTATTTTTATCCGCGAGCAACGACTCATGAGTCGTGAGTACACGAGTCACAAATAATTCATAAATACCCATAAAAAGCAAAGACTTTTGACCGTGAGCCACGACTCATGACTGGTGGGTTGCGACTCATGCCAAAATATGGCAGAGAAATAAACCAATGGCCTTGAACGTCCTCCACTTTCGATCAGTAGAACATTTGTAAAATCTAATAGACCTATTTCACCCTTCCGCATTTTAAACTGGAAGTAATGCGCTACAACATCCTGTGGCTATAGTTTAGCATTAGACCGCGAAGAAAATGGCTCAGTTTTGGTGCGTTTGCTTTTGTTATGTTCCTGTTTGCTCTCGTGGGGCAAGAAAACAACTATACCTCTCTCTTACCACACTTTTTCGGCGGACCCGGACCAAAGGAGGCAGTGGATTGAAGCAGTTGGAGGGTCCTGAATTCTGCATAATAATAAAGTCAGGGACTTTTGTATGTAGCCAGCACTTCACTAATCGCAGGGGGAGACTTCGGCTAAAATCAACAACTTATTCAACAATTCCACGGACACCAACACACCTGATGAAGGTACACTTGTTACTTATTTCATGTAATTTATTCCAAAAGCCTTAATTACCACCATCTCAGTTGCACAATCCCAGCTGATTTACAGTTGCTAGTACCAGCCTTTTTCCCCTTTTATATCCCCATAGAAATAATGAAACTTGTGTATTATTTATTAATCTACTGACATTTCTTTACTTAAAGAAATAGTTCCTCACTACCTTGTTATATTGAACTATTGGAAATTAGATTGAAATAGACATGACAGTTCATTGATCTTAGACAAAACCTCACATTGCTCAGTTTGTGCTTAAAGTTGTGATCATATACACCCGCTACTACCATAATCATGGTTTATGCTGAAGTCATGTGGACAATTAAAAAAAAAAAAGTACTATCAAATTGAATGAATAAGAATATAGCTATAATAATCATTAGTTGACATTACATTTGCTTTCCATTCACTTCCATGTTGCAATTCCCTTTCCCTTTGTTTGTGTACAGGTTATGCAGTCAAAGACTAAACTAAACGAGGGTCGAACGTGTCCATTGTGTCACCAGAGACACCTTCCCCATTGGTTCAGCTCTTTTCTTCAAATTAGAAGCCAAAGTTGTGTTTCTGATGCATGAAGACTTTCATAGCAGACTGGAGTAGACTTGCTTTCATCTGGGTTTAATTTGAACCCAAACTTTGACTATAAATAAGTGAGTACAAATCGTCAACTGCTCATGAGAAGCCTCTGTACTAAACAAACAACAGCATTTTTATTGAAGCCAACTATGAGAAGACTTACATATCAAAAACTCTGGCTCATACACACTGCTGCAACAATGGCTGTGCCAAAAATATAAAATACATCACCACGGTGTTCATGTCTAATTTCTCAGTGAATTTTCTACTTCTATATGTGATACTATAAGTATACGTTAAACATTGAATTACATACAGAACTTCATTTGAAATATTTAGATGAATGAAACTCTTTACAAATGTTTTATTAAGCTTTTCTTTTTTTGCACAAATGTCATCCTCTATTTAAAAGTATAGCCTCCATTTTCTCCAACACAGTCTTGTCCACAACCTTCACCACTTGCTCTTCATCGCTCTTCCTTCTGCTGTTTAAAGTTTATTGATGGAATGCCCCTTGAGATGTGCCATATTGTTTTCGAGGGGCTCCATAAATACAAAACACTAATTACAGTTAACAAGACACAGTACGAGACAGGATACACACAGGACAAAACACGCATTAGGACAGTCACACAGACAAAACAAACTTGCTCCATAGCCCTCCCCAACCCCTCCAAGATTTACAAAAAAACAACATAAATATAGTCAAAATAAAAAATTAAATAAAAATTGAGACAAGTAACAAAACAGATATATACATTTTCAAAGAGAGGAACTAAAAGTACAAAATTACAGATACACTAAACCTCGTAACTCCCACCTGAACCAAGCATTTTCTCTAGTTCAGCTTTACCCAAATCCTGTAGGCCAGTGTAACGCCTCATGAACTGAACAATGTGCGTGCGTCTTGACTGGTGAGTTACAGCTTGATATCCCTAGCCTCGGTCAGAAGGTAAGGTGACTTGAAATGATGAGGATGGATCCACAGCTTTAGATTTTCCAAACTTTATTCCAGGGTCCAACAGTCATTGATAGTTATTATCAGAGGATGTGTGTAGATACATGTGTGTGTCTGTGTGTGTGTGTGGTTTCTATAAAAACAGAAAAAGGAAAATAGTTACAATCAATGTAATAATAATCATGGTTAAAATGTCATGCAATATGTCAATAATAATTCTTAAGAGGATAAACATCTTGAACAGGATGTACAAGTGAAAATAGTATGGATAAATAATGACATAAACAAACGAGACCTGGGCAGCTCAAAAGTGCCTAAATGCCGCCCTCTTATGGACAGAAAAAAGTACTGCAAGGGCAGGGCTAAAAAAGTCTGCACATGGTGACTCCATCTTGAATAACTAATGCCGTGCCTTTAGGGTGCCTCGTGGCTGCACAAACTACGAACTAGCATGCAGACTTCACTATGTGCATAAACAAACGTGTTACTCATAAAGTGTAATCATGACAATAAGGTTAACAACACTTACGTTCATATTTACGCTAGTGATGTGCCGATCGTGTCGAGGCTTCGAAGCGTGTGCCGAGTCATCTAGAGGGGTGTTTATTGAAGCGCGTATCGATGCGTGTGTTGACCACGTGTGTGGTGCATGGTGTGGTGACGTTCGAAGCCTCGGGAAGTGGCCGTACCACATGACTGATTCAGGAAATGATTCGCGGGTTTGGAGCGCGATTCAAAACAAAAGAGACAATGGCTGTTTCTCAATTGCGAGGATCCGTCCTCCGTTTGGCCACTTTGTTGACGTCCTCGGTGGCGGCTCCTCCAAAACGGAGCGGAGTGTCCTCTCCCTGCCGCCTTTGAGCTCAAATGGAACGGCCTCCGGAGCGAGCGGCTGCGTCAGGTCACGTGTCAATCTATGCTCATTAAACAACTGTTTTATGAATAACAGAGGCCAGGAAACTGTTTATGTGGAACACAACTTTTGTGAAGTGAGTTCAAACTAATAAAGTTTTGCGAGAAAAGAAAAAAGAAACTATGCTGCAGTGCATCATGGGTAATTTCAGCTCTCCGAGGCAGCGGAGGATCCTCGGCGTCTCGACCACTTCGGACGTCATTCGCGTCATCACGGCGCCGCCAAGTGGTTCCATTTCACCTGGACCACTCGCCCCCTCGCAGCTCGACTCCTCCGTTTGGCTCATTTACGGATACAGCTGTGGATCCTCCGCTGCCTCGGAGAGCTGAAATTACCCATGATGCACTGCAGCATAGTTTCTTTTTTCTTTTCTCGCAAAACTTTATTAGTTTGAACTCACTTCACAAAAGTTTTGTTCCACATAAACAGTTTCCTGGCCTCTGTTATTCATAAAACAGTTGTTTAATGAGCATAGATTGACACGTGACCTGACGCAGCCGCTCGCTCCGGAGGCCGTTCCATTTGAGCTCAAAGGCGGCGGAGAGAGGACACTCCGCTCCGTTTTGGAGGAGCCGCCACCGAGGACGTCAACGAAGTGGCCAAACGGAGGACGGATCCTCGCAATTGAGAAACAGCCAGTGTAATGAAATGAAATGGATTCCCCCTCACATTTTGTGTATTTGGGTTAGACGTAAACAAAGTAACACAAGTAGCACGTTTTACATCACAACTCTTTCAGCCCCCACCATTTATTGTAAGCACTCAGCATGTTATACATTCTCACGGACATGTCCCTTTTTAAATCCAGATTAAAGACTAATATTTTCAAACTTGCTTTTAATACTTAGAGCACACTGAATTATGTCCAGGTTGCAATCATTTGGTGTTTTTTTCTTTTTATTGTTTTTATCTTTCTGTGAAGCACTTTGGTGATCCTGGTGTTTTTGTAAAGTGCTATAAATAAACTTTTATACATTGATTGATTGATACATTTCTTGTCCACATGATGGCGTAGTGGAGCAAAGCACCTTGATGCTTCGAACCGTGTGTGATGCAATTGGCTGTGAGGCTTCAATGCTTCATGGGGCTTCATCTTGCCATCACTAATTTACGCACACGCACGGCACATTCTCAGAACAAAGACCGAAGCAACCGCTCCACACACGCTACTGCGCAGAATTACCTCGAACAAGCCTAGGCAAAGTGGGATGTACCATTATAGCGGCAACTAGCGGGGGACTTGGAACAGTCCAACTACTATAATCACAGGGGGTTTTACACACCTCATTTGAAAGATCTACAAAACTCATCTAAATGGATCTTTTTCCCCACGTCATCAGATTTTTTCCCCATCATTTTTTGGGGTATTCAACTCATTTTTGTAACTTTTTGTTTATTTTTTTTTCTTCATTTTTGTCCCATTTTTGTCATTTTTGTGTGACATTTTTTGTCAATTTTTTGGCACTTTTTCATCATTTTTTGTCATTTTTGGTAATTTTTTGGTCAAATTTTTGTACATTTTTTTGTCATTTTTTTGTCACATTTTTGTCATTTTTATTTTTGTCATCGTTATTTTCACACCTTTTTTTTGGATTGGGGTAAAGCCAAACTGGAGAAAATGTGCTCGGTTCAG
Organism: Gobius niger; assembly: GCF_951799975.1. NCBI lineage: Eukaryota > Metazoa > Chordata > Actinopteri > Gobiiformes > Gobiidae > Gobius > Gobius niger. The sequence continues at coordinate 21,294,348 of NC_136872.1, read as the reverse complement.
GTGGGCGTTAAGGGGTTACAGACATAAACAAGGTGTTTTTAGGTGAGAAAATAAGAAGGCTCTAAATAAACCAAACAATGTTAAAGAACGAATGGATAAAGGTAAACTTTTCCAATCCTATTTCTTTATTAATACGTGGAACAGTAAAAGTAAGTGAGTGAGTACTTCTGAGTTAATGTGGATGTAAATGGAAGAAAATGCTCCCGATGCTTCGGCCAGCTAAAGCAAATACACTTAAAAATAAACATAATCCAGTGATAATGGCGTCTATTGTTTGGCTGCAACCAGTCGAGTTTTTCAAACAAATCGCAATGATGAGTTCTGTATGGACATTTCAAAATAAATCTGCACAGGGTGTTAAAAAAGAATATTAAGTGGCTTAAGGAACAGATTAAATGTGTTTTGATAGATAGTGTCAGCATAATCAATGATGGGCAAAAATAGCTGAGTGATCACTCTTTTTCTGACTTCCTGCGTAAAGCAATTTGCTGAACGGAAAATAGGATTTAAAGTGGTGTTGTGGGTCCGGTCTAGGGGGCAGACCTGCACCAGAAGAATAATCTGAATAAACAGAAGAAATCAATCAATCAATCAATCAAATTTTATTTGTATAGCGCCCAACAACAACCAGAAGGTGCCCAGAGCGCTTTCCAGGATAAAAACAAGAATCATAGTAGACAACAATAAATACAAAAACACATAAAAACAGCAGTCGAGTTGGTGGCTATGTATCGAAGGCTTTCCTGAAAAAATGTGTCTTCAACTGTGATTTAAAAACACTCAGCTCTGTGATGTTTCGAAGCTGGACCGGAAGTGAAATGATTAATTTAATTTGAAATGATGAGACAAGAGGCAGTGAGCTTTGGTTCAATGCAGCCTCGCTTCATGTATATTTTAATTACAGAGATCATATTCAAATACATTACATTTCCGTCTCTGTATTTACCAAAAATCATGTATACTTTTACTTTGTCTAATCATGTTTCACCTTTTCAAAATCACGTTGTAGCTGCAGTCAAGGCAGATTTAAATATTTCCTTTCATAATTTTATTGTTGATTAAATGGGACAAATAATTCATATAGAGACAATACAGTTCATAATTCATATTTATATTTCATTGGTTTTTCATTTCTTGAAACTATGTAAAATAGGGGAGAACTTATTTTTTGGACTGCATAGGCGTGGCACAGCAACATGAGGCCACCGGCACCCACATGAAGCAGAGTCCGAGAGAGAAGCCAATTAAGATTATAACTTTATTTCCTTGGAGTTTAAGCGGCCAATGAGGTACTTTCTTTAAGCTTTGTGAAATTTTGTGATTATCTGTGACATTATTTTAAGTTTTATTGTCTTTACTTTTTAGTTCTGACGGCATTGTGACGGCATTGTGCTGGCATTACTGGCATGATTAAGGCATGTGAAGACACAATAGCCAAATAAATGTCTGTGGATACCAAAGGGTGACTTGAGCCTGGATTAACTCTGAGGGAGTAACACACGTGTAACCTTTAAACTGTATAAGTACCTTGTACTACCTTATCTGGTTTATCACTGTTACTTTTAGCTTAAGCAATTTTCACCAGAAAATAGTGCTTTTACTTATATCAATTTATATAGGCTATGTAGTTTTCTACTTTTTAAAACAACAGTATTTCGTTGCTTAAGTACAACTAAAATAATGTTTTTAAGTACAATCGCTTGGTCTGCTAATCAAAATCCGTTTCAACATATTCAACATATTTTTACAAAATTACAGAACTAAAATCAAAAGTGATAAACATTACTATCTTATAATTAAAGAAACCAATCTAGCATTTAAACAATATTAATTGCACTTTTAAACAATGTCCGGGAGCTTATGTTCTTGTTTCTGTGAGAGAGTTCAAGTTAAGGTGGGGCGCCGCCATTACACGACCTCATTGCACATTTTGTGTGTGTCACAGTGGCATATGTTCGCTTTATAATATAATCTATATGTGGTTTAAAAGTGAATTCAGGATCGAGCCACAATCCAAGATATTTCACAGCGTCAGCTTTATGAACAGTAGAGCCATTATTAAACTGAAAATATATATCAGGAGAAGAACGTAAATTATGATGAGTGCCAAAGAGCATACAACATGATTTTTTCAGATTTAGTTTAAGGTTATTGTAACACTTCTGATATGAAAAATAATGCAAGTGCTTTGCTTAAGATTTCAAGTTCGTCTCTCACAAGAAACAACTAGTGCTTAAAGGAAATACTGAACACAGGTATGCGTGCCACCAGATTAATTTTAGTGTTGGCTAGCCATATTACGTACAGGTATATACAACCCTATTTACATCCGTTCATTTACGGGTTGGGACAAAAAAAGAAAACGATTAGACAATTGTTCTGTGAGAAGTCCACATGCTGGAGCGCAGCGCCATTGTCCATTACGCAATTGTTCATATTGTTCATAGACATGACACCGTCACGCGTTGGAGGTGTGGGACACGCAACAAGAGGGACAAGAGAGTGGCCGCAAGTCCTCCTACCGCACCGTCAGAAGAATCAGAAGTCAGAAGAACTTTTTGGGAAATCCAGAGGGCATAAACGGTTCTCCCACAGACTGGATTGCCTCACGGACCCGTGGCAAACCTGGCCTGTACAACAACATGCATGCATCAGTAAAAGACAATGTCTAAAAAAACATCCGATACAACCATGGCAGTGTGGTAATCTCCGATAAATGCATAGTGTCAATGCACTTAAATACACATTGAACACCAATGACTGTATGACAAAAGAATTAGAAAAGACATTGCAATAAATAAATACAAATAGACCGGTCAAAAGATAGCCGGGGAAAGCTAGTGGAAGCTTACCACACTGGCATGGTACATGTACAAAAATTCAACGTAGTTACTTTAACTTTAACTACTTTAAACCACATAAAGGACGGCGCATAATCAACATATGTATATGCGCAATCGTCGCAAGGATAAAAACAACAGTGAATGACTATGTTCAAATAGCACCGCGACACTTACCGATCCCATTCAAAAACAAAAGCACACGGTCACGACATGAAAGTTGTGTGTGATGTTCATGATACTGTACTGACTTGTGAAAAAGGGCAATAAAGGCTACAGTCTTACCATATGAGTGCTTTGGCGTCTTTATACAGTACAGTACAGATAAATGCTATGCATAAAACACTTTTGCAGTGCTCATTCTTTGTATTTCAGCCAAACAATTCTAGTTGTGATGTTATACTAGCAAATAGAGTGAAGTAATAACTCGATTTTTATCAGTTCTATCACAATATCAAGACTTCCAGCACTTACGAAACTTCCCAGAAAAGTGACCGAGCGGAAGTTCATGTGCGCGGCTACGTACGTTCGAAGGTCCGCTAAGCGCCCGGTTGTTCCAAGAGCGGGCTAAACTAGCTTTTTAAGCCCCGCACTGACAAACTAACCCCCAAAGTCATCGTAGCATGGTAGCTTATTCGCCTGAAATGGCCTTAAAAAATGATTTTGTATTTAAAGAACGATGATATTAAGAGATTTGACTTTTTGCGTAATGGCGTCCGCTCCGCTCTGAAGCTTCGTCGGCAGCCGTGCGCGCTCACGCTGCTTTCACCCACTTGGGCCGTGGGGAGCATAGATACAGGTGACGCGTCATACGGGTATTTTGGGCCGTTATGGCGGACGAAACTGGAGTCATGCGCCACTGAGCACCCCTATGTAAAGGGATAGGAGCTGGGACAACATGCCTCTTCCATGTATATATTTCTATGGTCAGAACCCACATCAGTCGCTTCTCGTGCTCCTCCAGGGTGTCTGAGAAGATGATGATGTCGTCGATAAACACAAGAACTTCTTTGAGATTTAAGTCACCCATACAGCGCTCCATCAATCTCTGGAATGTAGGTGCGTTGGTTACGCTTTGGGGCATCCGATTAAAATTCCCAGAACCCCACAGGGTCACGACCGCCGTCTTTGCCTTGTCCTCCTCGGTCATGGCAATCTGATGGTAACCAGATTTTAAATCCAACACGGTGAACCACTTTGAACCTGTGAGTGCGGAAAAGGATTCTTCAGGATTTGGGAGTGCATAGGCATCTTTCATGGTCAGCAGATTCAATTTCCGATAGTCTATACACAGCCGAACGTCACCATTCTTTTTCCGAAACACCACAATAGGTGAAGAAAAGAGTGATTGGGATTCCCTTATTACTCCTGCTTCCAGGAGGTCACGAAGATGGTTACGGACTGCCTCAATATCCTGAGGAAGTATCGGTCGAGCGCGATGCTTGAACAGCGTACCATCATGGAGGTTGATGGGATGACGGACCTTGTCTGTGCAACCAAAATCCAAGTCATGTTGCGAGAATACAATGCTGCCATCTTGACTGTACTGATGGCGTAATGCCAAGAGCTTCAGCACAGCACTAAAGCCCTGGGAAACGGGCAGAGAGGTCGGACAGTCAGTTTGGCGATACTGAGAATACAATGGTTCCAAAGTGTTCATTCCTATTAAGACTGAGGCTGGACCTGAATCTGGAACAACTAGAGCAAGTGTGGGAACAGTGGACTCTGAACCCAAAAAATCCTTGGGAAACGTCATTGCAACTTCCACATAACCCAAGTAAGGCACAGTTTGCCCTGCAGCTCCTTCCACATGGAGTAGATCTTCAAGTGGCTTGACAGGCTGCTCCGAAAGAGCATTATTGTTGAATGAGACGGGTATTGTTGTAACTTGAGAGCCTGCATCCAGTAGGCAAGAACACTCTCGCTCAGCTATCTTCACCAGTGCAGTAGACTTTGAACCCACGAGACCATGAGGTAATCGAGACGAAGGCCGTCGTGAAGTGGTTGGTTGAGTCACTTGTGCACAGCGAACAGTTTCTTTTGAGGCACATTTTTGGTCCACACCAGCCCCTGGTCGCCCCGTACCAGGAACTGATTCTAGTTTAACTTCTTGCCCGAGGAAAAGTGACTCTTGGATTGGACTGATTTGTTGTACTGTTTCTTCTTTTGGGCCACTAAAGCTGAATTTGGCTCATTGGTGCACTGTGGACGGATATGGCCGTCTTCTCCACAGCAGAAACAAAATCCAGCCCGGGGTTTCCGGTGAAATTGCTTCTCAGGCTTGGGTTCTGGACAACACACGAACTCAGAGGCGGAAAAAGATGGCTTCTGACCCGACGGGCCAGCGGTCAACAGCGACAATTGTCTTTGGACATCCGCTAGCTGCTGAGCTAACTTCTGCGTGACAGACGTGAGGGCGGCGATGGCTCCCCCCTCATCGTTCTCAGTGTGTGCAAACTGAGCATGGGCAGCCACCTTCTGTTTCGCTTATCCAAGGTGCTGTTTCATGCGAACGCTTTTAGCCGCTTCACGGTCTTCTTTATAGACCGTGAAGTAGAACCGTCAATAGTAGAAGCAGCTCTGCGAAGGATGGAGGACTAATCTTCTTTTGTTTTAGTTGCAGTTCTGAAATCAGAGTATTGTCCCAGCAGCCACGGCAAAACTGACTGAGCAAATGTCTATTCATCTCTGCTTCCAAAATACCCCCTCGTTTCACAGCCAGATTGAGTGCACATTGGAGACGTTGCAAATAAACGGATGGAAGTTCCCCCGAATTCTGAAAAGTGTCCATAAATTTTGCGAACAATTCTTCACCATCCTGCACAGTCCCATAGGCAGAGTCTAAGATTTGTAAATAAGCAGGAGGCAATGTATCAGGACTCAGATGTCGGACTAGATACCCAGCTGGTGGAAGCAGGCTGTCCACAATCCGCCTGGAACGATGTAGATCTGACACAGAGGGATCTGTCAGCAGTAGGTCCACTCCTGCATGCCACGTGTCATAGTCCACCTCGTGGGCGGGTCTGGGAGTCCGACCAGAGAAAGGTCTGAGTCGCTGGGTGGAGGGATGATGAGATGAAATATCGTCACTCTCAACGATATGCTCCACAACCAGCCGCTGAACCTCAGGAGGGGTAAAATCCTGTGCGTCCAGATGAGCAGTAGAGGATCGCACTCTGGGCTGGAATGCCGCTTGATGTTGGAATGGCTCACCCCTGGGTTGGTGAAAGGTGACTGACTGCTGAGTGGACACAGTTGTGGACAGGGCAGGTAGATCTGGAGGTGGGCTTCCAGTAGTCGCGCCAGAATCTTCTGCTGCGCCCCTCACCTGAACAGCTGGAGAGATTTTTGAAAGGGAATTACCAATCTGACTCATCATATCCGACAGGACTTCGGCGTAGTCTAAGCCGGTAGCTTTAGCCAAGTTTTGTACATCTGCAAGATAGGTTTTAGTTTTGACGTTACCTACTTGCTTAGAATAAACACTAGCTAACTCAGAGATAAAGTATGTACGAGCAGCTTTACTTGACACAAACGTGTACGGCAGAGTTGGCTTTAGCGGAGCAACAGCATTACCTGATTCAAATTCAACAACCATTGTTTGCTAAAACTCAGAATCTGAATCCTCTATGGTCTCTTTACGACTGATTTTCCCGTAGCGCTTGAGAAAGTCAATCACTTCCTCATCATCGGATGACTGAGTTGCACCCTCAACCAGTACAGCATTTGGCAATTTAACACCCAAATCTTCAAACACCTCCATTGTTAGCATCACACACTTTAAATAAGCACAGTTCTAAAATACTCCTGGGGCCTCATTTATCAAACTCTGCGTGAGACTCTGACTTTGAAAGTGCGTAGGAAAGTAACAAAAAAATTCATACGCAAAGTTTATTTCCGATCTATAAAACCCTGCGTATGCGCCGGTACGCACACCTGACCGCAATCTTTCCTTCGCTGATTCCACCTGGAGCAGAAAGCTGCGGACCTCACGCCACGCCCTCTGCCCGCCTCCATTTGACCATAAAAGGCAATGCAAAGTGACTTATGAATGAGATTTCCCTAAACATGAGGCGATAATGAGTGGGTTTTACCGAAGGCGAGGTGCAGAGAGGGAGGTGCAGAGAGGGAGGGACTGAGAGGGAGGAGCTGAGAGGGAGGGGCTGAGAGGGAGGTGCAGAGAGGGAGGGACTGAGAGGGAGGAGCTGAGAGGGAGGGGCTGAGAGGGAGGTGCAGAGAGGGAGGGGCTGATGCTGCCGCAGCTCGGGCAGAGACAACACGGGCTCGAGGAGATTTACTGAAGAGTGAACTCTGCTTCTCTGATCACACGTATTGGCATCTTTCTACATATAAATGTCAATAAAACTTTTCAAAACACATGTTTACAACGTAAAGAAGCGCCTTAAGTGTCGGCTAGATTTGCCAATAGCAAGATTTGGATTTGCCAATAAAACACGATAAACTGTGGGGCATTTCAGTCAAACTCCAACTCCAAACGGCACACACTGTACATTAGGTCATGTTCTGTTTAGGATGAAGCAGCGGTTCGGTCCGGGTGGAGTGAGTGAGGAGAGGTCAGTGTCCGGGTGGAGTGAGTGAGGAGAGGTCAGTGTCCGGGTGGAGTGAGTGAGGAGAGGTCAGTGTCCCGGTGGAGTGAGTGAGGAGAGGTCAGTGGTGGTGTCTCAGGAGGGCGCGCAGTGGAGCCGCGGTGCCGGTGCGCACTGAGTAAAGACGGCCTCGTCTGAAGGTCATGTGACCCGAGCTTTGGACCTAAACCCAGTTGGTCAGACTTATGTCCAGAGATGACTCAAAGCACAGGACAACGGGGTCATTTCTGCTTCCCGTTTAAAAGGCTTTAGCGCCAGTACACATACGTGCACGGGTGCGAGCGTGCACGTATGTGCGCACCAATATTCACAAACATCGTGATAAGTTGCTTATTTCATTCTGATCTGAAGAAAGCTGAAGAAAGTAAATTCAAACCATTTCAAACCAAACCAAACCAAACCTGACTTCCTCAAACCAGTCATGTCTCTGCTCTCCCGTCTCTCAGCAGTGTTTCTGAAAAGTGCGTACCTCGTACGGGAGCTATTTAGTTTGCGTGGAGGAGCGCAATGTTTCACGTTCAGTTTGTTTTCTATAAATACCAACTTTGGCGCAGAGGAGCGGCTACGCAAAGTTTTGGCCTCATTTTGTGCGCAGCAAGCTTGATAAATGAGGCCCCTGGACAGTAGCTCGCCACTTATATGTAACACTTCTGATATGAAAAATAATGCAAGTGCTTTGCTTAAGATTTCAAGTTCGTCTCTCAGGAGAAACAACTAGTGCTTAAAGGAAATACTGAACACAGGTATGCGTGCCACCAGATTAATTTTAGTGTTGCCATCCATCCATCCATTTTCTTCCGCTTTATCCGGGGCCGGGTTGCGGGGGCAGCAGTCTCAGAAGAGATGCCCAGACTTCCCGATCCACACACACCTCCTCAAGCTGTTCTGGGGGGACCCCGAGGCAACACCAGGCCAGCTCGGAGACATAGTCCCACCAGCGTGTCCTGGGTCTTCCACGAGGCCTTGTCCCACTAGGACATGCCTGGAATACCTCCCGCGGGAGGCGACCAGGAGGCATCCGAAACAGATGCCCGAGCCACCTCAGCTGCTCCTTTCGACGTGAAGGAGCAGCGACTCTACTCCGAGCTCCTCCCGGGTAACTGAGCTCCTCACCCGATCTCGAAGGGTGCGCCCAGCCACCCTGCGAAGGAAACTCATTTCGGCCGCTTGTATTCGCAATCTTGTCCTTTCGGTCATTACCCAAATCTCATGACCATAGGTGAGGGCGGGAACGTAGATCGATCGGTAAATCGAGAGCTTTGCCCCGACTCAGCTCCCTCTTCACCACGACAGACCGATACAGCGACCGCATCACTGCTGACGCCGCACCGATCCGTCTGTCGATCTCACGCTCCATCCGTCCCTCACTCGTGAACAAGACCCCAAAATACTTGAACTCCTCAACTTGAGGTAAGGACTCCCCACCCACCTGTAGAGGGGAAGCCACCTTTTTCCGGTGGAGAACCATGGCCTCAGATTTGGAGGTGCTGATTCCCATCCCGGCCGCTACACACTCGGCTGCAAACCGCCCCAGTGCGTGCTGAAGGTCCTGGTTTGTTGAAGCCATCAGAACAACATCATCCGCAAACAGCAGAGACAAGATCCTGAGGCTCCCAAACCGGACACCCTCCGGCCCCTGGCTGCGCCTAGAAATTCTGTCCATAAAGGTAATGAACAGAACCGGTGACAAAGGGCAGCCCTGGCGGAGACCAACACGCACCGGGAACAGGTCTGACTTACTGCCGGCAATGCGAACCAAGCTCCTGCTGCGGTCATACAGGGAACGGACAGCCCTTAGCAGAGGGCCCCGGACCCCATACTCCCGGAGCACCCCCCACAGGGCTCCACGAGGGACGCGGTCTAACGCTTTCTCCAGATCCACAAAACACATGTGGACTGGTTGGGCGAACTCCCACGAACCCTGGAGCACCCGATGAAGGGTATAGAGTTGGTCCAGTGTGCCACGACCAGGACGAAAACCGCATTGTTCCTCCTGGATCCGGGGTTCAACTATCGGCCGGATCCTCCTCTCCAGCACCCTGGAGTAGACCTTACCGGGGAGGCTGAGGAGGGTGGTCCCTCTGTAATTGGAACACACCCTCCGATCCCCCTTCTTAAAGAGAGGGACCACCACCCCGGTCTGCCAATCCAGGGGCACTGTCCCCGACCGCCACGCGATGTTGCAGAGAGACAGCCAAGACAGTCCTACAACATCCAGAGACTTAAGGTACTCAGGGCGAATCTCATCCACCCCCGGAGCCTTGCCACCGAGGAGCTTTCTCACCACATCGGTGACTTCAGCCCCGGTGATGGGCGAGCCCACTTCCGAGCCCCCAGCCTCTGCTTCCTCATTGGAGGACGTGACGACGGGATTGAGGAGGTCCTCGAAGGTCCCCCCCAGCGAGGTGACGTTCCAAGTCCCGAACGCCAGAAGCTGCGGATGCGGACCAGGTCGCCGAGGCACCCGGCCTCGACTGCCACCCAGTCCTCTTAGCACCCGACCCCTATGGATCCCTCTGCGGGTGGTGAGTCCACAGGAGGGCGGGCCCACGCCGTCTCTTCGGCCTGTGCCCGGCCGGGCCCCGTGGGCAAAGGCCCGGCCACCAGGCGCTCGAGTTCGAGCCCCAACCCCAGGCCTGGCTCCAGGGTGGGGCCCCGGCTGCGCCATGCCGGGCGGCGTCACGGTCCTTGATATTTCACTGTCCATAGAAGTCTTCTGAGCTGCTCTTCGTCTGACCCGTCACCTCGGACCTGTTTGCCATGGGAGACCCTACCAGGGGCATAAAGCCCCGGACAACATAGCTCCTCGGATCATTTGGGCACTCAAACAACCCCCTCCACGTTAAAGTGGCAGCTCATGGGGGTTTTAGTGTTGGCTAGCCATATTATGTACAGGTATATACAACCATATTTACATCCGTTCATTTACAGGTTGGGACCAGGGGGCATAAACGGTTCTCCCACAGACTGGATTGCCTCACGGACCCGTGGCAAACCTGGCCTGTACAACAACATGCATGCATCAGTAAAAGACAATGTCTAAAAAAACATCCGATACAACCATGGCAGTGTGGTAATCTCCGATAAATGCATAGTGTCAATGCACTTAAATACACATTGAACACCAATGACTGTATGACAAAAGAATTAGAAAAGACATTGCAATAAATAAATACAAATAGACCGGTCAAAAGATAGCCGGGGAAAGCTAGTGGAAGCTTACCACACTGGCATGGTACATGTACAAAAATTCAACGTAGTTACTTTAACTTTAACTACTTTAAACCACATAAAGGACGGCGCATAATCAACATATGTATATGCGCAATCGTCGCAAGGATAAAAACAACAGTGAATGACTATGTTCAAATAGCACCGCGACACTTACCGATCCCATTCAAAAACAAAGGCACACGGTCACGAATTAAGTGTCGCGGTTGAACCACCTGGTTGAGGAGCACAACACGTCATAAATTATTCATAAGAAGTACGCAATTTAGATTTCTAGATTGACGTTTTATCTGCAGCCGCACCCGAGTCCCACTTGTCCCACGCACCTAGCCGGCAGCCAATGGCTACTGTGGCTCCTTCCGTAACCATCAAATTGCTAAGAGCTCTTACGCCAAACCGGATGTGCGTCAGCGTCCGCCATGGCAAGTTGCTTCCAAATTGGTCTGTCAGTTAGGAAGTAGTTAGGAAAAGGAGCCTTGATGCTAACTATCATAGCCACTTTAGCATAGGGACCTCTGATGCTAACTAACCAGTGATTAGGAGCTATGTGACATCCCACAAGCCACTGCGCCAAACCCCCCACCCCCCTCGCCCCCACCCTCGAGTGATTCATGCGCAACCACTGGTGATTGACAGGAGCACATTTAATAATAAAAATAATAATAATTAAAAATTAAGATTCTGCACAAGCCAAACTTTATAAAAGTGACAAAATCCATGTTGTCGTGACGACAGCTCAGTCACATGTCAGTGTTAAAGGAAACGGATTAAATGCTTTTGTTTTCATTTAGTAGAAACTTAAGCCACATGGATCATTTGTATAATGTAGCTTTAAGAAACAGCTGTTGAAATAAAATAACACTAAAGGGAAATGTTTGGATCATTTGGATTTATTTTTCTCCTTAAATGTCTTTGTTTGGACACTATGTTGTTGTTGGACACTAGGGGGCGACATGCACTTTTGTTTGGCCTGCACTCCACCAATAACTTTAGAGAAGAAGAAAAACAGCTGTTGGTGATGTCACCTCCCTTTCCCCTGTTTAAGGATGGACGGATTGTGCAAATTCTGCTGAAGCTCTAGTTCACTAACTGCATAGATCTAACAGTTGACCCCATGAAAGGTTAAGGAGTTAGTTTCTAGTGTTAGTGCTTAGAGGCTACAATTTGATAGTTTCAGACGCAGCCTGTGTATATTGGCCAGCAACTACCGGCAACCGGACATCCGGGAAGGCACGCAAACGCTCATGGGAAATGTAGTTCTTAGGGCAACTGCAGGGAATGTATTAATATTAGCTGGGTTACATTATTGTTATAAAACCAGTTTTGAACACGACTGAAATCAAGCTGCAACTGATTTTGTAACACAGAAAGGTCTGAATTAGAAGAATAAAGTACCGTATCATCAGCATACAAACTAATAGAACAATTTGTAATAGCTTGAGGAAGGTCATTAATGAAAATTGAACATAATAAAGGACCAAGAGTTGAACCTTGAGGCACCCCTTTTTCGATTACACAATTTCCTGACTGAGAGCCATTAAAAAGAACATATTGTTTTCTATTGTGAAGATACGCACTGAACCACACAGCTGTATTAGTGTTAAGACCTATTGCATATAGTTTGTCAAGAAGTAAATAAAGATCTACCATATCGAAAGCCTTAGACAAATCAAGAAATAAGGATCCCACAAACTGATTGTGATCAAAAGAACAAAATACATCATTGGTGAATTTAAACAGAGCGGTTGTAGTAGAAAACCCAGATCCTGATTGGACAGGGGTTAAAGTGTGGCATTCATTAATATAGTCATATAGCTGATTACATATAATTTTTTCAAATACTTTAGCAACAGTACAGATAAATGATATTGGACGATAATTATTTAAGTCAGTCGGGTCACCTCCTTTAAAAAGAGGTGTAACTCTGGCAGTTTTCCAAATAGACGGAAACGAGCATGTTTTAACAGATAAATTAAATAAATCAGCTAATGGAAACATCAGCACATGTGCTGCAATTTTAAGGAACTTTACATCAAGGCCATCTGGACCAGAACTACAGTTTGTTTTTAACCCATAGAAAGAATGATAAGCATCCAGAGGTGAGATTTTCAGAAAAGAAAATGAGGGACCAGTGCATAATCTGTTTAGGCCACCTGATAAAGAATATTATTTGTATTGCTACTGATGGTAGAGAAGTTTTGATTAAAAGTTTTAGAGATAATTGAAGGATCAGAAACCATATCATTATTTACTACCACATAATCTGTTTTGCTTTTGGATTTATTGAGAAGATGGTCGAGTTGACCCCAAAATTGTTTGGGATTTTTCAAATTCTGCACAAGTCCATCCTTATAAATGTCTGATTTTGCATTTCTAGTCTGTGTCTTGCAGTGATTTTTGCAGGATCTTTAGAAGAGCGATATTTAGCCCAAGCTTGATCTCTTTCCTAAAGAGAGCCCAGTTGTGTTGTAGTTGTATTGTGTTTGAGTGTTTGAGTTGTATTGAGTTGTATTGTGTTTGAGCCCAAGCTTGATCGCTTTCCTAAAGAGATCAAGCAACACAGAATTAATCCAAGGCAAATGCCTGCCTTTAACACAAAATGTTTTCAAAGGAGCATGTTTATCAATTATTTTAGACACTAAAGAAAGAAAGTAATTCCATGCAAAACTCTGATCTGTCCCAGTTAATATTAACTATATAATTATTGAATAATTCAGTGTTGATATGCTTAGTTTGTCACACCGTAATGAATTTTGGAGCAACTCTTGGAAGTTGAATTTTCCATTTTCCAGTTCTAAACAAGAGTTGCCGTTTTTATCCCCAATATCTGTGACCGGGTTTTGCCCTGATCTTTTTACAGCGGGACAGCAAATGGCCTGTTTGGCTGAAATTAGACGGGCATTCCCAGTTAGTCACGTAGTCTGGATAATGTACAAATAGAGAGAATCAGCCTTCCCCACTACAGTGTAGTTTACTCTGTCCACTGACACAACTGAAAATAGCCTAATTAAACCAATATTTGAATGAACTACAGGAGTTAAACCATAAAATTATGTGTTAACACTTACAACCAATAGAAATATGGTAAATCAATCTTTACTTTAATTTAGATTAAGAAATGTTATTTAAAAGGTTCTGCTTCAAACTGTCTACAGCAGTGTTTTTCAATCACTGTGCTGTGGCACACTAGTGTGCCGTGAGATATTGTCTGGTGTGCCTTGGGAAATTATCCAATCTCACCTAGTTGTTTTTTTTTTATTTTTTTTTTTTAACAAATGCATTATTATCCACAAATAATGTACCGTTTTCGAATGTCTATGCTGTCTGGTGATCGGCAGAGAAACCATATTATACTCTTCCATATCAGTTAATTTCTTTGAGACAAGAGAAAGTTTAACTTCTCCTCACTCCTTTTTGGACATGTGCATTTGTATTTGGCTTTTCAAGGGAACTGACAAGTTTGCTTTTGTCTTTTTGATTTGTAATAGCCTTTACGTTTAAAATTTTGTAAAGGTGTGTTGTGTTGCTCACATGTTCAAAATAAAATAACGAACGAACGAGAATTAGTGATGTATTGAGGCATTGTGGCTAGTGAGACTATACGGTGTTCCTAGCCAAGACACTTTGATGAGAACATTTTCTGCTGGTGGTTTGCCTCGTGATTATTTCAATGAAAAAAATGTGCCTTGGCTCAACAAAGGTTGAAAAACACTGGTCTACAGCGCTGACAACAACTTCAGAACTATTATAATTTAATTATATATACGTATATACAGTGCCTCTCGAAAGTATTCATACACCTTGAACTTTTGCACATTTTGTCATGTTTACAACCCTAAACATAAAGATTTTATTTTGATTTTTTTTACTGAACGTTCACACACAAGTAACAGAAAGCTGTGAAGTGAAAGCAAAATGATACATGATTCTGTTATTTTTCAAAAAATAGAAAACCGAAAAGAGGGGCTTGCATAAGTATTCATACAGCATGAATGAATACTTTGTGGAACCCCCTTTTGCTGCAATTACAGCAGCAAGTCTTGGGGTCTGACTCTACAAGATTTGCACATGTAGAGACTGACATTTTAGCCCATTCATCTTTACAAAACAACCCAAGCTCTGTCAAATTAGAAGGAGAACCTTTGTGAACAGCAGTTTTCAGATTATTCCACAGATTTTCAATAGAATTTAGGTCAGGACTTTGACTGGGCCATTCTAACACATTAATATGTTTTTATTGAACCACTCCATTGTAGATTTATCTTTGTGTTTAGGGTCATTGTCCTGCTGGAAGGTGAATCTCTGCCCCAGCCTCAGTTCTCTTGCTGACTCCAGCAGGTTTTCCTCCAAAATGTCCCTGTATTTGGCTCCATCCATCTTCCCAACTATTCTTACAATCTCCCCAGTCTCCGCTGAGGAAAAGCAGCCCCACAGCATGATCCCCCCCGTATATTTGACACTGGGGATGGTGCACTCAGGACGATGAGCAGTGTCAGGTTTGCTCCATACATAACGTTTTGCATTTGGGCCAAAAAGTTCAATTTTTCTCTCATCTGACCAAAGCTCCTTCTTCCACATGGAGCTGTGTCCTCCATATGACTTCCAGCAAACTTCAAACGGGATTTCTTATGGCCTCCTTTCAATAATGGCTTTCTTCTTCCACTCGTCCATGAAGGCCAGATTTGTGTAGATACGACTTATAGTTGTCCCATGTACAGATTCCTCCAGCTCAGTGGCAGGACTTCACAGTTCCTCCAGAGTTATCTTGGGGCACTTGGTTGTATTTCTTACCAGTGTCCTCCTTGTTCAGTTTGTTCGTTTACGTGAACAGCCGTGTCTTGGTAAGTCTGCAGTGGTGTTATACTCTTTCCATTTCTGAATGATGGATTGAACAGTTGCTCCGGGAGATGTTTAAATCTTGGGAAATCTTTGTATAACTTAATGCTGCTTTAAACTTTTCCACAGCTTTATCCCTGACCTCTCTGGTGCTCCTTGACCTTCATGATGTTGTTTAGTGACCAATACACTCCGACCACAGCTCTGAGGGCCTAAAAGAACAGCTGAAATTATACTGAGAGTAGATTACACACAGGTGGCCTCTATTTAACCATTAGGCCAAGGTGTGAACATTGTGGAGTCATTAGGAATGTTTTAAAGGCAACTTAATGCACTCAGAAAATGCTGTATTCATACTTATGCACGCCCCACTTTTCACTTTTCTATTTTTTGAAAAATAACAGAATCATGTATCATTTTGCTTTCACTTCACAGCTGTCTGTTGCTTGTGTGTGAACGTTCAGTAAAAAAATCAAAATAAAATCTTTATGTTTAGGGTTGTAAACATGACAAAATGTGCAAAAGCTCAAGGTGTATGAATACTTTCGAGAGGCACTGTATATATATAAAAGAAATACAATTTTGCCCACTCATGTTGCACCGCACAATAAGTAAAAAATGGTAAAAGCTGCAGTGGCTAAGCTGAAGTAAGCACTAATAGGCCCTTTCTGATCTGAATACTGTCCCACAGCACATGTTCCATTATAACTGATCAAGATTAGAAAAGATATAATTTACACAAATTAATTAAAACAACTCAACACACTAAATTAGCAAAGGGGATCCAAACCAACTGCTATTTGTTTTTAGAAGATGTAATAATTTTGTCATATCTGCACTTGTGACAGCAAAAAAAAAAAAAGAGGGAACTACTATCATTTTGCGTGTGTTGAAACATAATTATCTGTTGATAGTTTGTCGCCGTGATTATGTAGTTGCTCTCTGCCATTTTTATTTTGTAAAAGTAACTCATGTGAAGACAAACGTTTGGTTTGAATATTGTCTCCATTGTCAGCCTTTGAAAGCAACATAAGACTCATCACCCTCATGAACAAAATAATATTATTGACAGCACATCTGATGCTATCACAGAATGACTCACTCAAAAGAATATGAAACACAAACCAAACTGGTTTAAAGAATGTAAACATTAGATGTCCAAAGGTTTGCCTTAAATGGAAACAAATTATACGTCTGTCAATATCTTGGTCACAGGTTTTTCTATTGTTAGTTTCCCCTTGAATATTTTCACATTTGATTAAATTAATTTTTTTCTGTCTCTTTGGATTGACCTGGTTCTGATCATGAGTATCAGCATTCTGTCACTTACACTGGAGTTTTTCTCAGTCATGTAAAACAGATCATATCGACCTATACCAACAGAAAGTTTTCTTTGATTACATTTTTATGTGATGTTTTTACCGAGTTTGTCTTTTGAGTCTGAGACAGGGTGTGGATTTCAACTCAACTTGGAGTCCTGTGTTTCTGGTTTGATCAATTAAAGAGAAAGTAAAAGGCTGAAGTTGTATCTTGTGATCCATCGTGTCGAAAGCTTCTTAAGGTCAATGAAAATACCTCCTCATTCTTCAATGAGTTGCTCTGTGGTCTCTCTCACAAACAGCCTCTTCATCACAGACAGATCAGTTTGATCTGTTATGACTCTGTTACTGTAGACAATGTTAAGAAATAGTTATGTTAACGTTCATGTTTGTGTCTTCATTTCAGAAAAACGAGAAAACACCAGGAGGATTGTGCTTCTTGGAAAAAGTGGAACAGGAAAGAGCAGTTTGGCCAATACTTTGTTTGGAGAAAAAAACACATTCAAAGTAGGCAGTTCTGCAGACTCTGGGACAAGATTCTGTTTGTCCAAAACCAAAACCATCTATGGAAGAAGGATCCAGCTGATCGACACTCCTGGTTTCTTTGACACCGGCTTAGATAGTGAAGAGTTGAAATCAGAGCTCCTCAAGTGCATTGTTGAGTGCGCTCCTGGACCCCACGCCTTCCTGCTGGTGTTTCCACTAGGAAGATTCACTCCACAAGAGGAGGACATTGTAAACCTAATGGAAAAAGAGTATTTTGGTGCAGAGGCTCTGAAATACACCACAGTGGTGTTCACCCACGGAGACCAACTTGAGGAGGGGATGAAGATCGAGGATTGGTTGAAGACTAACAAGAACAAATCCCTCAAAAACCTGTTGGATAAATGTGGAGGTCGCTGTTGTGTGATCGATAATAAATACTGGAACAAAAACCAGGAGGATCCGTACAGAAACAACCAGAAGCACATCGGCCAACTGCTGGAGACCATTGACCAAACAGTGAAAGAGAATGGAGGAGGATACTACACCAACGAGATGCTGCAGACGATGCAACATCAAATAGAAGAAAAGAGAGCTGAAATAAAAAAATCCTCACCAAACCTCTCAGAGGAGAGTCTTTGGGGAAAGGTCAAAGAGGCTGTGTACAATTTACTAAAGAACAATGTGAAAGGGTTAGTAATAGGAGCCATATTGGGGGCTTTTCTTGGTGGAGCAGCAGGAGCAGGAGTTGTTCTATGTTTCAGTGCCGGTGTGGCGGTGATATGTGTGGCAGCAGGAGCAGGAGCAGCTATAGGAGCAGCTGTAGGAGTACCAGTGGGAGCAGCTGTAGGACCAGTGGGAGCGCTGGTGTCTGAGTACGCTGAGTCAATGGCCGAAGCTGCAAAAGATGCTGTTGCAAATGTGGCCCAAAAAGCATTTAAACATCACAAACATGAATAGAAGTACAAAAGTACACACGTGATGAAAAGTATCTTTCACATGAATCACACACACCACTTGTGCATGCCTCTGCTTGATGTATAAACGTATACCACAAGTACAACAATAATTCAACCCAGACTATAATGAAGCCCTCAGCAATCTAGTTTCAAAATGTGGAGGGCCCGTTCATGTTATTGCAGATAAATATTGGAACAAGAGCCGGAATCAACACGGAAATAACTAACAATAGATCAAATCACTGCAAGACCATTGACCAAATTGTTAAAGAGACATGTAGACAGGAGGGAGAAAAAGAAAATGAGAAAAACTACATCAAAACATCTTCACCAAAACAAATCCAGCGCTGACGCCAAAACTTCATGAAGATTGAAAGAAGATGACGATAATAATAATAATGTGTTTTTGTTGTGGTGGTTTTAGTCTGTAAGTCTGCAAAAGTCACTCTGACCTCTAGATGGAGCCACAAAATCTTCACTGGTTCAAATCCCACACTTACAAGTGCGCCTAACCGGCTGTTTTTGAACCTGTAATCTAAACTCTCATAACATGTCAATGATCTTTTGTGCTGTATGTATTCTCACTATAATCTGTACTAATAACATTATCATATTTCGTGATCATTTAAAAGACTAAATAAAAGCATTAATTATTTGTGTTCTTTGTCTTTATTCAAGTTATATGATTACAGTATCTCTCAGGAATCTTGAGGAACATATTTTTCAGAGTCATTATGATGAGACACTTTAAAGCAAAACAACCTTAAACGAGTTTGGAATTAGAAGAAAAGGAAAAAACAGTTTACAATACTGTGGGTGTAGTTTCACCTTTGTCCGCCAGAAGGAGCTCAGTGTTGTACAAGAAAAGATTGTAGTTTTTATGCCAAATAATTGTTAATCAAATGAATCTTAAATCATTTTAACGTGTCAGTTTTACATTTGCTTTAATCAGATTGTTAAGAAAATGCATTTGTAATGGCAATTATTCACTTTTTAATCCAGTTTGCATATATTATGCGGCACGGTAGTACAGTGGTTAGTGCTCTCGCTTGGAAATTACCGAGTATGGAGTGAATGTACAATTGTCTCATGTAAACCACTTTGTGACCATGTCTGTGAAAGGACATTATAAATAAAGATATTCTTCTTCTTCTATTGACCCACAGTAGTAGTAATTATACGGTTCATAGAAGCTCAAAAGGAGTAGACTGAAGAAAGAAGCTTATAAGTGCCTCACCCTTATTCATGTAAATTACATTTGTATTTCCTGATGCTACAGTTAGACATTATTTTTACATTTACATCAGATAAACAAGTATTCTGAGTATTCTGTATCAGTTTCAAAACACAACTATACCTGTACATGTTTGTGGAACTTTCTTCCTCATGTTACCGTTGTAAACAATCAGCAAAGTCTGCTGATTGTTTACTTTTACTACACAGCACAAATACTGTGTGAGGGAGCGCCAGCGCCAATGCAATGATTTACCACAGACTGTATTTAACTCTATGTGATTTATTAAAGGTTTTTGAGTAAATTGATCTTTTGTCGTTGTTTTTCTTCATAATTTATACGGTGAATATCTATGAAATACAATAATATTAACGGATTTTGAATACACAAAGTCCACAGAAAACAAAAACAGAACAAAAAAAGGAAGAACCAAAAAACACAACGGGGTCAGTTTATGTTTCACAGTTTATTAACTTACAATATCTCATTAGGAAACAAAGACTAAAAGAGCACAGGGATTTCAAATGTGAATGAGAAATGTTTTACCATTTACACACTAATCACTAATACAAGAAACTACTTCAAAAACATAAATAATAACAATAATGAACTGCAGAAATTGCAGAGCGCCAGAGACCTGCACTGGAGGGACTGTCACGACCAAATTTGCATCATTACCAGATTTGTACATCGTGCTAATCCGTTACCTGACTATAGTTTTATTATTTTTTACTCAGTACTAGTAAAGCAATAATTATCTTTTTTTCATCTGGTTCAAAAACAAAAAGCTTGACATATAAAATAATAATAAAATAAAGATAAAGATCACGATAATGCGGGTCTTTATTCTTTATTAACTGTTATGTCTCTTGTGTCTGATCATGTGGGGATACTTTAAAGTCTCTTTATCACAGGCCTCCTTCACAGTCTCCAAACTAACATCACTAAACCAGATTTTACATTTCTGGCAAATTAAATCATTCTAAAGTGAATTACGTTTAACAGAAGGGGGTCCCAGGTGGTTGGTGAAGTGATTTTGGGGGATGGTTCCAGTGGTTCTAAACTCTTCAAGAATCACAGCACGATTTTATAAGCACAGTAAAGTATATTGTACATGATCTAGCAATTTTACTTGGTGATAAAGAGACTGTAGCGTCCCAGATTAATATATGAAGCCTACAAGTGGGTCTTGTCACTTTCTGACTTTGCCCACAGGACGTGATGCCATAGTACAGGAAGTACTTCAAAAATATTGTTAAAGAGGGGGTATTATGCTTTTGTCAGTCACATAGCACCAGTCTATATCACACTACAATGATGACGCAACCTTCTGTTGGTCTGTAAATGCAGTAAATTAGAATAACTGCCTTGTATAAAATGTCTCTCTCAAAATGGCTGTAGTGAATGTCTTGAAATAGGCCTCTGTCTCTTTAAGAACCTCTGACTCTTTCAGACACGCCCCCTCCACACGCTGTCTGTGGCATCAGTGGGGAGGGGGTTCTGCTGAGGAGCAGTGGTTGGTTACTCGGCTGGTGACGAAAGCTCGGAGGCGTCTCCAGGAGGTGGGGGCGTTCCTAGGAGGACTCAGGCAAACCTATCCCTAAAATGGCCGCCATCAGAGTTTTTACAGATGACTCAAAAATACGTGAATGTGCCAAGGCAACACTTCAGGCATGTTTTTAATGAGGGAATGACATAATAACATGATGTAAAGCTTGAAAAAGTCGATTTTACATAATACCCCCCCTTTAAGTTCAATGAAAAATATGTTGGATTGACCTTTGAGACCAGTATTTTAAACAGTGCAGCAGTTACAGCAGTCACTAAACTCCACAGCCTGAACACACCCAGAACCAACAGAGCCTGAGAAGACATGGCAGGTGAGCACAAAGTCAAGTCTATATTTTGTCTCAAAAATCACACAAACTGGACTGGATTTTTCAAAGGAGGGTAACCACAGACTGAGAAAATTGGATCCAGACTGAATTAGAATGACACAACTGAGAACTAACAAGGACATTAGGAGATCTAGGCAAAACTCGTAGTTTATTGTCGTAAAAAGTAACATTTATTAAAGTTCAAGCCTTAGAATCCAAACCTTTGGGGCCATAGTAGATATTTGTCAGTGGTCGTGTTCGCGTGTTGCTGGATAAAAAACAATGAAGGAAAAGAAGATGTAGATTTACAGCGTGAGAACAGAAGAGGACACTGATTATGTGAGTGTGCGTTCTGTAAAAGAAGCAACTCAAGTAATTCAAAAAGCAAGAACATTTTAGAAGAAACGGATGATCACAAATGCATTTCCTCATAGAGCCCTTTCTATCTTCACAGCATGTGCAGTGGAACAAATGTAAAGTATTATTATAATCATGGTCTTTGTAGAGGCCGTGTGTCCTTGTGCCACACAAAACCACTAGGCTGCAAAGTTTTGAAGGGCTTCAGACGTGTGTTACAATCCAAAGGGGAGCGCAGTAATCTTGCAATGTGTTCCTTTATTTACATGAGCTCAGCACGGTCAACAGACTGTTCAGACTTTGCAACATCTGGCACCACTAATTACCAGGCTTAAATAGGGCCAGGGCAAGAAGCATGAGGAGGAATCAGCCACAGCGACTCCTAGAGGTCAGGCAGGCATTCTGGCCGCTACAAGTGTTTGACAAATCGAGACTTTATTTTTAACTGTGAACAAAAACTGTCCTCTTTATTTTACACTCGATCAGGGAAGAGCAGTTTGGCCAACACTTTGTTCGGGGATGTTTTCCCAGTGAATCATTCAGCAAACTCTGACACAAAGCTCTGTCCAAAACGGTCAACGGCAGAATCCTCCAGCTGATCCACACTCCTGGTTTCTTTGACCCCAGAAGCAGCGAGCTGAGCACCAGGCTCCTCAAGTGCATCACCGAGTGTTCTCCAGGACCCCACGCCTTCCTCCTCGTGCTGAAGGTGGAGGAGAACACAGAGCTGGAGCAGATGGCTGTAGCTCTGACTCTGAGGAGGCTCGACACAGAGAAGAATCAGAAGGATCAGAATCAAAAGTCTCAGCACCAAAAAAACAGCACGAAATGGAGGAAGAACAAAACAGAAGAAGGGTCTGTTAAAGGGGTCTATTTTGGCTGGAAAAGCGGCGGTGAGATATGGCTCACCGAGCGAAGTCATGCAGGACCTGACGAAGCTTTTGAAAGAAGTTGAGGTTTTGTTTGTGCAGATGAAGAAAACTGCAGAAGAAGGGCGTGAGTGAGAGAAAGACCAGTGATCACAGGGTTTGGCTTGAAACACAACTCTGTGAAATAAGGCTACACTATTCTGGAAAGATCTGTCTATTCTATCTAATACATTGTTCTGTGTAAATAATCAGTCTTTGTGTGTTTTGCTTTGACAGATTAAAATGATTTGTAATGACATCCTGCTTTGTGAGTATATCTACATCCTGCTCTTCTCATTGTTTAATATCAGACTCATTAGACTCTGTATTTTGTCCTTCACATAGGGAAAAGCTCTTCTCTACTTGTAGCAACTATCATAGGCTTTCTTCTTTCCTGACCACAGACTGACCACAGACCGACCACAGACTGACCACAGACACAATGGCATCGGGTGGATGTAGGTTTGCCTATTTTAATGTCAGTTTTGTTTCATTAAACAAACCTCTTCATAACAGAGTGTCATGTTTCTGTCAGTGCAGTCTTGAGTGGACTGGGGCTTCTCAGCTACACAACATTATAAATCTTTCTATTGTTTGTGGATATTTAAATCTTTTACTCCTTTATTTTGGATTCTTCAAATAATAAGCAGCATCTACAGGAGCCCATATGGTCCTTTGCTGAAAGTTGTTTTTTTTTAATCATTTTTGAAAACAATGACAATTTTGTTTCAACTTTTCAAGTGAAAGAACAAAACAAAACAGAAGCATTATGAACATTGTGGCCATATAAATTATTTGTCAGTGTTATTGTTTGGTACAAAACAACAGGAAAAGGTTGTGGTTTCATGCACCAGATGCACGGAAATGTATCAAGGTGTGATTCTTTTACAGATGAAGTCACAAATGAAATTAAAGATGAACTTCTGCAAAGTGAGATCGGGTCACTCTCTCTGACAGATCCAAGACGTGCCAACATCATGGAAGGTGAGTGAGGTTTATAATAATACTAACACTAATGCTAATACTAATACTACTACTACTACTAATAATAATAATAGTGCCCTTTTGAACCTGTTTTGCAGTTTAAATATATTATGTGGTATTTAGAGTAAAATGTTTGAAAACCCCTGGTATAGAAGCTTCACTGCTTATCACTGCATATCATGTTTTTTGCATTCTCTATTCTTTATTAGGGTGGTTTATATCTTCCACTGATACCAGCATTTTGACTTCATTTCTCGCAAGTCTATTATTATTTTGGTCTTTACAGGGTCTTAGACACAGAAAGGAAATCATCCTGTTAGCTCCAAACTATCAAATTTAAAACAAGTTATATATATTTTGTGGGAAGAATCCTCAAAATTGATTAAGATTAAAAAAGTACAGCACATTTTCACAAATTAAATTTCTCCTTGCAGTAAATTAGTAAAAGGCATAATATGAACAATGCTATGAATAAAAAAAAAAAACTTTGTTAATCTTCTTCACCTGTGATGGCGTTGGTTTGAGATGGAGTGGCTTATCTTAAATTCAACACTGGACTAAAATAATCATCCAAAAGCACATTGTCCTGAGTTGTCAAATTCTGGATGGCGATTAATGATTGGAGGCAGCATCCTCATTCTTCAGTAAGTCGTCTCTTTGTCTCCTGTCCCTCTTCTCTTTAGATGGACCAGCTTTATTGAATATGACCCGGTTACTGTAATGAAAGATTTATCTTGACATGTTTGTAAAATGTGTCTTCATTTCAGGAGCAGAAGGAAACACCAGGAGGATTTTGCTTCTTGGAAAAACTGGATCAGGAAAGAGCAGTTTGGCCAATACTATGTTTGGAGAAGAAGACATTTTCAAAGCAAGCGTTTTGGCAAAATCTGAGACAAATTCCTGTTTGTCCAAAACTAAAACCATCAATGGGAGAAGCATCCAGCTGATCGACACGCCAGGTTTCTTTGACACCGACGTAGATAGTGAAGAGTTGAAATCAGAGCTCCTGAAATGCATCATTGAGTGTCTTCCAGGACCCCACGCCTTCCTGCTGGTGTTAAAAATTCAAAATTTCACTCCACTAAAGGAGGAAATCGTAAACCTAATGGTAAAAGAGCATTTTAGTGAAGAGGCTTTGAAATACACCACAGTGGTGTTCACTCACGGAGACCAGCTGGACGAGGGGGTGAAGATCGAGGATTGGTTGAAGGAGAACAAATCCCTCAAAAACCTGGTGGATAAATGTGGAGGCCGCTGTTGTGTGTTCGATAATAAAGACTGGAACAAAGACCAGGAGGATCCGTACAGAAACAACCAGTACCACATCGAACAACTGCTGAAAACCATCGACCAAACAGTGAGAGAGAACGGAGGAGGATGTTACAGCAACGAGATGCTGCGGGAGATTCAGGAAGTAATAAAAAAAGAGAAAGAGAAGCTCAAACAATCTTCACCAAACATCCCAGAGGAAACACTTCACAATGTGGCCCAAGAGGCTGTCTACAGTAATTTTAAGAAAACCCTGTGTGTCATAGGGGGAAACTTATTGTGGGGTTTTCTTAGCGTCGCAGCGCCGGCCGCATTACTTCCTGGGATCTCACTGGAAACAGTGAGATCAGGAATCGGAGGGATAGTGGGTTGGATACGTGGAACAAAGGAATCCAGTCAAGATGTTAAGAATGCAATGAATAAAGAGCAGTAATACCAATTTTGTTTTTCACAAACATATCTATGTATACGTAATACTCCAATTAAAGCAATTTTAACAATTAGAGAAGTTAGTTTGGTAGTCTACAGCAAACTTGGATTTCTGTTCCAAATAAAACCAAGGTCTTCTCTAAAATGTTAGATGACCTGTTGAATATGGGGCATGTGTGAGTGAGTGCTTGGTAGGGGTTGGCGAGGCCAATGGCACAGCCTATAGGGCAGCTGCGGTAGCGTTATCATATTGTTTTTTTTTTTTTAAATCATTGTATAGTATACCTTGTTTTCGTACGGGAATATTCTTCTTTCTTTCTTTCCTTCATGCTGTCGCAATTTTAACCCAGTGAACATTGACGAAAACTCACAGATTTTGGTCCAAAATTCAAACCCGATTTGACAAAATTTTTGGCTATTTCCAAATTTTTATTTCAAAATAGTGGCGAGATAGCAAGACCTTAGTTTTTTTTTTACATTGCGAGATAGTACTTGGCCATAAATGAACATCGTCCGCCCCATTGGATGCACATGATCTAATTAAGTTTTGTAGTGCCATGCCATATTTTTCACGGTTTCATTTGAATGATTA
Organism: Gobius niger; assembly: GCF_951799975.1. Lineage (NCBI taxonomy): Eukaryota > Metazoa > Chordata > Actinopteri > Gobiiformes > Gobiidae > Gobius > Gobius niger. The sequence continues at coordinate 21,268,423 of NC_136872.1, read as the reverse complement.
ATTCAAAGCATTTGGCTTTTGAATATTCAATATTGCAGCTGAAAATGCAAAAATGTCAGGTCAAATAAGACCTTTTATTACAATAATGTCTCAAGAACATGGTAACTCTGAAACTAATAAGGGTTTTTGGCCATGGCATCAAAATTGGTGTTAAGAATTGAGTGTTATTTTCAGTATTGAAAATCGAGTTTGAAATTTCATTATTGTGACAAAAGTTCTGTTGTTCATTTGTTCCTCTCCCTGAAACCAACTTATTATTTTGCTTAAAGATTAAAGTGAAAGATGAGCGGACAGTCATCAAATGAATCAAATAACATTTCAGTACGTTTTTGTAAATTACCTGAGACGGCAAAATAAACCAAGAGCATTCTGTCAAAGGAGCCACTTATGTAAATATGAAATCATTTGCATTTGAGAAGAAATTGATGATCACAAATACATTTCCTCATCAATGTGTCCTTTCTATTGTTATTGCATGTAGTGGAACAAATCTAAAGGATTATTACAATCAGAACCGTAATAAATTGTTTTAACATTCAGCAATGTTGGTGTCTTTTGATTGATCTCAAAATGGAGAAGCAGCTCTCAAGAACACAGTGCGGTGCAAATAATAAGGAAATGTGCAAAGAACAAAGTTAATGCAAACCAGTCATAAATAAAGGTGTCTAATGTAAAATTAATAAATATCCATCCATTCTTCTTCTTCCGCTTTATCCGGGGCCGGGTTGTGGAGGCAGCAGTCTGAGCAGAGATGCCACGGCTGCGTCTGAATTTTGTACATAGACTGGAGCATTTTAAAATATACATTTTAAATTGTGTAGCCATTTGAATATTCATTAGACTTTAAATCCAAATACATTAGATTTAAAAAAAACTTTGATTTTAGCCAAAATTTTCAAAATTGCTAAATTTTCACAGTGCTTAAGAAAGCACTTAAAAATTTAAAGTAGATTAAACACATTTTGACAAGAATTAAAGCCCTATTTGCACGGGGTTAGTTTTACCTGGGACCACATGCGATTTGTAATAATCACGGAGAATGTCCTGTGATGTTAATCCTGTGCGAATGTCAGTGATTTGCAAAGTAAAAATTCCCCCGCAAATGTCCTATATTTTACTGAACTCCGAGGTCCTGTGATAAAACTAATCCAATGCGAATAGGCATGTCTGTGATTTGGACAAAGGATCCGACACGAAACAATAAACAATAAACAATAAACAATAAACAATAAACACGTGATGAGGCTTTTTCATGAGGCAGCATTAGAGAGTTTAAGCCAGTGGTTTCGTTTTACTCCATTATTTTGACAAACAGCGTCGCACTGACTGAGCTGTTTTTATCTGTCATTAATTCAACTCTCATTAGGCTACATTAGTTTTTGTTGAGATTTAGTTATTTCAATTGGGAATAACCAGAGATTGCAGAATAAATTTCAGAACGCAATCATAAAACACGAATTTTGCAACACACGCGTTTTAAAACTCGTGCGTAAGTCTCATAGGACGAGTTACTCAGAGCCGTAAATATTGAGCCTCAGATTTCAACATTAGAAATAATAGAGCTTATTATTTGCATTTCCTCATTTTCAACTTAATGTTTAAGAAACACAGAGGGTGAGTGGGGCGATATTCAGTGGTTCCAGCGTCATTGATGCTCCCGAGTCGGTGCTTACCTTCGCCTCTCTCCTCTCCCTCCGCTCTCTGGGCTTCGTGTATTTTATCCAAAGTCCATGCGCTCTCAGCTACAACATTAGCTGCATCATGTTAGCCTTTTAGCTTCAGTAAAAGGCTGTTTTAAAGGCAAAATGCGAAGAGAAACCACGCGGTGTTCTGCATCTGCGCATCAGAGAGAGCCAGGCTGCGCTCACAGTTTTTGTCACTCCAACTACACGTTTCCAACCAACTACGGTTAAATACCTTTTACGGAGAATTGTCTATGGTAAGAGACTAAAGCAGGCTTCACAAATTCATTCCGGTGAAAGTTAATTTTACAAATGAACTCAGAAAGGAGCGCTTTGACGTCATATCCAGGAGATGTCTGTCAATTTCAACCAGAATCTCAGGCTTCGGTTATCCCGTGCGAACGTGCCACGTAAAAAGCAGACGTCGGGGGGTGATTGTTTTATTATATGGAGTCCCTAGATAATGCTTATCCCGTGCGAATAGGGCTTTACTAAACACTGACGTTTGTGACTTGAGGTGACTTGGCGGCTAAAGAAAGACTTGACTTGACTTGACTTGACTTGACTTGAGCCCATGACCGATTGACTTGGACGTGCTTGGGACTTGGACCTTCAGGACTCGAGACTTGCATTTAGTGACTCACTCCCACCTTTGTTAGATAGTGGTGGCACAGCTTGGATTTTGGTTGGTTGGTCCAGCCAGGAGATTTTACCTCAGTAATATTCAGCATACAACTTAAAATTAATTAAATTAGACCTAAAGATATAAAATAACCAGATTTTTTTTATTGGGTATTCCTAACTTTACGTTGTGCTGCTTCAAAACCACAAAACCATAAACATTTCATAGTTATAGTATTATATAGTTTAAGTAATGGGAAATATTAGCTCCCTCGGTCCTGATGCTACCCAAGAAAAAAAAGTCTGCGTACAGGAAACGGACAACCCTTAGCAACAATCTGGAACAGTCAACATGAGGATGTGAGACAGGCCTCAACTCTGACAATGTTCAAATCCAGGCTGAAAACACCTCTTTTTTTCCCGTGCATATGACACTGAAAGTATTTTATCTGCACTCTTGCCTTTTCCTATAATTGATTCATGTTGATGTTTTATATATTTGATCTGTTTTCTTTTATTAATAATTAATAATTGTATGCAACTGTGAAGCACTTTGGATTGCCTTGTGTATGAATTGTGCTCTACAAATAAACTTGATTTGCCTTAGCAGCTTTATTAAATTGATTTTATTAAGGTATCACTTTATTTTGCACTACCTTGATACATTGTACCCAACTACATTTAGTACAATGTAATGTGCTTTGTAACAACGTGTAATAACTTGTACCTATGCAGTACATACATAATGGAATAATGTATATTCGTACTTTGGATGTACATAATGTAATAAGACATAAGACCATTAGGGGTAGGTTAGGGTTAGAGTTTGTCTGGGGGTGCTGGGGTCCTCACGTGTGAAGTGTAGTAGCCGGCTCCAGACAAGCCGAAGGGAGCGAGATGTGGGCGTGCGACAGTCTGGTGGTTAGTCCTTTTAAAGTCATTCTTATCTGTTACGGTTGGAGTGGTGGAACAGGGAAATGGGACCCAAATGCAAAGCTGCCACAAAATAAATTGAATGGACAAATCCAAGGCAGAAACAGAGATGCAAAACAAACCCAGAACTCAAGCCGGAGCAGACAAACACGGACAGACATGAACTCCAACAAACACAAGGATTCGACAAAGACAAGGGAAAACACAGGGGTCTAAATACACAAGGAACAGGTGAAGCACATTAGGTGCTGTTCTACAAACAGACAGAATCAAGACAGTACCCCTCCATCAAGGGGCGGCTCAAAGACGTCCCAAAGTCAATGAACCCGGGAGGGTGGAGGGAGCCAGGAGGAGGGAACAGACTCTGGCAGGTCCGGGGGCCACAGAGGCAAGGGAGCCAGAGGTTGCAGTTCTGGGGGCCAGGGAGGTCCGAGTCATAGCAGAGGCGGACTGGAAGCGCCCACTAGAGGCAGGGGCGGGTCCGGGATCTCCGGCGAAAGCAGAGGTGGGTTCGGGGTCTCTGTGGTCTATGTGGTCTCTGGCAAAAGCAGGGGAGGGTCCGGGGTCCCCGGTGAAGGCAGATGCAGGTCAGGGGTCTTCAGCGGAGGCGGGTCCAGAAGGCCTGCTGTGGGCAATGGCGGCAGAGGCAGGTCCGGAAGGTCCGGAGGCGGCGGAAGATCCAGGGGCTGCACCGGAGGAGGACACTTCATGGAGCTCAGCTGCAGAGCAGGGCCAGGCGTTGGCCTGGGGGCGCACAGGCGTGGAGCAAGGACAGGAACAGGAGAAGCCCACTGTGGACGGGGGTCTCGGTCTGATGGTGGCCCCAGGACAAGAGGAGCCCACCCCGGATGGAGAATGTTGTCTGGCGGTGGCCCCAGGACAGAAACTGAGGAAGGCATGGCTTTGGGAAAGCAGTTTGCTGGGCCTGGATTTGGTTGGAGTGGTGGAACGAGGAAATGAGACCCAAATGCAAAACTGCCCCAAAATAAATGTAATGGACTATTCCAAGGCAAAAACACAGGTGCAAAAGAAGCCCACAAACACGGACAGACATGAACTCCAACAAAGACAAGGGAAAACACAGGGGTCTAAATACACAAGGAACAGGTGACATAAACAAGAACACTAAACCAAACCAACTGAATGCAATGAAATCTGTAAATTGATGTGTCTAATGTCAACTTAGAAATAAATGACATGTAAATGGAACATGCTGCCTCTGTCTTATTGAGTAGAACCTGTGTTCCCTTTACATATTCAAGTTATACTGGATGGCATTGTCCCGGCCTCTACTTATTTAATTAATTTGTAAAAAAATACCACTATGACTCATTATGCCACATAGGCTTTGATGGTAGCTAGGCGGATATGAAAACATAACACCGTGACATAAAAGAGCACATGTGGGCGGAATGTCTATTGTGGCGCTTTGTAAAATGTACACAGGATGAGAGGCTGCATTTTCTGAGAAAGGGAAAGAGTCTGCACTGAAAGGTTTCATCTGCACAAAGAAAAACAGGAAACATCGACACGAAAGTGAAAGAATTGTGAATATGCACATATATTGACATATTTGAAAACAGCATTCATAAATGTATAGTCTTAATTTCAAAGCAATTCTGCAGTGTGGTTGTCAGCTCACATAACAAGACAGTTTTTTTTTGGCACACACTCCCATGGGCCTTGTGTTTGATGCACGTGCCATTCCCCGTTACCTGAATTTGAAGTCTATATTTAGTTTAGTTTAGTAGTTTATTTGGTAGGGACAGTCCATGTTAATGAACAAGCCACACCACATTCTCATTCATCCTGGCCTATTGTACATGTGTTTAGTGGTAAGAGACCACACAGACAAGGGGAGAACATGCAAACTCCAGACAGAAAGGCCCCGTCCAGGTGGGAATTGAACCTAGGACCTTCTATCTGTGAAGCACGAGCATTAACGTGCCGCCTCCTCCTTTTTGTGCAAAATATTCATCTTGATGACTTTTAAACTATGGAATCAAATTAATGTCTGAATTTCTAATCAAAGTCTAGCAATCTTCAGATTTGGAGCAAATGGCAATGAGGCTTTGCATTTATTAAGTCACATTTGAAAATTCTCTGATTTCCTGTTCACGCCTTACACTGACAAACAGGAAACCTCAGTCTTCTGCATTGTTGAGGCACCTATAAAGTAAAGTGCAGAAGCGCAGACGGTCAGAGCAGGACACAGACTGATCACAGACTGACCACAGACTGACCACAGACCTGCAGCTACGTCCGGACAGAGACCAGACACAATGGCATCGGGTGGATGTAAGTTTGCTTATTTTAATGTCAGTTTTGTTTCATTAGACAAACCTCTTCATAATAGAGTGCCATGTTTCTAAGGATTGGAGCTTCTCATCTGTAGTGGGAGGGAAAAGTATGTGAACCCCTACAGGATACGTCTGGCTGAAGTTAAATGCTATTAAAATAACTCACTTTTTTATAGCCAATAAAAACATGACAACATGTAATTGTTTGGGTGGTTTTAGTTTAAGCAGACACTGTTTAATCATTCTTGTGATTTTCTATTTTTTTTATTTGTCCTTTATTTATCCAGGATTAAAAGAATGTCCTGGCCAAGATGCAGGGGAACAAGTTTACACACAAGTTACAATTGTGCACACATAATCACAAATAAACATTGCATAATTTAAATCAAGATAATCAAGATAATACACACTTCAATAGTGATTTAAAAGTATGAAGTGACACGAGTTCTTTTAACTGAAACTCCTTCTGTAGCTCATTCCGAGAGTGCAAATCTAAAGGCCTTTTTACCCAGTTCTGTTTGCACCCTGGGCACAGAGAGCAGGAGAAGGTCCTGAGAGCGCAGGCTGTAGCTGCTGTCACTCCTCAGCTCAGTGAGCTGCTGTAGATACGGAGGGACAAGTCCAGCAATACATTTATAAATCAAAAGATACCAACGTTTCAATCTACGAATGATGACCAGCCCACCCGGGCGTAAAGGACGCAGTGATGAGTCAACGACCTCATGTTTGTAATAAAGCGCAAAGCTCCAGGATACAGTGTCCAAAGCACGCAAAGAATCTGTGGAGGCATTCATAAATATAACGTCACAATTGGCCAAAACAGGCATAAAAGTAGCATCACAAGTTTCTTTCGGGCTTCAAATGATAAGCAACACTTAATACAAAAGTAGAGCCCGAGTTTTAGTTTTAATCGGTGTATCCGTTTTTAATATGGGACTTTATATTCAATTACTAGTTGGATTTGATGCCCCTCATTTGAAATGATGGAAGGCAAGTCCTGAGAAGATGATTTTATGTGTGAGAACACATAATAATTACAATTACATAATAATTTAAAACTCATTTTAAATTATGAAAAGCATCCTGTAATTGATTAAAACCAATTTGTAGTTGTGATATTGCAAGATCTGCCAAAGGTGCTGATGTATATAAAACCATATATACCATATATCAACCATGCGTAGAAGTGCAAATGAGCATTTTTGACTGCAATGTCTAAATCATCGTCATCGTCTGATCTTTATCAAAACATTTTATAGGCAATTTATCCAGAAATGTAAAAGGGTTCACATACTTTTTCCTCCCACTGTGCTAAGCATATTATAAACTTGCCTATTGTTTATGGATATTTAAAAATAGTATAGATAGTGTAAAGATGTGGTCATATAGTCCTTTGCTGAAATTTGGTTTACACTGTATGAAAACGTTGATTATATGTAAAACAAAAAAAACAAAAAACAAAAACAAAACTCATTTCATAATAGAAGTTAAAACAACATTGTGGCCATAGATGTTATTTTTTGTCAGTGTTATTGTGCGACAGTTCGGTGCAAAACAAAAGAAAAAGTTTGTGGTTTTTGCATCTACAGTTGCACGGAAATGCATGAAGGTGTGATTTTCTTTTTCAGACAAAGCCCCACATGAACGTCTGCAAAGTGAGATCGTGTCAATCTCTCTGACAGACCCAAGACGACCCAACACCAGAGGTGGGTGGAGCAGCTAAAAATGTACTCAGAGTAACTTCCCTTTGTTATAACTCAAAAATAAGTCAAATGTAGTGACCAAAATAATGACTCAAGTAAAAGTAGTGAGAGCACCTGGAGAGACTTGAGTACTGAGCATAAACGTCAGATTCACAAATCCGCTGTGAACATAAATGATGAGAAACAAAACATGAAGTTATATAAAAATCCACTTATTTCCAAAGAAAACGCCAAAAAATACACACACACAGTGCATAAAACACACTATTTCATGCGCCACGTGAAGCTTTTGCCGATTAATGATGATGATGATCAATAAAGTATTATCATCATCATTTAAGATTGATTCACTGTGGAGCGAGCCACTATTTATTTATAAGGTAAGAGTAGAGATACTTCAGTACAATATTACTCAGAATTAAAAGTACCATTTCGCAAGACTACTCTGACAAGTACAGATACTTCAAAAAGTTACTCAAGTACATGCACTACACTTGTAAACATCTAACTAAAGCAGTGGCCTTTTTCTGCTTTGGACTTATACATCCATTTAGCTTTTGTCACATCTTCCTTTTAGGCTCAGTTTGCTGTCTAAATATGGTATTTAATGTAAAATGTTTGTTTTTCTTGCTTACCACACATGTTTTTTGTATTCTCTACTCTTTATTCAGGGCGATGTTATATATTCTTTGCAGATATCAGCATTTTTACATCACTTTGCAATTAGTCGATTATCATTGTTGTTTTTTTTACAGGGTCTTAGACACAGGACATCATCATTACATTTCAATTAAAGCGTTATAACCTTAGCCTCAGAAATGGATTTAGACTGAAAAGAAAAACTCTTGGGTAAAAGCATCATATAAGAAATGAATTGAAGGAAAAGTTGTAATGCGCTGATCTTTATATTTATGTGAGTATATTTTGGGGTAGAAGTTTTTTTTTTTTTTAGTACTCTTTGTCCCCTGACACACAGCTCCCCACAGCAGATGGACCAGCTTTATCTGTTACTGAGGACCATGTTAGGAAAGATTCATCCTGACATGTTTGTAAAATGTGTCTTCATTTCAGGAGCAGAAGGAAACACCAGGAGGATTTTGCTTCTTGGAAAAACTGGATCAGGAAAGAGCAGCCTGGCCAACACTTTGTTTGGAGAAAAAGGCACTTTCATATCACGCAGTTCTCCCAACTCTGTGACAAATTCCTGTTTGTCCAAAACCAAAACCATCTATGGGAGAAACATCCAGCTGATCGACACTCCAGGTTTCTTTGACACCAACTTAGATAGTGAAGATTTTAAATCAGAGCTCCTCAAATGCATCATCGAGTGCGCTCCTGGACCCCACGCCTTCCTGCTGGTGTTAAAAGTTGAAAGGTTCACTGAACAAGAGCAGGAAATTGTAAACCAAATGGTAAAAGAGCATTATAGTGAAGATGCTCTGAAATACACCACAGTGGTGTTCACTCACGGAGACCAGCTGGACGAGGGGGTGAAGATCGAGGATTGGTTAAAGGAGAACGAATCCCTCAAAAACCTGGTAGATAAATGTGGAGGTCGCTGTTGTGTGATCGATAGTAAATACTGGAACAACGACCAGGAGGATCCGTACAGAAACAACCAGAACCAGATCCAACAATTGCTGACAACCATCGACCAAACAGTGAGAGAGAACGGAGGAGGATGTTACACCAACGAGCTGCTATGGGAGATGCAGGACGAAGTAATAAAAGAGAAAAAGAAGCTCCAACAATCTTCACCAAACATCCCAGAGGAAACACTTGACAGAGAGGCCAAAGAGGCTGTCTACAGTTATTACAAGGAAAACCTAAAATATGTAATTGGGGGAACCTTATTGGGGGGATTTCTTGGTGCAGCAGGTGGAGCAGGCTTAGCGATTTTAGCACCTGTTGCAACAAAAATAGTTGTGGGAGCAATAGGAGCAGCAATCGGAGGGACTCTGGGTGGGGTCGGTGGATCCAAAATAACTGGTTCAGTGGATGAAGATGTCAAGAATGCAATGAAAAAACAGGAGTAATGCCAGCTTGGTTTTCTATATGGAATGGAAAAAAGCCTAAGGCTACAATCCGGTGTGGTTTGTTCATTATTTTACCATCTAAAGCCCCCTGATGTCACTGACATTAAAATATTTGAGATTTCGACTGAAAACTGATTATTTCTGTTCCAAATAAAACCAAGGTCAGGAAGAACACCCTCACATCTCCAGCTCTGACCCTCTGAAGATGTTCTTGTTCTGCAAATACTCAAAGTCCTGTTGTTTTTTGTTCCTCTCCCTGAAACCTACACATTATTTTGCTTAAAGTGACAGATGACAAGATCATCAAATAAATCAAATAACATGTACTATCAGACAGTTTGTGTATCATGCTTGTTCTTGTCCTTAATATTGAAAAGGAATAATAAACACATTCAATAATAAACACATGTATCATTATTGTCATGGCTCATTGTGTTTGATGTTTCCATGTAATAACTCATATAAAACTGCCCAGGATCAGCATCTGCAACATGAGTCTGAAGCATAAACTAATAATTATATCTTCATCCAAAGCTCTTTTTTACAGACATGCACTCATTAGATTTCAATTAATTATAACACAGACAACAACAAACCTGCAATAAAACCATATTTCAATAAAAAGACAGGGAGTAATTTAGACTAGACCGTATAATACAAATATATAAAGCCAGTGTAGCATATCATAGCACACTGCACCCCCGTGCGGCTAGAAAGTAGAACTGCAGTGATACTGATGTTTGTATTGAACCCATAGACATTTTACCTCTTCAAAAGAATTCCAGAAACCAGTAACATGACAAATAAAATATTGATTTATTGAGTTATTAATCAATATTACTGTATCTTGTCCTTTATTTGATTATGTCCTGTTCAATTCTGTTTCACTGTAGAATCATCTAATAATAATAATAGTGCCTCACACTTGTATTGCGCTTTATAAGCCTGTGTTACCAAGTTTCTTAAAGCACTGCATTGTCGTCATTAGTCATTCTCCCCATACTTGGTGGTGGTAAGAACAATTCTTATCACTATTGTAAAGTCTTTACCAAACATATTTTTTTAAAGTGGGAAAATGTGTTAATGTATTCAGATGTATTTATGGTCTATAAAACCCTAAATGGACTTGCCCCGCCCCCAATACAGGAGTTTATACAGCTGAATGTAAATACAAACACATGCTCATCAAGCAGAGGAGACTGTAAAATCACATTTAGAAAGACTTCTTTTGGACAATCTGCCTTCTCAGTCCTGGAACTTGATCCCAACAGAACTGAGGAACCTGACCTCACTCCACACTTTTAGAAACTCTGTGAAGAAGTGGCTTTTGGACAATCAGACATGTGAACACAACATGGTCTAAAGTCACCACTGATGCATGTCTTGCTGTGTGGAAGATTGTGGTGTTTTGTGTATTGTCCCTTTCTGATCTTTTATCTTTTTTTTACATATTTAATGTTGTCATTCATCATTCACTGTCTTTTTATGTCTCTGTGATGGTGTTTTTTCTGTATGTTTGTGCCTGTTTGTCCTATCTGTCATGACATCAACCTGCCATGGGACTACGGATGAAAATGAGCCTATATGGCTAACTCCGGCACATTTTCATGTTGAAAAAACATATGTTGATTAATGTGCACTGTCCCAATTCAAATAAAGAATTATATAAGCTACTGTTGTAGCCACAGCTGCCCTGGGGTAGAGTGAGAGAAGTGAGGCAACCAGTCTCTGCCATCGGGCCCTCTGACCACCAACCACCCACTCACTCACTACATTCACCAAGGCTTCCTGGGGTTTCCCAAACGGTCTCCCATCCAAGTATTGACCAGGCCCCTCCTGCTTTGGAGATCTGACGGGATCAGGTGGAGCAGAGGCGGTGTGTTGTCTGGAGTGGACTCGGGGCTGCTGATCTACGAAACACATTCTGATTTATGTTGTTAAAATATTGAGTACGTTAATAATAATCCTGTATCTTGCCCTTCTTCATAGTTTGGGGTTTAGCATCTCCACATGCCGGTGAATCATTCAGCAAACTCTGACACAAAGCTCTGTATGTCCAAAACCAAAACCATGGACGGCAAAAGCCTCCAGCTGATCCACACTCCTGGTTTCTTTGACCCCAGAAGCAGCGAGCTGAGCCTCGAGCTCCTCAAGTGCATCACCGAGTGTTCTCCAGGACCCCACGCCTTCCTCCTCGTGCTGAAGGTGGAGGAGAACACAGAGCTGGAGCAGATGGCTGTAGCTCTGACTCTGAGGACTCTGAGGAGGCTCGACACACAGAAGAACCAGAAGGATCAGAATCAAAAGTCTCAGCACCAAAAAGATCAGCACAAAATGGAGGAAGAACAAAACAGAAGAAGGGTCTGTTAAAGGGGTCTATTTTGGCTGGAAAAGCGGCGGTGAGATATGGCTCACCGAGCGAAGTCGTAAAGGACCTGACGAAGCTTTTGAAAAAAGTTGAGGTTTTGTTTGTGCAGATGAAGAAAACTGCAGAAGAAGGGAGTGAGTGAGAGAAAGACCAGTGATCACAGGGTTCGGCTTGAAACACAATGCTCTGAAATAAGGCTACACTATTCTGGAAAGATCTGTCTATTCTATCTAATACATTGTTCTGTGTAAATAATCAGTCTTTGTGTGTTTTGCTTTGACAGATTAAAATGATTTGTAATGATCCTGCTTTGTGAGTATATCTACATCCTGCTCTTCTCATTGTTTAATATCAGACTCATTAGACTCTGTATTTTGTCCTTCACATTAGGGAAAAGCTCTTCTCTACTTGTAGCAACTATCATAGGGTTTCTTCTTTCCTGTTCACGCATTACATTGACAAACAGGAAACCTCTGTCATCTGCGTGGTTGAAGCACCTGTAAAGTAAAGTGCAGCAGCGCAGACTGTCAACGTCCGGACAGAGATCAGATACAATGGCATCGAGTGGATTTAAGTTTGCTCATTTTAATGTGTTTTGTTTCATTAGACAAACGTCTTCATAATAGAGTGTCATGTTTCTGTCAGTACAGTCTCTTCTCATCTACTAAATATATTATAAATCTTCCTAAATATAGTATACACAGTGTATAAAGATGTGTTTCTTGATATTGAAATATGGTTTACATAGTATTTTGAAAATGCATTTCTTTATTAAAGGGAGACACTACAGGCAAAACTCAATTTTTTCAGTTTTCAGGTTTTGGGCCAAATTGGTCTCTGAACATACAAGCTTTCACCTGGAAACCGAAAATATACCTAATCTTCACAACAACATGTTTCAATATTGCGCTGATTCAATGTTCCCCCATAGACTTATATGGGACAATGCAATTTCAAGGGCCTTTTTCTCAAAACACATTTTTCTGTCATTGTGGCGACACTATGGCCACGTCAGTCGGACCTAAAGACTTCACATTTTCCAGCTTTGGACTGAACAATATTTGGAAGATTTTTTCAGAGGGATTTTTTATTATCTAATCCTTAAGCCCCATTTATTGAGTTTTGAAAGTCAAAAAATAAGGCGAAAATATTTTTTTTAACATATTTTTCCACTAAAAACAGCTTATTTTAAAACTAAACAAGAAATCCAAAATCCCCTCTGAAAACGTCTTGGTAACTCATTCATCAATAAAATGAAACAATAAATTTGAATGTAGCTCCATCCATCATTCAGATTTCGTCGCCAAAAAGATGGGAAATTTGAGGCATTTTTAGGCATAAAACACCTTGTTCTAATATGAAAAGATAAAATGACAGAAAACTTGCCATGTATTTTTTTCTCACATTTATGCCAGTGATCGACAGCAAAAGTTTCAAATTGATATCTGTAAATATACATTTTTTCCCTATTCACCTGCAGTGAAGGAAAAAAAACATGAGCATTATAAACACTGTGGCTATATATATTATTTGTCAGTGTGCGACAGTTCGGTGCAGAACAACAGGAAAAGGATGTTGTTTTTTTTACATGGTACAACTGAAAGTATTCTTACCAACTTTGAAATGCCTTGTGCATGAATTGTGCTCTACAAATAAACTACAATAAACAACATTGCAGTAAAAACAATAACCCAACATACATAGCCCTGAGTGCTCATATTCAGGATCGTCCTTTAATGAATGATTAGTGGCAGTATCCTCGTTATTCAGTGAGTCGCTCTCTCTCTTTGTCCCCGTTCCTGACGCACACTGCTCAATGGACCAATGTAGGAGAACTTTATCTGATAGGACCTGATTAACGCAGACAATGTTTGAGTTTACTTGTGTTGTATCTTTTCACTGTGAAAGTCGATCTCAACATGCAGCCTTTATAAGCTTTGTCTTGATTTCAGGGCCAGAGAGGAGGATTGTAATTATTGGAAAAAGCGGATCAGGAAAGAGCAGCTTGGCAAATACTTTGCATGGAGAAGAAGGTACATTCAAAGAAAGTGATTCTGCAAACTCTGTGACAAGGATTTGTCAGTCAGAAACCAGAATTATCAATGGAAGAAGCATCCAGCTGATCGACACCCCAGGTTTCTTTGACACCGACTTAAAAGGTGAAGAATTGAAAACAGAGATCTACAAGTGCATCGTTGAGTGCGCTCCTGGAGCCCATGCCTTCCTGCTGGTGTTCACAGTAGGAAGGTTCACTCCACAAGAACAAGAGGTTGTAAACCTTGTGATAAATGATTATTTTGGTGAAGATGCTCTGAAATTCACCACAGTGGTGTTCACTCATGGAGATGACCTGACAAGGGGGATGAAGATCGAGGATTGGTTGAAGGAGAACAAATCCCTCAAAAACCTGGTGGACAAATGTGGAGGTCGCTGTTGTGTGATCGATAATAAAAACTGGAACAAAAACGAGGAGGATCCGTACAGAAACAACCAGAACCACATCGAACAACTGCTGAAAACCATCGACCAAACAGTGAGAGAGAACAAAGAAGGATACTACACCAACAAGATGCTGCAGATAGTGCAAAAACAAGTAGCAACAACTAAATCTGAGATCAAACAATGTTTTCCAAACATCGCAGAGGAGATCCTTAAGGAAAAGGTCAAAGAGGTTGTGGTCAATTTATTAAAGAACAACTTCAACCTGAACGTTGCAAGAATAGGAGCCATTTGGGGTTTATTTCTTGGGGGAGCAGCAGGATTTGCTCTGGCACAATCTTTTACTTATACTTCATTCGTAGGGAAGTGTGTTGCAGTAGGAGGGGGAGTAGTTGTAGGAGCAGCATTGGGAGCAGTTGTTGGAGCAAAGGGTGGAGAAATGGTGTCTGAGTATGTTTTGAAGCCATTGACTCAAAAAGGACACGAATATTACAAATCTGAATAGAAGTACAAAAGTACACGAGTGATGAAAAGTGTCTTTCATAACTCATTAATCAACATTTGTACATGCTTCCGCTCTATGTATCAATTTATGTCAAAAGTACAACAGTAATTCAACTCAGACTAAAATCTAGTTTAAAAAAAAAAGTCTAGGTGCTGGATTGTGATAGGTGCAGTAGCAGGAGTTGGAGCAGTTGGAGTGGGATTATTGGGAGGAGGGGGAGGGGGAGCGGTATCTGAGTGCTCTGGGTACTCTGGGTCTGTGACTAAAGCTATGAAGAGTAAAGCTAAGAAACTACTTGCCCGTGTGAAGAGTCTTTCTAAGTCAGACCCAGAAGACTTAGTGAAATTATTGAAATCAATTTAGAAATATGATAAGTCAGTCCGTCAGTCTACCCCAGGGCAGCTGTGGCTACTATAGCAGCTTACCACCACCAAGTATGGAGTGAATGAATAATACAATGTAAAGCGTCTTTGAGGGTCCAGAAACGCGCTATATAAAACCGATGAATTATCATTAGTAGTAATAATACATCCAGATTGCTTTGCTTCTTCTGCTCACAAGCTGCATTAAACTTTTAAATCTGCCTCTGCTCGATGTAATCTACGCAAGTTTGTTATGTATCAGAAAGTTCAACAAATAAATTCACTTTGACCAAACAGTGTGAGAGAACAGAAGAGGATACTGTACTTATGAGATTGGAGAAACAAGAGGCAAACAATTACTTTTTTTAATCTTTTTTGTATATGATTTCATGGCTGATTTTAAATGTTATTATGTGATCGTTAGTGCGTTCTGTCAAAGGAGCCACTTATGTAAATATGAAAACAATAGCATTTCCTCATCACTGTGTCCTTTCTCCTTTCTTTTCATAGCATGCAGTGGAACATGTGTAAAGGGATATTATACTCATGGTTTTAATAAATGGTTTCAAAAGTCAACAGTGTCTTTGGAGACTTTATTGATCTCACAATACAATCAAAGAAGAACACGGTGAATATAAACCAGTTATAACAAATAGAGTAAAGCTGTCTTATGTACAATGGATAAAAAAGCTTTAAATAGGGATGTTTACAGTCATAGTGGAGATGATTCTGATGAATAACGTGACCCTAATGATTAGTATTTTCCTTATTTGATAAAATGAGGCTTCCATTTTGAAACTGCAGCTCCTCTGAACCAGAGACTCACTCAAAAACAAACATCAAACCGATTTATTTACAGCTTTATCAAATGCAAACTATAGGTTATGTCATTTTACAAAATTTCAAGTCATTCATACATGTGTTTATGGCTAAATAAAATCAAAGTTCAGTTTGATGTGTTATATTATGGATCAGGTTGACAGATACAGTGTCCTCTAAATATGCTGAGTTTGCCAGTACCAGTAAGCGGATATGAAAATGTAACACCTATCAATGTGCGTGACATGAAAACCCAAGAGCGTGTCTGAGCAGAAAGTCTGCGGTCGGTGGCGCTTTGTAAAATGTAAGCAGGATGTACACAGTGAAAGTGAAAGCGTTCCTCTTTGTTGTCTTTATAAATGATTCTTCTGCCACATAATCCTTTTTAAATTCATGCATTATCGGATAGCACTGACCCAGTAGTAGGTTTATATTGAACATGTTGTTAATCCCTGTCTTTGCTGTTTAAATGGAAGAACTTGATCAATCATGCAATTTCAATAGACAATGACTCATAAATAGCACATGTGTTTATTCTGTGTTTTACATCAGGTTAATGACTGATAAGACAGATTGACATAAAGTTGTTGCATTCATTCTGTGCATTGCTTGACATGATATTCATTTGAAACATTAAAAAAAAATATGGTTAAAGGAGAAAAGCAGAGGCACCAACAAACTAGCAACTATAATGAAAAGGCAACACATAGGTTTTAGGACAAGTACTTAACCCTTTATTAGTTTGCTCAACCATTTGGTAGAGCACACGTTATTGAATCATGTGTTGTTTTTAATCTGCCTATCTCTACCATTCAGTTCATGTTTGTAATACTCTAAATATCCAATTTGGGCTTGTACTAGTTAAGACCAGGTTTGGACTGGTTTAGACCTGGTTTGGACGGGTTCATGCTGGTTTGGACAGGTTTGGACTGGTGTAGACCTGTTTTTACTGGTTTAGAGCGGGTTTGTACAGGTTTAGATCTGGTTTGGACGGGTTCATGCTGGTTTGGAAAGGTTTGGACTGGTTTAGACCTGTGTTTACTGGTTTAGAGTGGGTTTGAACTGGTTTAGACCTGGTTTGGACGGGTTCATGCTGGTTTGGACCTGTGTTTACTGGTTTAGAGCAGGTTTGAACTGGTTTAAACCTGGTTTGGACAGGTTTGGACTGGTTTAGAGCAGGTTTGGATGGGTTCATGCTTTGGACAGGTTTGGACAGGTGTAGACCTGTTTTTACTGGTTTAGAGCAAGTTTGGATGGGTTTGGAGGTCTAAACGAGTCCAAACCCACTCTAAACCAGTCCAAACCTGGTCTTAACTGGTACAACCCCAAATTGGATATTTGGAGTATTACAAACTTGAACTGAATGGTAGAGATAAGCCATTTTTGCTCACTCTGGGATGAAGTTTGCATTTAAGGTTATGTTAAGGTGAACATTATTGTTCCTGCAGGGAAATTTGAACCATCCCTCGATGCCTCCGGGGCGACGGCAATGCAGTGCAGTGAGTCCTGTATCTGTATCAGTGAGCGATGGTTGTGGTTGGAAGAGCTTCAAGTGCAGGATAAAAACAATAGACCTTTTTTTTATTTAAAACGATTTAGAGATAAAGAGAAGAGAGAGATTGTTCATCTCAAGGGTGTAAGGCCTTGAAAAGCCCCCAAGAAAAGCTGCAGGAGGAAGTGTGCGAAGAGAGGGAAGTCTCAGACTGATGCCTCTGCGACCCAGCTCCGGATATACAGTGGAAATGGTAAATAAATGGTCACATTTGTACAGCTTTTCTCCAGCTCGCCTCCATGGGGATGTCGTCTAAAGGCAGCCAACTATGAGATTCTCAAAATCATCTTGGGGGCCAGAGGTTCCTGCTGGAGGGCCGGATTTGGCCTGACGTTGCCTACCTCTGGGTTAGGTCATCATCCAAATCCATTATTTGATTACTGGCCGTTCAACACTTTCAACTACAGAGGACAGAAGACGACTCAAGAACCTTCATTGACCAGGCGTTGTGTCAAATAAAACACTTCAGACGTACCATTCATTTGGCTCTGGTACTATGCCGTTCCCGTGATGGATTTAAGCATCACATCACTGATTAAAAACTGGTAAGGCCTTATCTGCCAACACCACATTGTGACAGAAGTTCCTAACGGAGGCTGTTATTTCATCAGTCAGTTCTTATAAATATGCTCCTGCTGATGGTTGAAAAGACAAAACAAACAAACGTAGTGATGACTCGTCTTTATTGAAGTTATATAATTCCACATTACCACTCAGTTTACAAAAGAGAATCTAGTTTTGAATGATATATAATAATTAAAAGTTGAAAGAATGTTGAGAGTATAAGTAAAATCTTACACTTTACAGAAGTAGGCGATATGGTTAACCTCTAAACTCCCGCCTGAACCGAGAGGATCTTTTTCCTCACGTCATCAGATTTTTTTCCATGATTTTTTTGTTGAGTATTCAACTCATTTTTGGAACTTTTTTGTCTTTTTTTGTCACATTTTTTCATCAGTTTTTGATCAAATTTGTATCATTTTTTGTCACATTTTTGTAATTTTTTTTTGTCAATTTCTTGTGACATTTTTTTCATCAATTTTTCGTCACTTTTTGTCAATGTTTTCTCACTTTTTTGTCACATTTCCATCATTGTTTTCGTCTCAGTTTTGTTGCTATTTTCACACCTTTTTCCCAGAAGCTTTTGTACTGGGGTAAAGCCAAACTGGAGAAAATGTGCTCGTTTCAGGTGGGAGGTAAGGGGTTAATACAGTAGGATAATGGTTAATTAAACAATGAAAATACAGATAAGGATAAAAGTAAAGATGGACTTGGGTGTTGTATACTGTAGTAACACATGGGGACAAGGAAATAATCCTGTGTTTCTCATTGTGCCTCTAAGTTTTCTCACTCTCTCCTCTATAGCTCCAAAACAGGTCAAGATAGAAGCTACCAAGCTCTTCCACGTTTTCCCTATTTAAATATGGTTACGTGAAGTGTTCCACTACAAAGTATAATTACACAAAATTAAACAATGTGGATTTTCTAAGCGGATAAAAGGGGGGACTATATTGTAAGGCGTAATAATACCAGGAGTAGTTCGAAATCTGCGCAGTAATCTTCACTTTACTGTGCGGATGCCAAATTACTCCTGGTATTATTACGCCTTACAAAATAGTCCCCCCTTTATCCGCTTAGAAAATCCACATTGTTTAATTTTGTGTAATTATACTTTGTAGTGGAACACTTCACGTAACCATATTTAAATAGGGAAAACGTGGAAGAGCTTGGTAGCTTCTGTCTTCACCTGTTTTGGAGCTATAGTGGAGAGAGGGAGAGGCTAAATGCTAACGCCGTCTGCGCTGTGTTTACGTGACTGAAGGCACATATCTCAGTATGTAAAAACGGTGGCCTATTCCTTTAATGGGAAAATGAAATGTAGGAGTTACAGAAAACGAAGCAGAAACACTTTGGGAGGCCTTGACGGTCCAGAGATCTGACATGGCCTTGTCTAAAGTTGGAGCCAAAGACCTGCTTGGGTTGGTCTAAAAGTCGGCTCTGAGCTCTGTGGGACCTGATCTACAGACATGGAAGGGCCCAGTGGTGCCAATAGAAAATCTACAGGCACACCATTGTATATGTTCAATATGCAAAAATACCAAACTGAATTAAAATGACACAACTTAAAATGAAAAAGGACAAAACATGATAAGATTTGGGCAAAGCTAGTGTTATGAAAATGTTTACTGGCTATTGTTGTATAAAGTAACATTCACTTAAGTTCAAGCTCAAATATAAACATCAGGGCCACTATTTGTGAGTGTTGTGTTTGCGTGTGACAGGCTGATGCAAAGCAATGGAGAAAAAAAAGGATGTGGTTTAATGCAACTGCAGATGCACGGAAATGTTTTTCTGATGAATCCAAAAGTGAAATTATAGATGACTTTAATGTACGCTGATCTGCACTGAAGAGAGAGCAAGACCTTTTTTACTAGGGATGATCCGATCACGTGATCGGAAATCGGGCCCGATCACGTGGTTACAGACTCGATCGGAATCGGACAACACCTCCCGATCAGGACTAGGATATTTCTGCGTGTCCATTCTCGTTACTTTTGATCAGATTTCGAGCTACCGTGAACCACTTTCTGTCCTCTCCCCCAGGCCCAGCGCCTCTGTCACTCACTCCACCTGCTGCGTCAAACCACTCGCACCATCGCTCAGTCCGTGTCCCCCCTTTGTCTGAGAAATCCACAAATCCACACAAGTGCCAGCGCAGGAGAACAATAACAACATCTCCGATAACCCGTGCAGAGTTTACTGTAGGCTAAGCGAGGAGAGAGGAGTGAGAACGGACGGGAAGACAGGACGGGGAGAGAGAGCGGTAAGAAGTAGCAAACAGCTGTTTTTATCGCTATTACTCCGCTACATGTGATTAGACCATGCCTACTCAGACCCCACTGAGCAGAGAAACCCTCGCGTTTCTGCGGAGATGTTTAAAGGTCCGTGATGGCCGCTGCGCTCATACGTGCGCAAACGCTGAAAGACGAGGGGAAACTTCGTCTCTATAACCTGATAACCACTGCCTCCTCTCTTCACTTATCCCCGCGCTATGTTCAGGAGGTGAATTGAAGCACTTGCTGTCACTCCTGGATGTCTTAAACCTTTAGTAAAACACACGCACTCTGTACACGCCCACAGTAGATGACCCGCGCTCAAGCCACGGTGAACGGCGCGCGTGCACAGCTCGGTGGACGGTGCACTGTGCGCCCGCGGACCTCGACCCTGTCCCGGTTTTCAGGCTGGGAAATGTGATCACCTTATATCTAAATATACTGTATTCTGTTACACAGTTTTTTACATTGCAGTGCATACAAAATGTATTGCCCAAGTTTTGTTTTCATTGCCAATCAACAAACACATTTAATAACGAATGGGATTTTAGATCACCCTCTCTTTGTAAAACTATAATACACTGTAAAGAGTTACTCTCTATATCCAAAACCATTAATGAAAACAAGTTGAATAATATGTTTTGTTTTTCTTAATTTTTAAAATAATGTATTAGGTATCGGATCGGGACTCGGTATCGGGCAATTCTCAAAATCAAATGACTCGGACTCGGATCGGGGGCCAAAAATCCTGATCGGGACATCCCTACTTTTGACAGAACCAGTACATCCAAGTGACATTCCTGCATGTTTCAGTTTGCTCAGTGGCTGAACTTTTGAGACAGAAAGTCACTCGTCCAGACTGTGATCTGTGTGAACATCATGGGAGGTGAGTGAGGTTTAATCAAATATTTGATATTTTTTGTTCAATGGAATTGTAAGTAAGTGTACTCAGTGTATAATAAATTAAATCAAAAAGGACAGTGGTTCTCAAACTGTGGTAAGTACTACCAATGGTACTCAAGGCATTTTCTGACTTTTTTCAGCTTAATGGGCAAGAATTGGAATAATTTTATAGGTAGTTTACACTCAATTTCGAGGCTTTTTTTTGCCAGTAGTAGTTGTGGTTTATTCTCATAGTATATTTTGCAGTAGGGAATCAAAGAACGGATTTGGATGAGAACTTGATGCCTAAATCACATTCTGTATTTTTCTGCCTTTAGCCACTCAGATGAGCTGAGGCTACAGTCAGGCGTTAGGAGAGGTGTTTTTTAATGTATTTTTGTAATGCTGCTGTCTTACTTTAATGTCAAAAGTTTGAGAGCCGATGGCATAAGAGTTTATTATCAAATATGTTTTTGTTTCTTTTAAGACATACCCACCATGAGGATTGTGACTCTGGGTAAAACCGGATCTGGAAAAAGCAGCCTGGCCAACACTTTGTTTGGAAAAGAAGAAGCGTTCACAGCGAACCATTCTGCAAACTCTGAGACACAGTTCTGTCACTCAAAAAACAAAATCATCAATGGCATAGACGTCCAGCTGGTCGACACTCCAGGTTTCTTTGACACCAACAAACAAAAGGACACTGAGCTGAAAGATGAGCTGCTGAAGTGCATAATAGAGTGTGCTCCTGGTGCCCACGCCTTCCTCCTCACGCTGAAGGTGGAGAAGTTTACTTCACAAGAGGAGGCGGTTGTGGAGCAAATGATGAATTATTTCTCTGAGGAGGCTCTGAAATTCACCACAGTGTTGTTCACTCACGGAGACCAGCTCCCAAAGGGGAAGAAGATCGAGGAGTGGGTGGAGGAAAATGAAGCCCTTCAGAAGCTGATGGATAAATGTGGAGGCCGCTGTTGTGTGATCGATAATAGATACTGGAACAACAGCCAGGATCCGTACAGAAACAACCAGTACCAGATCGAACATCTGCTGGAGACAATCAACAAAACTATTGAAGAAAATGAAGGAAAATGCTACACCAACGACCTGCTGCAGAAGGTGCAACTGATGAAAGAAAGCTGTAAGGATTCTAACGAAATCTGAACAAGTCTCTGACTCATGCTTTGCTCACACGCTACACAACAAGAAGACCATGTCACTGAGATGAGCTGATAGACAATGGTCAACACCATAATCATTCTGAACATAACGCAAAGTAACAGATAATATACAAACACATAGACACAAACAACTGACTCACTGATAGGCAGTCACCCTCTCTGCGTAGAGGAGTGCAAGACTAGGATAAAAGGAGACTGTCAACGGAATTCTGGACTTCACTTCTTCTCTTTCTCTGAAGTCACCAGCTGGTTATACAACTTTGTAACTAGGAACAATGGCAATAAAGGCCTTATCTTTGAGACGACTTCTATCTCCAGTGTATGCTTTGGCTATATCCAAAAACTGTTCTCGCGTGATACAAAAGAACCAGATCCTAACAAAGCGAGAAAGACCGCAAAGCTGTCCGTGCAAAACTGAAGAAGATTTTGAAGGGTGTGAGATATGGAGCCCTAATAGGTGCTTTTCTTGGTGTTGGGGTTGGCCTTGTATCAGTTCTAGTTCTTGAATTGTTGGCCATGGGTGCAGCAATATTGCAGACAAGAATGTTCATTTTGTAAAAGTAAATTCATCAAAAAGTAAATTCTCAGTGTGAGAAGAACAGAAGAGGATGTATAATGATGAAATAGGAGAAACAAGTTGCAGAGAATTTCATTGTTGTTTTTTGTTGAATCAGATTTTATGGCTTTTACAAGTGATTATGTAATTGTCAGTGCGTTCTGTCAAAGGAGCCACTTATGTAAATATGAAAGCAGAATTTTAGAGCAAATGCATTCCTCATCATAGAGTCTTTATAACTTTAAAGCATGTGATGGAACAAATGTAAAGTATTGTTGTAATAATGGTTTGAATACATTGTTTGAAAATTCAACATTGTTGGTGTCTCTGAGACTTTATTGAGCTCAAAATGGAGAAGCAGCTCTCAAGAGGTGAAATGGTGAAATAATGAGGAAATGGGTGAAGAGGAACAAGGTAAATACAAATCAGTTATAAAAAAGACAAAGATGTCTTAAAAGTAAGGAGCAAAAAAGCAAAACATATTTGCGTTTGCATGCAGGTTTTATTTTATTTTTTATTTATATGTTTATTTGATAGGGACAGAACAAGAAGCATTGTTACAATAACCGATGCCATGCTCATAGGCCGTATAGCTAAAAGCTAGTTCGCAGACCTGGTCCCTAAGACGAGGTGAGTACATCATAGATGTTTACAGTCATTGTGGAAGTATTTGTGATTGATAAAATGACACGAAATTGGAGGTATTTTATAAAGTATGAAGCTTCCATTCTCAAACTATACAGCTCCTCCAAACTGCACTCACTGGAATGTAGAACTTAGACTGATATTATATATTAATAAACACATATACTGTATATGTGTTCATGGCTAAATAAGGAACTGATATAAATGATCTACTAAAAGTTAGACCAAATGAGAAAGTTAGGTTTCATGTGTTGAGGGTTAGAAAAATATGGCGTCCTCCAATATGCTTTAATAGCACTGAGGCGGATATAAAAATGTAACACCTATCGATGTACGTGACATAAAAGCCCCAGAGCACGGAAAGTCTATGGTGGCGCTTTGTAAAATGTTCACAGGATGAGCAGCAGCATTTTCTGTGAAAGTGAAAGAATCTGAAATGTTTCAACTGCAACAAAGAAAAACAGGAGCCATCGACACAAATGTGAAAGAACTGCATTAGAGAATGTGCACCAACAGTTTTTATAAATGGTTAGAGTATACTGTATGGAGCTCTCAGCTAGTATAAACATACATTTTTTTGTTGTAAAGGCAATTTGAGTGAAGAAATAAAGAAAAATCAGGCATAGATCATGAGCTATAGTGTTTAACTCCAGGTTTGGAACAACATTATAACATAACAAGGTTTAATTTAAAGCAGGGGTGTCCAAACTTTTTTCATGGGGGGCCACATATTGGAGCGTACACGGGGCAAAGGGCCATGGGTCGGTGGTTAGTTCCACGAAACCTTGGAGTAGCAGAGGTTTAAATTGGGCCTCATGCCTTTATTTAAGCTTAAAACCTTAATGCCAGCTCTGTCTCACAATAAATTCCTATAGGTCAAAGAATCCCTTTAAACTTCTTGTATATACATGCAGTGATGTACCTGAACGCGTTCATTGAACGGAAGTTCATGAACGCGTTCATATTTTGGGCGAACGTGAACTGAACGCACAGTGTTACTGCCTGATGAACGAAACCATGAACGCGTTCATTCTGGTGTCTGTGAACGGCATTTCCCGTTCTATTTACGTTCGTTCATTATGGTGCCAGATTTCTTATATCAGTGAATATAAAACCCCGCCGCGCCGTCAGAGTTTACCAGCGGTTCTAAACTCTGGCGGGTCCACGGTGTTGCTCGCGCTAGCTCCGCGCAGCCCCCGCGCCAACAGCCCGACTGTGTCCAGTTCTGTAGCGGTGAACTCTGCTGTTTATGGCTCTGGCACAGGCCCTGGCACACGGGTAACCAGCGGGTCCGCACGGTGCCCGCGAGCAGCCACAGTGTGAGGCTACGAAGCGAGTTTCCCTTGTGTAACGTCTGTCGCTCCAAACTCCGCGGTGCGCACTCATTTGCATAAAGACACAATGTGGAGTTTTTTAACTTTTAGCTCCTAAAACAATCTTATTCACATGATTAATTTCCCAAATGAACACAAATGCAATTGAATATTTGTAGCTTCATTTTCCACTAAGAATTTACCAATTAAACTAAAAAAAAAAAAACTAAAAAACTAAAAATAAAAAATGATTAACAAAGATATCCAAAATCCACTCATAAAACAGTGGCAGGCTGACATGAGAGAGCTGCATAACACTAAGTGAGGAGGCCATAATATTTTTGACTCATGGCTGAAGTCAACTTTCTCCAGCTCTCCCAAAGGTTGGCAAAAATGCACCTCAAAATACTTCTAATTGTTGCTTAAAGATATGGAATTTAACATAATTTAACAAATATACTTCTCACGTTTTTCACCCCGATCCGTTTTCATGCCTGAATATTAGCTCGCAGCAAAAAAAAGAAAAAAGAACTATGAACTAGTTCATTTTTGGAACTATGAACGAACTATTAACTATAAACAATTATGAACTACGAACAAACTAGTTCATTTCGAAATTTGTGAACTGAACTTTGAACTAGTTCATGTAGAAAATGAACTTTCCCAACACTGTATACATGTATATATAGCACTGACCCAGTCAAATAGTGTGGGAGATATTTTTCTATTTTTTTTTTGTGTAAAGTTAAAATTAAGTTCGCACTTAGGTTCAGTGCGCGCAGAACCCAGGAGCCCCACAGGTGCGTGCGGATGGTTGAGAGCTTTCCAAAAATGTATAATATGATATCGTCACGAATATATATTGTTTTTGCCGAAAATATTATTATTTTTCTTTCTTTCTTCTGCTCTTTGAGCAGGAATTTGACCACCTGAACATAATCGAAAACTCACCAAACTTTGCCCAAAATTCAGGTCCGGTGAAAAATTAATTTAAATATGTGTTTCATATTGGGGGAAAAAAAATGGCGCGACAGCGCCACCTACAAAAGTCAAAATACATTACGCCAATGGGGGAGGGGCCGAAGTAAACTTTCTCGTAGAGCGACGAGATTCGGTACAGACATTCGTCATGTGATTAAATTATTGTGGCCACGCCCCCTGACAAACCGAAAGTCCGCCATTTTGACAGGAAGTCCGGAGAATGCTGAGTCAGCGTTTTCGCTGACGTCGCATTTTAACGAACTCCTCCTAGGGCGTTTCACCAAATGAGCTCAAAATCGCTCCAGCTCATTTGGAGATGTGGGGCATTAAAAGTTGTCCAAATTTTTTTGCCTATGTTTTACGGTTTGTTTGCGGCAAAGCCGCAATCTTAACGACGAATTTTGCGATTCATCGTAAAAAACTAAAAATTGCTCCCATTCGCACAAACAAACTCCGGTTAAAAATCGGAAATATACATTTTGTTGACCTTTCCCCCCTGGACACAACAAATGTGAAAAAGTGACATTGGGTGCGATAGCGCCCCCTTCAGGTACAGAAGAAAAAATGCATTATGGGAAAAAAATTAGTCGGAAATGGATGAAGTTTGGCACAAAAATAGTTAATGGCGTCCCGATCCAAAAAGCCAATGAGACCCATATCGTATTTTGTACGGTGTTGCTATGGTGACGCCCGTTAGGGCTGTCTGATGCTGCTTGTGAAATTAAAAAGATTACGGGCGCACTAGCGCCCTCTACAGGCTGGAGCCATTGTTCACATGGAGAGGCTAAAAATGTAGTTTTGATGTTTACTGACAAAAATTAATGGCACATCAGGGCAATAAAATGCAGTCTGGCGCCCTTGGGTGGGTTATGGCGCGGCAATAGAGGCGCTAAAGGAGGCACGGCCCGCGAGGGCCGTTCGATGCCGCTTGTGGCTTTAATTTGTAGTTATTTCTATATTCTTTTAAGAAGATAATGCAGGCCTCTACTTTGCCTGCCAAACATTGAAAATAAACCTTTTGAAACTGTACGTTTTGTTTGGACATTGGACTGTTTTGACAATGCTGCATAAACCATAAGCCCATGGTGCGGATCAGTGATTGAGTTATGTCCTTAGTTTCCACCACAAGTCGTTTTTTATTTCACGTGAATTCCTGTTTTTCCATTATCTGTTTCATCTGATCTAGAAAAGGCTGATGGTAGAGCTTTATGCAATCATGCAATTTCAATAAAGACAATGTTTCAAAAAAAACACACATGTTTATTCTGTGTTTTACATCAGGTTAATGACTGATAAGACAGATTGACATGAAGTTGTTGCATTCAATCTGTGCATTACTTGACATGATATTCATATGAAACATTAAAAAAAATATGGTTAAAGGAGAAAAGCAGAGGCAATAAACTAGCAACTATAATGAAAAGGCAACATACAGGACTAATAATAATAATAATAATAATAATAATAATAATAACATTGATGTTTGTGGTTAGAAAAAAAAGTGTGTAGGGAGTGACATTAAAGGGTTAAGCAAAGGTTCTAAATAATCCATTGCAGTCCCTTAATCTACTTCGTTGCTGATCTCATCCAACACTCTCTCCACTGCTCCCACTGGACTGTCTGCATGTCCTGCCACCCTGAACCCCATCCCTGCTCCTCTCCTCGCACCGGCCCATACTGCTGTTTGCAGACCACCCACAGAAAAAATAGAACATTCCAGCATCCCCAGAAAGGCTCCCATTATGAAGCCAGTTGCTGCACCTGTGAGTCTGCGCATTATTGCTTGAAAAACGCTTCTTTTTGCGTAGGCCCTGATCTCTCGCTGAGGCCTCTTCACCAAAGCACCCTGTCTGAGTTTATCCTCCTCCTCCTCTAGTTCTTTCTCCACTGTTTCCAGCGTGTCATTGGTGTAGTAGCTGTTGCCATTCGCTCGACTTATTTGGTCGATTGTTTCAAGTATTCGAGCCACTTGAAGCTTGTTATTTCTGTATTCATCCTGTCCGGTTTCCCAGTATTTGTTATCAACAACATGACACCGGCCGCCGCATTTTCGCACTAAACCTGCAAGATCCTCATTCTGACTGGTGAACTCTTCTATGGTCATTCCTTTTGCGAGTTGATCTCCGTGCGTGAAGACAACAGAGGCGAACTTGAACGCCTCCTCTGAGACAGACTGGCTGATTTCCTCTACGATTTGTTTCTCGTGCTCTGTGTATTTTTCAACTTTGAGCACGATGAGGAAAGCGTGTGGGCCGGGAGCGCACTCGGTGATGCACTTGATCAAAGCAGCTTTTAACAAGTCCTCAGGTCCACACGTGTCAAAGAAACCTGGACTTTCAATCAAAGTGATAGATCTCTTATTGTTGACTACTTTTGTTTCCGTGCAACACGTGCTTTCAGAAATAGAGGCGTGGCTGACGGGGAACAGGTCCTCCCCCAGGATGGAGTTTGCCAGGCTGCTCCGCCCGACGCCAGTTTTGCCCAGGATGACGATCCGAGTAGAGGTTTGTTCTACAAAAGGACATAAGTGCATGTTACTTCAAATAACAAATAATGCTCATTCATTTCAGGTTCATAATGTGATTTTAAACTGCAGACCAGCAGAAAAACATGCTCTGATATTTGGTTTGTTTTGATAAGCTTCTGCAATGATAAAAGATCCAGTGTTGTTCTCTTGAGGTGTTCTTCTATTCTAAAGCCTTCTCCAGCCAGTGTTCATTTCATCGACTAAAATATTTAGTCTTAATTTTAGTCAAAGTGATATTTTTGACGAAAATTGGACTAAAACTATGACTAAAATGTCCAGATATTTTAGTCACTAAAATAAGACTAAATAAAAATGAAAGGGAGAGACTAAAATCAGCCAAACTTCTATTGACCGTCTGAAAGAGCCTCAGATCATGTAAATTCACTGCCAAATAAACAGGTCTGAGCTTTGTTCATGTGGAGCAGCTCCATGAAGCAGAGGAACAAGATTAAATATGATTATAATGAATAGAAGAAGTAGAAGATCTTTATTTATATAGCGCCTTTCACACAGACATATAGTCACAAAGCGCTTTACATGAGACAATTGTACATTCATTCCACACTCGGTAAACCACTGCCAGAAGCGCTTTCGTGACTACACACGTCTGCGCCACCGGACCCTCTGACACCACCATACATTCACTCACACACATCATTCATCCTGGCCTATTGTGCATGTTTTTAGTGGTAGGGGAAACCGGAGTGCCCGGAGGAAACCTACGCAGACACGGGGAGAACATGCAAACTCCACACAGAAAGGCCCCGTCCAGGTGGGAATCAAACCTGGACCTTCTAGCTGTGAAGCGAGAGCACTAACCGCTGCGCTACCGTGCCGAATATTATAAATATAAGTCGACTAAATTAGTCCTTAATTTAGT